>NC_059450.1:159767870-159822870 GCF_905237065.1 Salmo salar | reverse complement strand
CTCTCCCACCTGTAAGCTCTCCATCCTGTAAGCTCTCCCACCTGTAAGCTCTCCCACCTGTAAGCTCTCCCACCTGTAAGCCCTCCCACCTGTAAGCTCTCCCACCTGTAAGCTCCCCCACCTGTAAGCTCCCCCACCTGTAAGCTCTCCCGCCTGTAAGCTCTCCCGCCTGTAAGCTGCTCCACCTGTAAGCTGCTCCACCTGTAAGCTCTCCCACCTGTAAGCTGCTCCACCTGTAAGCTGCTCCACCTGTAAGCTCTCCCACCTGTAAGCTCTCCCACCTGTAAGCTCTCCCACCTGTAAGCTCCCTCACCTGTAAGCTCTCCCACCTGTAAGCTCTCCCACATGTAAGCTCTCCCGCCTGTAAGCCCTCCCACCTGTAAGCTCTCCCACATGTAAGCTCTCCCGCCTGTAAGCCCTCCCACCTGTAAGCCCTCCCACCTGTAAGCTCTCCCACCTGTAAGCTCTCCCACCTGTAAGCTGCTCCACCTGTAAGCTGCTCCACCTGTAAGCTCTCCCACCTGTAAGCTCTCCCACCTGTAAGCTCTCCCACCTGTAAGCTATCCCACCTGTAAGCTGCTCCACCTGTAAGCTGCTCCACCTGTAAGCTGCTCCACCTGTAAGCTCTCCCACCTGTAAGCTGCTCCACCTGTAAGCTGCCCCACCTGTAAGCTCTCCCACCTGTAAGCTCTCCCACCTGTAAGCACATGTATGTTTGTGAGGACAGAGAGAGACGTTGACCAGCTCCCTTGCTAACCACAAAGATGGTCACACTGATAAAGGATACTTTATCTGCTTCTATCTGCTTCTATCTGCTTCTACCTGCTTCTACCTGCTTCTATCTTCTATCTGCTTCTACCTGCTTCTACCTGCTTCTATCTGCTTCTATCTGCTGCTACCTGCTTCTACCTGCTTCTATCTTCTATCTGCTTCTATCTACTGCTACCTGCTTCTACCTGCTTCTACCTGCTTCTATCTTCTTCTATCTGCTTCTATCTGCTTCTATCTGCTCTAGCTGCTTCTATCTGCTTCTATCTTCTTCTATCTGCTTCTATCTGCTTCTAGCTGCTTCTATCTGCTTCTATCTGCTTCTACCTGCTCCTACCTGCTTCTACCTTCTTCTAGCTGCTTCTATCTGCTTCTATCTGCTTCTATCTGCTTCTATCTGCTCCTAGCTGCTCCTATCTGCTTCTACCTGCTTCTATCTGCTTCTAGCTGCTTCTACCTTCTTCTATCTGCTTCTATCTGCTTCTATCTGCTCCTAGCTGCTTCTATCTGCTTCTACCTGCTTCTATCTTCTTCTATCTGCTTCTATCTGCTTCTATCTGCTCTAGCTGCTTCTATCTGCTTCTATCTTCTTCTATCTGCTTCTATCTGCTTCTAGCTGCTTCTAGCTGCTTCTATCTGCTTCTATCTGCTTCTACCTGCTCCTACCTTCTTCTAGCTGCTTCTATCTGCTTCTATCTGCTTCTATCTGCTTCTATCTGCTCCTAGCTGCTTCTATCTGCTTCTATCTGCTTCTATCTGCTCCTAGCTGCTTCTATCTGCTTCTATCTGCTTCTATCTGCTTCAGCTGCTTCTGCCTGCTTCTATCTGCTTCTATCAGCTACTATCTGCTTCTAGCTGCTTCTACCTGCTTCTACCTGCTTCTATCTGCTTCTACCTGCTTCTAGCTGCTTCTATCTGCTTCTATCTGCTTCTATCTGCTTCTACCTGCTTCTATCTGCTTCTATCTGCTTCTATCTGCTCCTAGCTGCTTCTATCTGCTTCTATCTGCTTCTATCTGCTTCAGCTGCTTCTGCCTGCTTCTATCTGCTTCTATCAGCTACTATCTGCTTCTACCTGCTTCTACCTGCTTCTACCTGCTTCTATCTGCTTCTACCTGCTTCTAGCTGCTTCTATCTGCTTCTATCTACTTCTAGCTGCTTCTATCTGCTTCTATCTGTTCTATCTGCTTCTAGCTGCTTCTATCTGCTTCTACCTGTTTCTATCTGCTTCTATCAGCTACTATCTGCTTCTAGCTGCTTCTATCTGCTTCTATCTACTTCTAGCTGCCTCTATCTGCTTCTACCTGCTTCTATCTGCTTCTACCTGCTTCTATCTGCTTCTATCTGCTTCAGCTGCTTTAGCTGCTTCTGCCTGCTTCTATCTGCTTCTATCAGCTACTATCTGCTTCTACCTGCTCCTACCTGCTTCTACCTGCTTCTACCTGCTTCTATCTGCTTCTACCTGCTTCTACCTGCTTCTACCTGCTTCTAGCTGCTTCTATCTGCTTCTATCTGCTTCTAGCTGCTTCTATCTGCTTCTATCTGCTTCTATCTGTTCTAGCTGCTTCTAGCTGCTTCTAGCTGCCTCTATCTGCTTCTACCTGCTTCTATCTGCTTCTACCTGCTTCTATCTGCTTCTATCTGCTTCTAGCTGCTTCTATCTGTTCTAGCTGCTTCTAGCTGCTTCTGTCTGCTTCTAGCTGCTTCTAGCTGCTTCTATCTGCTTCTAGCTGCTTCTAGCTGCTTCTAGCTGCTTCTGTCTGCTTCTAGCTGCTTCTAGCTGCTTCTATCTGCTTCTAGCTGCTTCGATCAATGCCACTACCTATTGGGTGTGTATCACACTCAACAGCACAATCATGCTTTGTGGCTCCAGCTTCCTGAGGAGGAAAGGGTTGTTTATTTATATATTAAACAACCACACATTACGTTATAATATTGTTGTAGGTTGGTATTATACATGTTGTATTGTAGTGGCGGTATTATACATGTTGTATTGTAGTGGTGGTATTATACATGTTGTATTGTAGTGGTGGTGGTATTATACATGTTGTATTGTAGTGGTGGTGGTATTATACATGTTGTATTGTAGTGGCGGTATAATACATGTTGTATTGTAGTGGTGGTGGTATTATACATGTTGTATTGTAGTGGTGGTGGTATTATACATGTTGTATTGTAGTGGTGGTATTATACATGTTGTATTGTAGTGGTGGTATTATACATGTTGTATTGTAGTGGCGGTATAATACATGTTGTATTGTAGTGGCGGTATTATACATGTTGTATTGTAGTGGTGGTATTATACATGTTGTATTGTAGTGGTGGTGGTATTATACATGTTGTATTGTAGTGGTGGTATTATACATGTTGTATTGTAGTGGTGGTATTATACATGTTGTATTGTAGTGGTGGTATTATACATGTTGTATTGTAGTGGTGGTATTATACATGTTGTATTGTAGTGGTGGTATTATACATGTTGTATTGTAGTGGTGGTATTATACATGTTGTATTGTAGTGGTGGTGGTATTATACATGTTGTATTGTAGTGGTGGTATTATACATGTTGTATTGTAGTGGTGGTATTATACATGTTGTATTGTAGTGGTGGTATTATACATGTTGTATTGTAGTGGTGGTGGTATTATACATGTTGTATTGTAGTGGTGGTGGTATTATACATGTTGTATTGTAGTGGTGGTATTATACATGTTGTATTGTAGTGGTGGTATTATACATGTTGTATTGTAGTGGTGGTATTATACATGTTGTATTGTAGTGGTGGTATTAAACATGTTGTATTGTAGTGGCGGTATTATACATGTTGTATTGTAGTGGTGGTATTATACATGTTGTATTGTAGTGGTGGTATTATACATGTTGTATTGTAGTGGTGGTATTATACATGTTGTATTGTAGTGGTGGTATTATACATGTTGTATTGTAGTGGTGGTATTATACATGTTGTATTGTAGTGGTGGTGGTATTATACATGTTGTATTGTAGTGGTGGTATTATACATGTTGTATTGTAGTGGTGGTATTATACATGTTGTATTGTAGTGGTGGTATTATACATGTTGTATTGTAGTGGTGGTATTATACATGTTGTATTGTAGTGGTGGTATTATACATGTTGTATTGTAGTGGTGGTGGTATTATACATGTTGTATTGTAGTGGTGGTGGTATTATACATGTTGTATTGTAGTGGTGGTATTATACATGTTGTATTGTAGTGGTGGTATTATACATGTTGTATTGTAGTGGTGGTATTATACATGTTGTATTGTAGTGGTGGTATTATACATGTTGTATTGTAGTGGTGGTATTATACATGTTGTATTGTAGTGGTGGTGGTATTATACATGTTGTATTGTAGTGGTGGTATTATACATGTTGTATTGTAGTGGTGGTATTATACATGTTGTATTGTAGTGGTGGTATTATACATGTTGTATTGTAGTGGTGGTATTATACATGTTGTATTGTAGTGGTGGTATTATACATGTTGTATTGTAGTGGCGGTATTATACATGTTGTATTGTAGTGGTGGTATTATACATGTTGTATTGTAGTGGTGGTATTATACATGTTGTATTGTAGTGGTGGTATTATACATGTTGTATTGTAGTGGTGGTATTATACATGTTGTATTGTAGTGGTGGTATTATACATGTTGTATTGTAGTGGTGGTATTATACATGTTGTATTGTAGTGGCGGTATTATACATGTTGTATTGTAGTGGTGGTATTATACATGTTGTATTGTAGTAGTGGTGGTATTATACATGTTGTATTGTAGTGGTGGTATTATACATGTTGTATTGTAGTGGTGGTATTATACATGTTGTATTGTAGTGGTGGTATTATACATGTTGTATTGTAGTGGTGGTATTATACATGTTGTATTGTAGTGGCGGTATTATACATGTTGTATTGTAGTGGTGGCGGTATTATACATGTTGTATTGTAGTGGTGGTGGTATTATACATGTTGTATTGTAGTGGTGGTGGTATTATACATGTTGTATTGTAGTGGTGGTATTATACATGTTGTATTGTAGTGGTGGTATTATACATGTTGTATTGTAGTGGTGGTATTATACATGTTGTATTGTAGTGGTGGTATTATACATGTTGTATTGTAGTGGTGGTATAATACATGTTGTATTGTAGTGGTGGTATTATACATGTTGTATTGTAGTGGTGGTATTATACATGTTGTATTGTAGTGGTGGTGGTATTATACATGTTGTATTGTAGTGGTGGTATTATACATGTTGTATTGTAGTGGTGGTATTATACATGTTGTATTGTAGTGGTGGTGGTATTATACATGTTGTATTGTAGTGGCGGTATTATACATGTTGTATTGTAGTGGTGGTATTATACATGTTGTATTGTAGTGGTGGTATTATACATGTTGTATTGTAGTGGTGGTGGTGTTATACATGTTGTATTGTAGTGGTGGTATTATACATGTTGTATTGTAGTGGTGGTGGTATTATACATGTTGTATTGTAGTGGTGGTATTATACATGTTGTATTGTAGTGGTGGTATTATACATGTTGTATTGTAGTGGTGGTATTATACATGTTGTATTGTAGTGGTGGTATTATACATGTTGTATTGTAGTGGTGGTGGTATTATACATGTTGTATTGTAGTGGTGGTATTATACATGTTGTATTGTAGTGGTGGTATTATACATGTTGTATTGTAGTGGTGGTGGTATTATACATGTTGTATTGTAGTGGTGGTATTATACATGTTGTATTGTAGTGGTGGTATTATACATGTTGTATTGTAGTGGTGGTGGTATTATACATGTTGTATTGTAGTGGTGGTATTATACATGTTGTATTGTAGTGGTGGTATTATACATGTTGTATTGTAGTGGTGGTATTATACATGTTGTATTGTAGTGGTGGTATTATACATGTTGTATTGTAGTGGTGGTGGTATTATACATGTTGTATTGTAGTGGTGGTATTATACATGTTGTATTGTAGTGGCGGTATTATACATGTTGTATTGTAGTGGCGGTATTATACATGTTGTATTGTAGTGGTGGTGGTATTATACATGTTGTATTGTAGTGGTGGTGGTATTATACATGTTGTATTGTAGTGGTGGTGGTATTATACATGTTGTATTGTAGTGGTGGTATTATACATGTTGTATTGTAGTGGTGGTATTATACATGTTGTATTGTAGTGGTGGTGGTATTATACATGTTGTATTGTAGTGGTGGTATTATACATGTTGTATTGTAGTGGTGGTATTATACATGTTGTATTGTAGTGGTGGTATTATACATGTTGTATTGTAGTGGTGGTATTATACATGTTGTATTGTAGTGGCGGTATTATACATGTTGTATTGTAGTGGTGGTATTATACATGTTGTATTGTAGTGGTGGTATTATACATGTTGTATTGTAGTGGTGGTATTATACATGTTGTATTGTAGTGGTGGTATTATACATGTTGTATTGTAGTGGTGGTATTATACATGTTGTATTGTAGTGGCGGTATTATACATGTTGTATTGTAGTGGTGGTATTATACATGTTGTATTGTAGTGGTGGTATTATACATGTTGTATTGTAGTGGTGGTATTATACATGTTGTATTGTAGTGGTGGTATTATACATGTTGTATTGTAGTGGTGGTATTATACATGTTGTATTGTAGTGGTGGTGGTATTATACATGTTGTATTGTAGTGGTGGTATTATACATGTTGTATTGTAGTGGTGGTGGTATTATACATGTTGTATTGTAGTGGTGGTATTATACATGTTGTATTGTAGTGGTGGTATTATACATGTTGTATTGTAGTTTTTTATGTGATGTAAGTTCCTTGACCCCTTATTTTTGTCAGTAAACAGTCTCCATATATACTTCCATAAAATGTTCTGTCCGGTTCCGATGGACCAGACCTGTGAGTGTCCTAAAGCAAAACAGGGCTCATATTAGTCTGTAGGGTAAACCGTTCGGACGCTACACAGGATTTTGTGAAAAGACTGGTTTTCAGGATGTCTCACGGTCTGACAAACACAGCTCTAGCTCTGTCACGTTTCACTGCAGATGTGGAAGTGATCCATAGGTGGATGTGGTGGATTGAGACGCATCCAATGTAAAACTGATCTCTCTAAAACGGATCTCTCAAAAACAGATATCTCTTAAACAGATCTCTCAAAAACAGATCTCTCTAAAACTGATCTCTCTAAAACTGATCTCTCTAAAACAGATATCTCTTAAACAGATCTCTCAAAAACAGATCTCTCAAAAACAGATCTCTCTAAAACAGATCTCCCTAAACTGATATCTCTAAAACTGATCTCTCAAAAACAGATATCTCTTAAACAGATCTCTCTAAAACTGATCTCTCTAAAACAGATCTCCCTAAACTGATATCTCTAAACTGATCTCTCTAAAACTGATCTCTCTAAAACTGATATCTCTCTAAAACTGATCTCTCTAAACTGATCTCTCTAAAACTGATCTCTCTAAAACCACACGTCCTCCTCCATGCTTCATGGTGGGAACCACAACTCTTCCATGCTTCACACATCCGTTCACCTCCTCCTCCATGCTTCACACATCCGTTCACCTCCTCCTCCATGCTTCACACATCTGTTCACCTCCTCCTCCATGCTTCACACATCCGTTCACCTCCTCCTCCATGCTTCACACATCCGTTCACCTCCTCCTCCATGCTTCACACATCCGTTCACCTCCTCCTCCATGCTACATGGTGGGAACCACACCTCCTCCTCCATGTTTCACACATCTATTCACCTCCTCCTCCATGCTTTATGGTGGGAAGAAAATAAAAAGAAAGAAAATTCTTTGAGTAGGTGTGTTCAAACTGTTGACTGGTACTGTAGATTACAAACTAGTTGGGAAGAGATTTTCGTGGTACCAATTTCACGGCACATTGTTTGTGAACGGATATGAAAAACGAAGCCGGATTCTAAACTAAACAATTTTCTATGTAAATTACTATAGAAAATTCTTGCAACCAATAGAATGTTGTGTGTATATATATGTACAGTTGAAGTCGGATGTTTACATCCTCGTAAAAATGTCTTGTTTTAGGTCAGTTAGGATCAACCCTTTATTTTAAGAATGTGAAATGTCAGAATAATAGTAGAAATAATATTTTATTTCAGCTTTTATTTCTTTCATCACATTCCCAGTTGGTCAGAAGTTTACATACACTCACTTAGTATTTGGTAGCATTGCCTTTCAATTGTTTAACTTGGATCAAACGATTCGGGTAGCCTTCCACAAGCTTCCCACAATAAGTTGGGTGAATTTTGGCCCATTCCTCCTGACAGAGCTGTTGTAACTGAGTCAGGTTTGTAGGGCTCCTTGCTCGCACACACTTTTTCAGTTCTGCCCACACATTTTCTATAGGATTGAGGTCAGGGCTTTGTGATGGCCAGTCCAATACCTTGACTTTGTTGTCCTTAAGCCATTTTGCCACAACTTTGGAAGTGTGCTTAGGGTCTTTGTCCATTTGGGAGACCCATTTGCAACCAAGCTTTAACATCCTGACTGATGTCTTGAGATGTTGCTTCAATATATCCCCATAATTTTCCATCCTCATGATGCCATCTATTTTGTGAAGTGCACCAGTCCCTCCTGCAGCAAAGCACCCCCACAACATGATGCTGTCACCCCCATGCTTCACGGTTGGGATTGTGTTCTTCGGCTTGCAAGCCTCCCCCTTTTTCCTCCAAACATAACAATGATCATTATGGCCAAACAGTTCTATTTTTGTTTCATCTGACCAGAGGACATTTGTCCAAAAGTACAATCTTTGTCCCCATGTGCAGTTGCAAACCGTAGTCTGGCTCTTTTTATGGTGGATTTGGAGCAGTGGCTTCAAATGTCGATATAGGACTTGTTTTACTGTGGATATAGATACTTTTGTACCTGTTTCCTCCAGCATCTTCACCAGGTCCTTTGCTGTTGTTCTGGGATTGATTTGCACTTTTCGCACCAAAGTACGTTCATCTCTAGGAGACAGAACGCATCTCCTTCCTGAGCGGTATGACGGCTGCGTGGTCTCATGGTGTTTATACTTGTGTACTATTGTTTGTACAGATGAACGTGGTACCTTCAGGCGTTTGGAAATTGCTCCCAAGGATGAACCAAACTTGTGGAGGTCTACATTTTTTTTTCTGAGGTCTTGACTGATTTCTTTTCATTTTACCATGATGTCAAGCAAAGAAGCACTGAGTTTGAAGGTAGGCCTTGAAATATATCCACAGGTACACCTCCAATTGATTCAAATGATGTCAATTAGAAGCTTCGAAAGCCATGACATCGTTTTCTGGAATTTTCCAAGCTGTTTAAAAGCACAGTCAACTTAGTGTATGTAAACTTCTTACCCACTGGAATTGTGATACAGTGAATGATAAGTTAAATAATCTGTCTGTAAACAATTGTTGGAAAATGACTTGTGTCATGCACAAAGTAGATGTCTTAACCGACTTGCCAAAACTATAGTTTGTTAAGAAGAAATGTGTGAAGTGGTTGAAAAACGAGTTTTAATGACTCCAACCTAAGTGTATGTAAACTTCTGACTTCATATATATGGGGTATACAACCATCTCAGCTCTGCAGATTTTGCTGCGAAGAGACAGAATCATTAGATCATTTGTTTTGGTACTGTCCATATGTAGCTTGTTTTTGGTCCTGTCACGCCCTGACCATAGAGATCCTTATTATTCTCTATGGTTGGTTAGGTCAGGGTGTGACACGGGTGGGGAAGTCTATGTTTTCTATTTCTTTGTTTTTGGGCCAGTGTGGTTCCCAATCAGAGGCAGCTGTCTATCGTTGTCTCTGATTGGGAATCATACTTAGGCAGCCTGTTTTCCACCTGTGTTTGTGGGAGGTTGTTTTCTGTTTAGCATTCTGTGCCTGACAGAACTGTGCGCTTTCGTTTTTTCGCCTTTTGTTATTTTGTTTGAGTGTGTTGTGAAATAAATTATCATGAACACTTATTACCACGCTGTGCCTTGGACCACTTCTCCTTACGACGAGCGTTACAGGTCATAGCCAAAGTCATAGCCAAATCGATCCAAAAATATTATAATACTTTTAGCAAAATGTTTTATCTTTAGTTTATTATCTGTAAGAACTATGAGAATAGAAATGCTCAGAACTTTTGTGAAACATCACAGGTCAGATGAAAAATATATGTCAAATAGAAATGGGCTTGTTGATGTCCTCCTCCCACTGGACCATCTCTATGGGCTTGTTGATGTCCTCCTCCCACTAGGACCATCTCTATGGGCTTGTTGATGTCCTCCCACTAGGACCATCTCTATGGGCTTGTTGATGTCCTCCTCCCACTAGGACCATCTCTATGGGCTTGTTGATGTCCTCCCACTAGGACCATCTCTATGGGCTTGTTGATGTCCTCCTCCCACTAGGACCATCTCTATGGGCTTGTTGATGTCCTCCTCCCACTAGGACCATCTCTATGGGCTTGTTAATGTCCTCCTCCCACTGGACCATCTCTATGGGCTTGGTGATGTCCTCCCACTAGGACCATCTCTATGGGCTTGTTGATGTCCTCCTCCCACTGGACCATCTCTATGGGCTTGTTAATGTCCTCCTCCCACTGGACCATCTCTATGGGCTTGTTGATGTCCTCCCACTAGGACCATCTCTATGGGCTTGTTGATGTCCTCCTCCCACTAGGACCATCTCTATGGGCTTGTTGATGTCCTCCTCCCACTAGGACCATCTCTATGGGCTTGTTGATGTCCTCCTCCCACTAGGACCATCTCTATGGGCTTGTTGATGTCCTCCTCCCACTGGACCATCTCTATGGGCTTGTTGATGTCCTCCCACTAGGACCATCTCTATGGGCTTGTTGATGTCCTCCTCCCACTAGGACCATCTCTATGGGCTTGTTGATGTCCTCCTCCCATTAGGACCATCTCTATGGGCTTGTTGATGTCCTCCTCCCACTAGGACCATCTCTATGGGCTTGTTGATGTCCTCCTCCCACTAGGACCATCTCTATGGGCTTGTTGATGTCCTCCTCCCACTGGACCATCTCTATGGGCTTGTTGATGTCCTCCTCCCACTAGGACCATCTCTATGGGCTTGTTGATGTCCTCCCACTAGACCATCTCTATGGGCTTGTTGATGTCCTCCCACTAGGACCATCTCTATGGGCTTGTTGATGTCCTCCCACTAGGACCATCTCTATGGGCTTGTTGATGTCCTCCCACTAGGACCATCTCTATGGGCTTGTTGATGTCCTCCTCCCACTAGGACCATCTCTATGGGCTTGTTGATGTCCTCCCACTAGGACCATCTCTATGGGCTTGTTGATGTCCTCCTCCCACTGGACCATCTCTATGGGCTTGGTGATGTCCTCCCACTAGGACCATCTCTATTGGCTTGTTGATGTCCTCCTCCCACTAGGACCATCTCTATGGGCTTGTTGATGTCCTCCCACTAGGACCATCTCTATGGGCTTGTTGATGTCCTCCTCCCACTAGGACCATCTCTATGGGCTTGTTGATGTCCTCCTCCCACTAGGACCATCTCTATGGGCTTGTTGATGTCCTCCTCCCACTAGGACCATCTCTATGGGCTTGTTGATGTCCTCCTCCCACTGGACCATCTCTATGGGCTTGTTGATGTCCTCCCACTAGGACCATCTCTATGGGCTTGTTAATGTCCTCCCACTAGGACCATCTCTATGGGCTTGTTGATGTCCTCCTCCCACTGGACCATCTCTATGGGCTTGTTGATGTCCTCCCACTAGGACCATCTCTATGGGCTTGTTAATGTCCTCCCACTAGGACCATCTCTATGGGCTTGTTGATGTCCTCCTCCCACTGGACCATCTCTATGGGCTTGGTGATGTCCTCCTCCCACTGGACCATCTCTATGGGCTTGTTGATGTCCTCCCACTAGGACCATCTCTATGGGCTTGTTGATGTCCTCCCACTAGGACCATCTCTATGGGCTTGTTGATGTCCTCCTCCCACTGGACCATCTCTATGGGCTTGTTGATGTCCTCCTCCCACTAGGACCATCTCTATGGGCTTGTTGATGTCCTCCTCCCACTAGGACCATCTCTATGGGCTTGTTGATGTCCTCCTCCCACTGGACCATCTCTATGGGCTTGTTGATGTCCTCCCACTAGGACCATCTCTATGGGCTTGGTGATGTCCTCCCACTAGGACCATCTCTATGGGCTTGTTAATGTCCTCCTCCCACTGGACCATCTCTATGGGCTTGTTAATGTCCTCCCACTAGGACCATCTCTATGGGCTTGTTGATGTCCTCCTCCCACTAGGACCATCTCTATGGGCTTGGTGATGTCCTCCTCCCACTGGACCATCTCTATGGGCTTGTTGATGTCCTCCTCCCACTAGGACCATCTCTATGGGCTTGTTGATGTCCTCCCACTAGGACCATCTCTATGGGCTTGTTGATGTCCTCCCACTGGACCATCTCTATGGGCTTGTTGATGTCCTCCCACTAGGACCATCTCTATGGGCTTGTTGATGTCCTCCCACTAGGACCATCTCTATGGGCTTGTTGATGTCCTCCCACTAGGACCATCTCTATGGGCTTGTTGATGTCCTCCTCCCACTGGACCATCTCTATGGGCTTGTTGATGTCCTCCTCCCACTGGACCATCTCTATGGGCTTGTTGATGTCCTCCCACTAGGACCATCTCTATGGGCTTGTTGATGTCCTCCCACTAGGACCATCTCTATGGGCTTGTTGATGTCCTCCCACTGGACCATCTCTATGGGCTTGTTGATGTCCTCCTCCCACTAGGACCATCTCTATGGGCTTGTTGATGTCCTCCCACTAGGACCATCTCTATGGGCTTGTTGATGTCCTCCTCCCACTGGACCATCTCTATGGGCTTGTTGATGTCCTCCTCCCACTGGACCATCTCTATGGGCTTGTTAATGTCCTCCTCCCACTGGACCATCTCTATGGGCTTGTTGATGTCCTCCCACTAGGACCATCTCTATGGGCTTGTTGATGTCCTCCTCCCACTAGGACCATCTCTATGGGCTTGTTGATGTCCTCCTCCCACTAGGACCATCTCTATGGGCTTGTTGATGTCCTCCTCCCACTAGGACCATCTCTATGGGCTTGTTGATGTCCTCCTCCCACTGGACCATCTCTATGGGCTTGTTGATGTCCTCCCACTAGGACCATCTCTATGGGCTTGTTGATGTCCTCCTCCCACTAGGACCATCTCTATGGGCTTGTTGATGTCCTCCTCCCATTAGGACCATCTCTATGGGCTTGTTGATGTCCTCCTCCCACTAGGACCATCTCTATGGGCTTGTTGATGTCCTCCTCCCACTAGGACCATCTCTATGGGCTTGTTGATGTCCTCCCACTAGGACCATCTCTATGGGCTTGTTGATGTCCTCCTCCCACTAGGACCATCTCTATGGGCTTGTTGATGTCCTCCCACTGGACCATCTCTATGGGCTTGTTGATGTCCTCCCACTGGACCATCTCTATGGGCTTGTTAATGTCCTCCCACTAGGACCATCTCTATGGGCTTGTTGATGTCCTCCCACTAGGACCATCTCTATGGGCTTGTTGATGTCCTCCCACTGGACCATCTCTATGGGCTTGTTGATGTCCTCCCACTAGGACCATCTCTATGGGCTTGTTGATGTCCTCCCACTAGGACCATCTCTATGGGCTTGTTGATGTCCTCCCACTGGACCATCTCTATGGGCTTGTTGATGTCCTCCTCCCACTAGGACCATCTCTATGGGCTTGTTGATGTCCTCCTCCCACTAGGACCATCTCTATGGGCTTGTTGATGTCCTCCTCCCACTAGGACCATCTCTATGGGCTTGTTGATGTCCTCCTCCCACTAGGACCATCTCTATGGGCTTGTTGATGTCCTCCTCCCACTAGGACCATCTCTATGGGCTTGTTGATGTCCTCCTCCCACTGGACCATCTCTATGGGCTTGGTGATGTCCTCCTCCCACTAGGACCATCTCTATGACCATCCAAATCCACTGTGTGATGTCAGACAAGACCACCATTGTCCCGGGGAACATTCCGATGACTTCCTCCTAATCAGCTCTCATCTGAAACACCGGCTTTGTCCTCTCAGCTCTCATCTGAAACACCGGGTCTGTCCTCTCAGCTTTCATCTGAAGCACCAGGTTTGTCCTCTCAGCTCTCATCTGAAACACCGGGTCTGTCCTCTCACCTCTCATCTGAAACACCGGGTTTGTCCTCTCAGCTCTCATCTGAAACACCGGGTTTGTCCTCTCAGCTCTCATCTGAAACACCGGGTTTGTCCTCTCACCTCTCATCTGAAGCACCGGGTTTGTCCTCTCAGCTTTCATCTGAAACACCAGGTCTGTCCTCTCACCTCTCATCTGAAACACCAGGTCTGTCCTCTCACCTCTCATCTGAAACACCGGGTTTGTCCTCTCAGCTCTCATCTGAAACACCAGGTCTGTCCTCTCACCTCTCATCTGAAACACCGGGTTTGTCCTCTCACCTCTCATCTGAAACACCAGGTCTGTCCTCTCACCTCTCATCTGAAACACCGGGTTTGTCCTCTCACCTCTCATCTGAAACACCAGGTCTGTCCTCTCACCTCTCATCTGAAACACCGGGTTTGTCCTCTCAGCTTTCATCTGAAACACCAGGTCTGTCCTCTCAGCTTTCATCTGAAACACCGGGTCTGTCCTCTCACCTCTCATCTGAAACACCGGGTTTGTCCTCTCAGCTTTCATCTGAAACACCAGGTCTGTCCTCTCACCTCTCATCTGAAACACCAGGTCTGTCCTCTCACCTCTCATCTGAAACACCGGGTTTGTCCTCTCAGCTTTCATCTGAAACACCAGGTCTGTCCTCTCAGCTTTCATCTGAAACACCGGGTCTGTCCTCTCACCTCTCATCTGAAACACCGGGTTTGTCCTCTCAGCTTTCATCTGAAACACCAGGTCTGTCCTCTCACCTCTCATCTGAAACACCGGGTTTGTCCTCTCAGCTTTCATCTGAAACACCAGGTCTGTCCTCTCAGCTTTCATCTGAAACACCGGGTTTGTCCTCTCAGCTTTCATCTGAAACACCGGGTTTGTCCTTTCTGTATGTTCCAAGTTGTTTGGTGGATGATTATGATAGTTTCACGATCACACCTCACCTTGGCGAGAGAGAATATTTCAGAACCCTTCTCGTCCATATTTCGTGCTCCTGTAATCATCTAGCCAGCGACATTGTGTAATCTCATAGTAAATATTTGCTTCAGTCTTAGTTTCCTTGCTCTTGCCAATTTGCTTTCAGCAATGATCAGTAGGATTATGAGCTGGGATTTTGTCAATAAATGAAATCAATAAAACACATGATATTGTGAGGGTTCGCAAGGAGAGCATGTGTTATGCTGCATTATAAACTGGGTGGTTTGAGCCCTGAATGCTGATTGGGTATGACAAAACATAATTGTTGTTTTTAATTTCCATTGTTTTTACCCCACAAGGTGATTATACAAAATTATTGTACAACATTACAATTAAGCAATAAGGGCCGAGGGGGGTGTGGTACATGGCCAATATACCACGGCTAAGGGCTGTTCTTAGCCCTGGTATATTGGCCATATACCAAAAAAACTAAACAAAGGTGCCTTATTGCTATTATAAACTGGTTGCCAACATAATTAGAAAAGTACAAAGTAATGTTTTGCATACCCGTATACATAATTTTAATAGCAGGACACTGTAAAGTCCCTTATCAATATGAAGAGTATGAATCAGGCTGTTGGAGGAGGTTTGAATCCTAAGCAACCTTCCTACACATAGTCTGAAGTACAATACCAACATAGCTACTGTAGTAGGTCAAAGCTGTGTGCTGTGAAACCCTTGGTAGAGCATGGGTGGAGTAGGCATTGTGGTGCTGTGAAACCCTTGGTAGAGCATGGGTGGAGTAGGCATTGTGGTGCTGTGAAACCCTTGGTAGAGCATGGGTGGAGTAGGCATTGTGGTGCTGTAAAACCTTGGTAGAGCATGGGTGGAGTAGGCATTGTGGTGCTGTGAAACCCTTGGTAGAGCATGGGTGGAGTAGGAATTGTGGTGCTGTGAAACCCTTGGTAGAGCATGGGGTGGAATAGGCATTGTGGTGCTGTGAAACCCTTGGTAGAGCATGGGTGGAGTAGGTATTGTGGTGCTGTGAAACCTTGGTAGAGCATGGGTGGAGTAGGCAGGGTGGTGCTGTAAAACCTTGGTAGAGCATGGGTGGAGTAGGCAGGGTGGTGCTGTGAAAACATAGTAGAGCATGGGTGGAGTAGGCAGGGTGGTGCTGTGAAAACATAGTAGAGCATGGGTGGAGTAGGCATTGTGGTGCTGTAAAACCTTGGTAGAGCATGGGTGGAGTAGGCAGGGTGGTGCTGTGAAACCATAGTAGAGCATGGGTTGAGTAGGCATTGTGGTGCTGTGAAACCATAGTAGAGCATGGGTGGAGTAGGCAGGGTGGTGCTGTGAAAACATAGTAGAGCATGGGTGGAGTAGGCATTGTGGTGCTGTGAAACCATAGTAGAGCATGGGTGGAGTAGGCATTGTGGTGCTGTGAAACCATAGTAGAGCATGGGTGGAATAGGCATTGTGGTGCTGTGAAACCATAGTAGAGCATGGGTGGAGTAGGCAGGGTGGTGCTGTGAAAACATAGTAGAGCATGGGTGGAGTAGGCATTGTGGTGCTGTGAAACCATAGTAGAGCATGGGTGGAGTAGGCATTGTGGTGCTGTGAAACCATAGTAGAGCATGGGTGGAGTAGGCATTGTGGTGCTGTGAAACCATAGTAGAGCATGGGTGGAATAGGCATTGTGGTGCTGTGAAACCATAGTAGAGCATGGGTGGAGTAGGCATTGTGGTGCTGTGAAAACATAGTAGAGCATGGGGTGGAGTAGGCAGGGTGGTGCTGTGAAACCATAGTAGAGCATGGGTGGAGTAGGCAGGGTGGTGCTGTGAAACCTTGGTAGAGCATGGGTGGAGTAGGCAGGGTGGTTTAGTGTGCTTTTTCCTGTGTACTCTTTCTACTTGGGAGAGATACATTCACTGTAATCAAACACCTACATAGAAAAAAGGTTTGTTTTAATGTGCTGCGGTGCTGCTGCAGTGCAGTAAGGTAACGTCCCAATTGGCACCCTATTCCATATGTACTGTATAGTGCACTATGGGCTCTGGTCTTAAGTAGAGCATTATAAAGGGAAAAGGGTGTACTTTGGGACTCAACGTGACGGTGTTCCTCCAGAGAGTGCAAACCTGCTGCTACAGCTCTCCAGATGCATTCGTCCCATTCAGCCTGGGATTGAGTTACTCACAGCCTCATAGTAGAAAGAGGAGGAGGAAGATTCACTGCCTCACAGAGAGGAGCTGGGAGGATGAGGAGGAGGAGGAAGAGGAGGAGGAGGAGGATTCACTGCCTCACAGAGAGGAGCTGGGAGGACGAGGAGGAGGAGGAGGAGGAGGATGAGAAGGAGGAGGAGGAGGAAGAGGAAGAGGAGGAATATTCACTGCCTCACAGAGAGGAGCTGGGAGGAGGAGGAGGAGGAGGAGGAGGAGGAGGAGGAGGAAGATTCACTGCCTCACAGAGAGGAGCTGGGAGGATGATGAGGAGGAGGAGGAGGAGGAGGAGGAGGAGGAGGAGGAAGATTCACTGCCTCACAGAGAGGAACTGGGAGGAGGAGGAGGAGGAAGAGGAGGAGGAGGAGGAGGAGGAGGAGGAAGATTCACTGCCTCACAGAGAGGAGCTGGGAGGACGAGGAGGACAGGAGAAGGAAGAGAGGAGCTGCCAAATCTCTCCCTGTCTCTCTTCCTTCTCTTCCCTCCATTTCTCGCTTCCTTCTCCTTCATCTCTCCAGGCTCCAGGGCCCATGTTCCCTCCTTATCAGAGTAGCTCTGCCAGGAGTCCCCCATGGGAGCTAGCCGGTCTCTGGGCAGGCAGGCATCAGTCATCATGTTATAGGGATATACAGTGTGTTCAGTATTCAGACCCCTTGACTTTTTCCACGTGTTCTTACATTTTACATTATTCTAAAATTGATTAAATTATTTTTTTTCCTCGTCAATCTACACACAATACCCTGAATGACAAAGCAAAAACAGGTTTTTAGAAATGTTTGCAAATGTATTAAATATAAAAAACTGAAATATCACATTTACATAAGTATTCAGACCCTTTACTAAGTACTTTGTTGAAACACATTTGGAAACGTTTACAGCCTCAAGTCTTCTTGGGTATGACGCTACAAGCTTGGCAACACCTGTATTTGGGGAGTTTCTCCCATTCTTCTCTGCAGATCCACTCAAGCTCTGTCAGGTTGGATGGGGAGTGCCGCTACACAGCTGTTTTCAGGTCTCTCCATAGATGTTCGATCAGGTTCAAGTCCTGGCTCTGGCTGGGCCACTCAAATACATTTAGAGGCTTGTTACGAAGCCACTCCTGCGTTGTCTTGGCTGTGTGCTTAGGGTCGTTGTCACCACCATGCTTCACCATAGAGATGGTGCCAGGTTTCCTCCAGACGTGACGCTTGGCATTCAGGCCAAAGAGTTCAATTTTGGTTTCATCAGACCAGAGAATCTTGTTTCTCATGTTCTGAGAGTCCTTTAAGTTCCTTTTGGCAAACTCCAAGCGGGCTGTCATGTCTTTTACTGAGGAGTGGCTTCTGTCTGGCCACTCTACCATAAAGGCCTGATTGGTGGAGGGCTGTAGAGATGGTTGTCCTTCTGGAAGGTTCTCCCATCTCCACAGAGGAACGCTGGAGCTCTGTCAGAGTGACCATCAGGTTCTTGGTCACCTCCTTGACCAAGGCCTTTCTCCCTCGATTGCTCAGTTTGATTTGGCGGCCAGCTCTAGGAAGATTCTTGGTGGTTCCAAACTTCTTCCATTTAAGAATGATGGAGGCCACTGTGTTCTTGGGGACCTTCAATGATCCGTACATTTTTTGGTTCCCTTCCCCAGATCTGTGCCTCGACACAATCCTTTCTCTGAGCTCTACGGACAATTCCTTCAACCTCATGACCTTGTTTTTTGCTCTGACATGCACTGTCAACTGTGGGACCTTATATAGACAGGTGTTTGCCTTTCCAAATTATGTCCAATCAATTGAATTTACCACAGGTCGACTCCAATCAAGTAGTAGAAACATCTCAAGGATGATTAATGGAAACAGGATGGATCTGAGCTCAATTTCAAGTCTCATAGCAACGGGTCTGAATACTTATGTAAATAAGGTATTTATGTTTTTTTTATATGAATTTGCTAAAAAAAAAAAAAGTTTTTGCTTCGTCATTATGGGATATTGTGATGTCATTATGGGATATTGTGATGTCATTATGGGATATTGTGATGTCATTATGGGGTATTGTGATGTCATTATGGGGTATTGTGATGTCATTATGGGGTATTGTGTGTAGATTGATGAGGATTTTTTTTATTTCATCCATTTTAGAATAAGGCTGTAATGTAACAAAATGTGGAAAAAGTGAAGGGGTCTGAATTCTTTCCAAATACACTGTAGATATACATATATAATAGTATGTGGACCACCCTTCAAAATAAATAAATAATTGTAATAATACATTTATGTATATATATATATTTAATGAATTAATACTATATAATTACCGAGTCAGCATCATGCATGGCTATAGGGCTTTCAGAAAGTATTCACACCCCTTGACTTTTTCCCGTTTGTTGTTTTACAACCTGATTTTAAAATGGATTATATTTAGATTTTTGGGTCACTGGCCTACAAACAATACCGCATAATGTCAACGTGGAATTATGTTTTTAGAAATGTTTACAAATTAATAAAAAATGATCAACTGAAATATATTGAGTCAATAACTATTCAACCACTTTATTATGTCCTAAATAAGTTCAGGAGTAAAAATGTGCTTAATAAGTCACATAATAAGTTGCATGGACTCACTCTGTGAGCATTAATTATTAAATTAAATTATTAAAATGTATTAAACTATTAAATTAACATTAATAGCATTAATAGTGTTTAGTGTTTCATATTTTCAAGCATAGTGGTGTCTGCATCGTTATGGGTATGCTTGTCATCGTTAAGGACTGGGAGGTTTCCTAGAGAAAAACCTGCTTCAGTCATCTTTCCACTAACGTTAGCTGGCTGGCTCGTTAGCTAATGTTACGCGACGTGTGTACAACACCTGTTGAATATGGCCAGTGTCAGTAAACGTCTGCAAAAAAGCGTAATTCAATTGTTGCCAGCAGAGCTGGTTAGGCAAGTTATCCAGAGGTAAACAAATCCTCGGCCAGAGCGTCAAGTGTGTGCTCTAAACGCTCCGAGAGCGAAACGAGATGGGTGGGGCTAAAGCGGAAGAGGGTGTGAAAGATGCTGAATGGGTGTAGACAAAGAAGAGATCTTCACAAGATACCAAAACATTCAAAGGCCATTTTCTCAAAAGTGAGTTTACAAGTTTATCAACTTTCAAAGCACAATTACTTTCCCATTGTTCCTCAACTGTAGTGTATGATATACCATTTTGTAGCTCTGAGTCTCATTTTGATACATAAGAACATATACATATTGTATATGTATTTCTAGGCCAAGTCTCAGTGAACCCACTCTGGACCAGGTACCAGCAGTTACGTCATGGTCGAACGGTGAAATTGGTGGTGTGTGTTTGTGTAGGAGGAGGGGGTATGTTGCCTCATCCATCTCAAGCACGGAGTGATCCCATGAAGCCATAGAATCCAGCTGCTCCCTCTACACCAACAAACAGCTGGCCGAGGGAGGATTTAAATACACAGACCCTCTACACCAACAAACAGCTGGCCGAGGGAGGATTTAAATACACAGACCCTCTACACCAACAAACAGCTGGCCGAGGGAGGATTTAAATACACAGACCCTCTACACCAACAAACAGCTGGCCGAGGGAGGATTTAAATACACTGAACCTCTACACCAACAAACAGCTGGCCGAGGGAGGATTTAAATACACAGACCCTCTACACCAACAAACAGCTGGCCGAGGGAGGATTTAAATACACTGACCCTCTACACCAACAAACAGCTGGCCGAGGGAGGATTTAAATACACTGAACCTCTACACCAACAAACAGCTGGCCGAGGGAGGATTTAAATACACAGACCCTCTACACCAAGAAACAGCTGGCCGAGGGAGGATTTAAATACATTGAACCTCTACACCAACAAACAGCTGGCCCGAGGGAGGATTTAAATACACTGAACCTCTACACCAACAAACAGCTGGCCGAGGGAGGATTTAAATACACAGACCCTCTACACCAACAAACAGCTGGCCGAGGGAGGATTTAAATACACAGACCCTCTACACCAACAAACAGCTGGCCGAGGGAGTATTTAAATACACTGAACCTCTACACCAACAAACAGCTGGCCGAGGGAGGATTTAAATACACAGACCCTCTACACCAACAAACAGCTGGCCGAGGGAGGATTTAAATACACAGACCCTCTACACCAACAAACAGCTGGCCGAGGGAGGATTTAAATACACAGACCCTCTACACCAACAAACAGCTGGCCGAGGGAGGATTTAAATACATAGGCTTTATTTCCTATAATTTGATTTCCTGATGACTTTCTACTTTTGCACTTCTTTTGACCAGAGCCCTTTGAGCCCTGATCACATTCCTTAATAGGGAATAGGGCTCTGGTCAGTAGAACACTACATAGGGAATAGGGCTCTGGTCAGTAGAACACTACATAGGGAATAGGGTATTGTTTGGGACTCAAATCTATTTTTGTCTGGTTTCTTTGTCAGTATTGTTAGAGCTGGATCCTGGAATAGAAAGAACACATCCTCGACAGGACAGTCTGAACACATCCTCGACAGGACTGACAGTCAGAACACATCCTCGACAGGACTGACAGTCAGAACACATCCTCGACAGGACTGACAGTCAGAACACATCCTCGACAGGACTGACAGAACACATCCTCGACAGGACTGACAGACAGAACACATCCTCGACAGGACTGACAGACAGAACACATCCTCGACAGGTCAGACAGAACACATCCTCGACAGGTCAGACAGAACACATCCTCGACAGGACAGTCAGAACACATCCTCGACAGGACAGTCAGAACACATCCTCGACAGGACTGACAGAACACATCCTCGACAGGACTGACAGACAGAACACATCCTCGACAGGACTGACAGACAGAACACATCCTCGACAGGTCAGACAGAACACATCCTCGACAGGACTGACAGACAGAACACATCCTCGACAGGACTGACAGACAGAACACATCCTCGACAGGTCAGACAGAACACATCCTCGACAGGACTGACAGTCAGAACACATCCTCGACAGGACTGACAGACAGAACACATCCTCGACAGGTCAGACAGAACACATCCTCGACAGGACTGACAGTCAGAACACATCCTCGACAGGACTGACAGAACACATCCTCGACAGGACTGACAGACAGAACACATCCTCGACAGGACTGACAGTCGGAACACATCCTCGACAGGACTGACAGTCAGAACACATCCTCGACAGGACTGACAGACAGAACACATCCTCGACAGGACTGACAGACAGAACACATCCTCGACAGGACTGACAGTCAGAACACATCCTCGACAGGACTGACAGTCAGAACACATCCTCGACAGGTCAGTCAGAAAACATCCTCGACAGGACTGACAGTCAGAACACATCCTCGACAGGACTGACAGACAGAACACATCCTCGACAGGTCAGACAGAACACATCCTCGACAGGACTGACAGTCAGAACACATCCTCGACAGGTCAGACAGAACACATCCTCGACAGGACTGACAGTCAGAACACATCCTCGACAGGACTGACAGACAGAACACATCCTCGACAGGTCAGACAGAACACATCCTCGACAGGACTGACAGTCAGAACACATCCTCGACAGGACTGACAGAACACATCCTCGACAGGACTGACAGACAGAACACATCCTCGACAGGACTGACAGTCAGAACACATCCTCGACAGGACTGACAGTCAGAACACATCCTCGACAGGACTGACAGACAGAACACATCCTCGACAGGACTGACAGACAGAACACATCCTCGACAGGACTGACAGACAGAACACATCCTCGACAGGACTGACAGTCAGAACACATCCTCGACAGGACTGACAGAACACATCCTCGACAGGACTGACAGACAGAACACATCCTCGACAGGACTGACAGACAGAACACATCCTCGACAGGTCAGACAGAACACATCCTCGACAGGACAGTCAGAACACATCCTCGACAGGTCAGACAGAACACATCCTCGACAGGACAGTCAGAACACATCCTCGACAGGACAGTCAGAACACATCCTCGACAGGACTGACAGGAACACATCCTCGACAGGACTGACAGTCAGAACACATCCTCGACAGGACTGACAGACAGAACACATCCTCGACAGGTCAGACAGAACACATCCTCGACAGGACTGACAGACAGAACACATCCTCGACAGGACTGACAGACAGAACACATCCTCGACAGGTCAGACAGAACACATCCTCGACAGGACTGACAGTCAGAACACATCCTCGACAGGACTGACAGACAGAACACATCCTCGACAGGTCAGACAGAACACATCCTCGACAGGACTGACAGTTAGAACACATCCTCGACAGGACTGACAGAACACATCCTCGACAGGACTGACAGACAGAACACATCCTCGACAGGACTGACAGTCAGAACACATCCTCGACAGGACTGACAGTCAGAACACATCCTCGACAGGACTGACAGACAGAACACATCCTCGACAGGACTGACAGACAGAACACATCCTCGACAGGACTGACAGTCAGAACACATCCTCGACAGGTCAGTCAGAAAACATCCTCGACAGGACTGACAGTCAGAACACATCCTCGACAGGACTGACAGACAGAACACATCCTCGACAGGTCAGACAGTCAGAACACATCCTCGACAGGTCAGACAGAACACATCCTCGACAGGACTGACAGTCAGAACACATCCTCGACAGGTCAGACAGTCAGAACACATCCTCGACAGGACTGACAGACAGAACACATCCTCGACAGGACTGACAGTCAGAACACATCCTCGACAGGACTGACAGTCAGAACACATCCTCGACAGGACTGACAGACAGAACACATCCTCGACAGGACTGACAGACAGAACACATCCTCGACAGGACTGACAGACAGAACACATCCTCGACAGGACTGACAGTCAGAACACATCCTCGACAGGTCAGACAGTCAGAACACATCCTCGACAGGACTGACAGTCAGAACACATCCTCGACAGGTCAGACAGTCAGAACACATCCTCGACAGGACTGACAGACAGAACACATCCTCGACAGGACTGACAGACAGAACACATCCTCGACAGGACTGACAGACAGAACACATCCTCGACAGGACTGACAGACAGAACACATCCTCGACATTGTGACACCAAGACCTTTCTGTACGTGGCCTTATACGAGCCTTGGCTTGTGCGATCGGCTCATATCTCCTGTTTCGTGAGGCAGCTTGATGTACAAGCACGCGCTAGTCTATCACAGGGCCGTACTGTAGCTCCTTAATGCTGAGTGTCAAGCAGAGATGTATCTCGTTTTTAGTCTTTGGTATGATTCGGCCAGGGATTGAACTCACAACCCTCCAATCTCAGAGCGGACACCGTAAACACAAGGGCACTGAGTTTCTGCAACAGACCTCCTAAAAACAATATGGTGCTCCTGTTTGCTGCTCGTACACGCACACACACACACACACACACACGTATGCACACACACGCACACACACACACACGCACGCACACACGCACACACACGCACACACGCACGCACGCACACACATGCACACACGCACGCACACACACACACACGCACACACGCACGCACACACGCACGCACACACACACGCACGCGCGCACACACACACACTGCACATATATAGCCATTCGGCTTGCCAAGTTTTAGAGTTTCACTGTACTGTAAACCAACTTAAAGGATTGTGCTTCCTTTCCTAATTCATGGGGAAATGATTTGCAAGGTGAAGAAAGGGCCTAGCCTGCAGGGGATGGAGGGAGCAGACAGAGGAGAGGAGAGGAGAGGAGAGGAGACAGAGGAGAGGAGAGTAGACAGAGGAGAGGAGAGAGAGGAGAGGAGAGAGAGGAGAGGAGAACGAGGAGAGCAGACAGAGGAGAGGAGAGGAGAGCAGACAGAGGAGAGCAGACAGAGGAGAGCAGACAGAGGAGAGGAGACAGAGGAGAGGAGACAGAGGAGAGGAGAACGAGGAGAGCAGACAGAGGAGAGGAGAGCAGACAGAGGAGAGCAGAGGAGAGGAGAGAGAGGAGAGGAGAGAGAGGAGAGGAGAACGAGGAGAGCAGACAGAGGAGAGGAGAGCAGACAGAGGAGAGCAGAGGAGAGGAGAGCAGACAGAGGGGAGCAGACAGAGGAGAGGAGACAGAGGAGAGGAGAGGAGGAGAGGAGACAGAGGAGAGGAGAGGAGGAGAGCAGACAGAGGAGAGCAGACAGAGGAGAGGAGAGGAGGAGAGCAGACAGAGGAGAGGAGACAGAGGAGAGGAGACAGAGGAGAGGAGACAGAGGAGAGGAGACAGAGGGATAGGACCATGATGTTTTGAATGAGGCCTGTGTGTGTGTGTGTGTGTGTGTGTGTGTGTGTGTGTGTGTGTGTGTGTGTGTGTGTGTGTGTGTGTGTGTGTGTGTGTGTGTGTGTGTGTGTGTGTGTGTGTGTGTGTGTGTGTGTGTTTTACTGAGTTCCTTCCAGAGGTGACTCCAGTTCATCATGAAATCATATTTCAGTCCACGGCCCTGTGTTTCTGCAGTGCACCTTGGGATCGCTGCCTCTGCATGAAAAGAGCTGTGCAAATAGAAATTCATAACATTTTTTCCAGCTCGTGTGGGAATGTGATCTAAACCCCTGGTGTCATTAGGCCTGGGTTTTTTAGGGCTGCAGCCCAGAAAGGGTTTGGGTCCACCCCCAAACCTTTTGATGGTCAAAGAATTTTTAAATTGCAGGCTATTTGTCTAATATGAGTTCCTATAACTTCACATCATTTCCATGCTAAAAGTGTCTCTAGCCCAAACCATTCAAAAGATATGATCCATTTTACCAGAGTTATGTTTTAAAATGTTTTACATTTATTCATATATCTATATATTTGTTGTTGTCGTTGATAAATAAACCATGTTCCTGGGCCATTTTAAAACTAGGCTGCATGCGGTCCACTAATTTGCTTATTCATTCAAAAAACAAACACGCTTGTTCAGTCATGTTACCTTATTAGTTAACAACCTGGTAGCTGGACAGGCTAAACATGTATTGTGTAGGGTGTAGTCCTGGTAGGGTTAGGCTATGCCATGTTGGCTTCAGGAGATTGTCTGTTAATTAAAAAAAAATGTTTTTTCACATTACCTGATATAAGTCAACAATTCCTATTCCTGATGATGGGCTATTATATTATAGGATAATTCATGTGCTTGTCAGCACCGACTTTTATTCCTCTTCCCCTTTTCATTATTCCACTTCTTCCCCTTTTCATTATTCCACTACTTCCCAGTGTCTTCTTCCCCTTTTCATTATTCCGCTTCTTCCCCTTGTCATTATTCCACTACTTCCCAGAGTCTTCTTCCCCTTTTCATTATTCCACTTCTTCCCAGTGTCTTCTTCCCCTTTTCATTATTCCGCTTCTTCCCCTTTTCATTATTCCACTTCTTCCCAGTGTCTTCTTCCCCTTTTCATTATTCCACTTCTTCCCAGTGTCTTCTTCCCCTTTTCATTATTCCGCTTCTTCCCCTTTTCATTATTCCACTTCTTCCCAGTGTCTTCTTCCCCTTTTCATTATTCCGCTTCTTCCCCTTTTCATTATTCCACTTCTTCCCAGTGTCTTCTTCCCCTTTTCATTATTCCACTACTTCCCCTTTTCATTATTCCACTTCTTCCCAGTGTCTTCTTCCCCTTTTCATTATTCCGCTTCTTCCCCTTTTCATTATTCCACTTCTTCCCAGTGTCTTCTTCCCCTTTTCATTATTCCACTACTTCCCCTTTTCATTATTCCACTTCTTCCCAGTGTCTTCTTCCCAGTGTTGCTGTAACGGTAGGCTATGTCATGGACATGTCGATTGTTAGTCCTATAAAACGAGAATAGGCTATATTGAAACGTTTGTTTCAGTAGTGAGCACAAACTGCAAGGTAGAGATGGTTAGGAGACTCTCAGTATCTCATAAACAACAAAACATCTTGCCTAGGTGTTATGAGATGTTTCTGGAACTAGTCCGCCTCAACCACATTTTAGATTTGTATTTAAATGGTTATTTCACCCACATGAATAAAACAATTTTATAAAACTCTTACTAGATCTAATTTCTCAAAATGAATCTCAAAACGAATCTCCAAAATGGTATAATTTATTTGCTGAAATTCCATTTTTCCTCTTACGGGGACGATTCTCCCTCTGGCTTTGGGATAAGTCCCCAATGTTCACAAATCCTAGAAACGCCCCTGCCCTAAACTTCCACACGTACAAACACACACACACACACCATTCACACACACTCCTAAACCTAATCTAGCCCCTCCGTTAAAGCTGCCTCCAAAATGGTAGGTGTATAGGTGTATAGGTATATAGTGTATGGGTGTATAGGTGTATAGGTGTATAGGTATGTAGTGTATGGGTGTATAGGTGTATAGGTGTATAGGTGTATAGTGTATAGGTGTATGGGTGTATAGGTGTATAGGTGTATAGTGTATAGGTATATAGTGTATGGGTGTATAGGTGTATAGGTGTATTAGTGTATAGGTATATAGTGTATAGGTGTATAGGTATATAGTGTATAGGTATATAGTGTATAGGTGTATAGGTATATAGTGTATAGGTGTATAGGTGTATAGTGTATAGGTACATAGTGTATAGGTGTATAGGTATATAGTGTATAGGTGTATAGGTATATAGTGTATAGGTATATAGTGTATAGGTGTATAGTGTATAAGTATATAGTGTATAGGTGTATAGGTATATAGTGTATAGGTGTATAGTGTATAGGTATATAGTGTATAGGTGTATAGGTGTATAGGTACATAGTGTATGGGTGTATAGGTGTATAGGTACATAGTGTATGGGTGTATAGGTGTATGGTGTATAGGTGTATAGGTGTATAGTGTATAGGTGTATACTGTATGGGTGTATAGGTATATAGTGTATAGGTGTATAGGTATATAGTGTATAGGTATATAGTGTATAGGTGTATAGGTGTGTAGTGTATAGGTGTATAGGTATATAGTGTATAGGTACATAGTGTATAGGTGTATAGGTATATAGTGTATAGGTGTATAGGTATATAGTGTATAGGTATATAGTGTATAGGTGTATAGGTGTATAGTGTATAGGTATATAGTGTATAGGTGTATAGTGTATAGGTATATAGTGTATAGGTGTATAGTGTATAGGTGTATAGGTGTATAGTGTATAGGTATATAGGTGTATAGTGTATAGGTGTATAGTGTATAGGTGTATAGTGTATAGGTATATAGGTGTATAGTGTATAGGTGTATAGTGTATATGTGTATAGGTATATAGTGTATAGGTGTATAGGTGTATAGTGTATAGGTGTATAGTGTATAGGTGTATAGTGTATAGGTATATAGTGTATAGGTGTATAGGTGTATTAGTGTATAGGTATATAGTGTATGGGTATATAGTGTATAGGTGTATAGGTATATAGTGTATAGGTATATAGTGTATAGGTGTATAGGTATATAGTGTATAGGTGTATAGGTGTATAGTGTACAGGTACATAGTGTATAGGTGTATAGGTATATAGTGTATAGGTGTATAGGTATATAGTGTATAGGTATATAGTGTATAGGTGTATAGGTGTATACTGTATAAGTATATAGTGTATAGGTGTATAGGTATATAGTGTATAGGTGTATAGTGTATAGGTATATAGTGTATAGGTGTATAGGTGTATAGGTACATAGTGTATGGGTGTATAGGTGTATGGTGTATAGGTGTATAGTGTATAGGTGTATAGTGTATGGGTGTATAGGTATATAGTGTATAGGTGTATAGGTATATAGTGTATAGGTGTATAGGTATATAGGTATATAGTGTATAGGTGTATAGGTATATAGTGTATAGGTGTATAGGTATATAGTGTATAGGTGTATAGTGTATAGGTATATAGTGTATAGGTGTATAGGTGTATAGTGTATAGGTGTATAGGTATATAGTGTATAGGTACATAGTGTATAGGTGTATAGGTATATAGTGTATAGGTGTATAGGTATATAGTGTATAGGTATATAGTGTATAGGTGTATAGGTGTATAGTGTATAAGTATATAGTGTATAGGTGTATAGGTATATAGTGTATAGGTGTATAGTGTATAGGTATATAGTGTATAGGTGTATAGGTGTATAGTGTATAGGTGTATAGGTGTATAGTGTATAGGTATATAGGTGTATAGTGTATAGGTGTATAGTGTATAGGTGTATAGTGTATAGGTATATAGGTGTATAGTGTATAGGTGTATAGTGTATAGTGTATAGGTATATAGGTGTATAGTGTATAGGTGTATAGTGTATAGGTGTATAGGTATATAGTGTATAGGTGTATAGGTGTATAGGTGTATAGTGTATAGGTGTATAGGTATATAGTGTATAGGTATATAGTGTATGGGTGTATAGGTGTATAGGTGTATAGTGTATAGGTGTATAGGTATATAGTGTATAGTGTATAGGTATATAGTGTATGGGTGTATAGGTACATAGTGTATGGGTGTATAGGTGTATAGGTATATAGTGTATAGTTGTATAGGTATATAGTGTATAGGTGTATAGTGTATAGGTATATAGTGTATAGGTATATAGTTTATGGGTGTATAGGTGTATAGGTGTATTGTGCATAGGTATATAGGTGTATAGTGTATAGGTATATAGTGTATGGTGTATAGGTAAACAGTGTATGGGTGTATAGGTACATAGTGTATGGGTGTATAGGTACATAGTGTATAGGTGTATAGGTATATAGTGTATGGGTGTATAGGTGTATAGGTGTATAGGTGTATAGGTGTATAGTGTATAGGTGTATAGGTGTATAGGTATATAGTGTATAGGTATATAGTGTATGGGTGTATAGGTACATAGTGTATGGGTGTATAGGTACATAGTGTATGGGTGTATAGTGTATAGGTATATAGTGTATAGGTGTATAGTGTATAGGTATATAGTGTATGGGTGTATAGGTGTATAGGTATATAGTGTATAGGTGTATAGGTGTATAGTGTATAGGTGTATAGGTACATAGTGTATGGGTGTATAGGTATATAGTGTATAGGTGTATTGGTATATAGTGTATAGGTGTATAGGTATATAGTGTATAGTGTATAGGTGTATAGTGAATAGGTGTACAGGTGTATAGTGTATGGGTGTATAGTTTATAGGTGTATAGGTACATAGTGTATGGGTGTGTAGGTGTATAGTGTATTGTGTATAGGTATATAGTGTATAGGTATATAGTGTATAGGTGTATAGTGTATAGGTGTATAGGTGTATAGTGTATAGGTGTATAGGTGTATAGTGTATAGTGTATAGGTGTATAGTTGTATAGGTGTATTAGTGTATGGGTGTATAGGTGTATAGTGTATGGGTGTATAGGTGTATAGGTGTATAGGTGTATGGGTGTATAGGTGTATGGGTGTATAGGTGTATGGGTGTATAGTGTATAGGTGTATGGGTGTATAGTGTATAGTGTATATAGTGTATAGGTGTATAGTGTATTGGTGTATGGGTGTATGGGTGTATAGGTGTATGGTTGTATGGGTGTATAGGTCTATAGTGTATGGGTGTATAGGTGTATGGGTGTATAGTGTATATAGTGTAAAGGTGTATAGTGTATGGGTGTATAGTGTATGGTTGTATAGTGTATAGGTGTATAGTGTATAGTGTATAGTGTATGGGTGTATAGTGTATAGTGTATGGGTGTATAGTGTATGGGTGTATGGGTGTATAGTGTATAGGTGTATAGTGTATGGTTGTATAGTGTATAGGTGTATGGGTGTATGGGTGTATAGGTCTATAGTGTATGGGTGTATAGTGTATATGTGTATAGTGTATAGTGTATAGTGTATGGGTGTATAGTGTATAGTGTATGGGTGTATAGTGTATGGGTGTATAGTCTATAGGTGTATAGTGTATGGGTGTATAGTGTATAGTGTATATAGTGTATAGGTGTATAGGTGTATAGTGTATGGGTGTATAGTGTATAGTGTATAGGTGTATAGTGTATAGGTGTATAGTGTATAGTGTATAGGTGTATAGTGTATAGTGTATAGTGTATAGGTGTATAGTGTATAGGTGTATAGTGTATAGTGTATGGGTGTATAGTGTATAGTGTATAGGTGTATAGTGTATAGTGTATAGGTGTATAGTGTATAGTGTATGGGTGTATAGTGTATGGGTGTATAGTGTATAGGTGTATAGTGTATAGTGTATAGGTGTATAGTGTATAGTGTATGGGTGTATAGTGTATAGTGTATAGTGTATAGTGTATGGGTGTATAGTGTATAGTGTATGGGTGTATAGGTGTATAGTGTATAGTGTATGGGTGTATAGTGTATGGGTGTATAGGTGTATAGTGTATAGGTGTATAGTGTATAGTGTATGGGTGTATAGTGTATAGGTGTATAGTGTAAAGTGTATAGTGAATAGTGTATATAGTGTATAGGTGTATAGTGTATGGGTGTATAGGTGTATAGGTGTATAGTGTATAGGTGTATAGTGTATAGTGTATGGGTGTATAGTGTATAGTGGTCAATCTTGTATTGGAATATGTGGTAGGGAGACCCAACTAGCCTGTGCTGTGGTGGATGGTAGGGAGACCCAGCTAGCCTGTGTGTGTGTGTGTGTGTGTGTGTGTGTGTGTGTGTGTGTGTGTGTGTGTGTGTGTGTGTGTGTGTGTGTGTGTGTGTGTGTGTGTGTGTGTGTGTTTGTGTGTGTGTGTGTTTGTGTGTGTTTGTGTGTGTTACAGGTGGCTGGTGGCTCCTTCATTTGGGAGGACAGGCTCATAATAATGAATGGAATGGGATTAAATGCATGAAACACATGGTTTGGTGCCATTCTATTTCCTCCATTCCAGCCATTGTTATGAGCCCGGCCTCCTGTGGTGTGTGTGTGGTATATGAGAGCAGGTCCCTCCCTGCAGGCAAAGCTAGAGCAGAACTAGCTTCATGTCCCCCCTGCTCCCTTCACCCCCCTCCCCCCCTCCTCCACCCCTCCCCCTCTTGCTCCCTTCACCCCCCCTCCCCCTCCTCCACCCCTCCCCCTCCTGCTCCCTTCACCCCTCCTCCCCCCTCCTCCACCCCTCCCCCTCTTGCTCCCTTCACCCCCCCCTTCCCCCCCTCTTCCTCCACTTCTCCCCCCACCCCCGCTCCCTTCACCCCCCCCTTCCCCCTCTTCCTCCACTTCTCCCCCCACCCCCCGCTCCCTTCACCCCCCCCTTCCCCCCTCTTCCTCCACTTCTCCCCCACCCCCCTGCTCCCTTCACCCCCCTCCTCCTCCCCTCCCCCCTCCTGCTCTCCTCACCCCCCCTCCCCCTCCTCCACCCCTCCCCCTCTTGCTCCCTTCACCCCCTCCTCCTCCCCTCCCCCTCCTCCACACCTCCCCCTCTTGCTCCCTTCACCCCCCTTCCCCCCCTCTTCCTCCACTTCTCCCCCGATCATGACCCACTTTCCCTCCCCACTGCTCCATGCTCCCTTTAATTGCTGTGGGGCACTCTGAGTCCATCTGTTCAGCCCGGCCACTGTCGCCATGGTGATGCCAGGAGGCTTTTCGGATTTGCCGTAGGACTCAAGGCTAGGATAGGACTGTACTGACCAACAGGGAGATAGGGGTCAGGGGATGGGGGTAGGCAGGACTGACTGACTCAGGGTAGGACTGACTGACTCAGGATAGGACTGACTGACTCAGGATAGGACTGACTGACTCAGGACAGGACTGACTGACTCAGGGTAGGCAGGACTGACTCAGGACAGGACTGACTGACTCAGGATAGGACTGACTGACTCAGGACAGGACTGACTGACTCAGGGTAGGCAGGACTGACTCAGGACAGGACTAACTGACTCAGGATAGGACTGACTGACTCAGGATAGGACTGACTGACTCAGGATAGGACTGACTGACTGACTCAGGATAGGACTGACTCAGGGTAGGACTGACTGACTCAGGATAGGACTGGCTGACTCAGGATAGGACTGGCTGACTCAGGATAGGACTGACTGACTCAGGATAGGACTGGCTGACTCAGGATAGGACTGGCTGACTCAGGGTAGGACTGACTGACTCAGGATAGGACTGACTGACTCAGGATAGGACTGGCTGACTCAGGATAGGATTGGCTGACTCAGGATAGGACTGACTGACCAACATAACAAGGAGAGAGATGGGGTCAGGGAATGGGGAGAGAGATGGGGATCAGGGAACGGGGAGAGAGATGGGGTCAGGGAACGGGGAGAGAGATGGGGTCAGGGAACGGGGAGAGAGATGGTGTCAGGGTACGGGGAGAGAGATGGGGTCAGGGTACGGGGAGAGAGATGGGGGTCAGGGTACGGAGAGAGAGATGGGGTCAGGAAACAGGGAGAGAGATGGGGGTCAGGGAACGGGGAGAGAGATGGGGTCAGGAAACGGGGAGAGAGATGGGGTCAGGGTACGGGGAGAGAGATGGGGTCAGGGTAAGGGGAGAGAGATGGGGTCAGGAAACGGGGAGAGAGATGGGGGTCAGGGTACGGGGAGAGAGATGGGGTCAGGGTACGGGGAGAGAGATGGGAGTCAGGGAACAGGGAGGAGATGGGGATCAGGGAACGGGGAGAGAGATGGGGTCAGGGAACGGGGAGAGAGATGGTGTCAGGGTACGGGGAGAGAGATGGGGCTTAGGGAACGGGGAGAGAGATGGTGTCAGGGTACGGGGAGAGAGATGGGGGTCAGGGTACGGAGAGAGAGATGGGGTCAGGAAACAGGGAGAGAGATGGGGGTCAGGGAACGGGGAGAGAGATGGGGTCAGGGTACGGGGAGAGAGATGGGGGTCAGGGTACGGGGAGATAGATGGGGTCAGGGTACGGGGAGAGAGATGGGGTCAGGGTACGGGGAGAGAGATGGGGGTCAGGGTACGGAGAGAGAGATGGGGTCAGGAAACAGGGAGAGAGATGGGGGTCAGGGAACGGGGAGAGAGATGGGGTCAGGAAACGGGGAGAGAGATGGGTCAGGGAACGGGGAGAGAGATGCGGTCAGGGAACGGGGAAAGAGATGGGGTCAGGAAACGGGGAGAGAGATGGGGTCAGGGAACGGGGAGAGAGATGGAGTCAGGAAACGGGGAGAGAGATGGGGGTCAGGGAACGGGGAGAGAGATGGGGCTTAGGGAACGGGGAGAGAGATGGGGTCAGGGTACGGGGAGAGAGATGGGGGTCAGGGTACGGGGAGAGAGATGGGGTCAGGGTACGGGGAGAGAGATGGGGTCAGGAAGCGGGGAGAGAGATGGGGGTCAGGGTACGGGGAGAGAGATGGGGGTCAGGGTACGGGGAGAGAGATGGGGGTCAGTGTACGGGCAGAGAGATGGGGTCAGGGTACGGGGAGAGAGATGGGGTCAGGGTACGGGGAGAGAGATGGGGGTCAGTGTACGGGCAGAGAGATGGGGTCAGGGTACGGGGAGAGAGATGGGGTCAGGGTACGGGGAGAGAGATGGGGTCAGGGTACGGGGAGAGAGATGGGGTCAGGGTACGGAGAGAGAGATGGGAGTCAGGGAACAGGGAGAGAGATGGGGGTCAGGGAATGGGGAGAGAGATGGGGTCAGGGTACGGGGAGAGAGATGGGGGTCAGGGAACAGGGAGAGAGATGGGGGTCAGGGAACGGGGAGAGAGATGGGGTCAGGGTACGGGGAGAGAGATGGGGGTCAGGGAACAGGGAGAGAGATGGTGTCAGGGTACGGGGAGAGAGATGGGGGTCAGGGACAAGGGAGAGAGATGGGGGTCAGGGAACGGGGAGAGAGATGGGGGTCAGGTACGGGGAGAGAGATGGGGTCAGCTAAACACACTGGTTGAATGCTGAGGAATTTTATTTCTTTAACACCTTTCACAGGCCTTAAACTTGTTTTTACCCTGTTGTCTGGCAGTTTGTTAGGAGCAGGCCGTAAGAGGGCAACACAATAACCACTATTTAATGTCTGTATAGTTTAGGCTGGTAAGGTCTGTGTAGTTTAGGCTGGTAAGGTCTATGTTTGGTCTAGGCTGGTAAGGTCTGTGTTAGGTCTAGGCTGGTAAGGTCTATGTTTGGTCTAGGCTGGTAAGGTCTGTGTTAGGTCTAGGCTGGTAAGGTCTGTGTTTGGTCTAGGCTGGTAAGGTCTGTGTTAGGTCTAGGCTGGTAAGGTCTGTATAGTTTAGGCTGGTAAGGTCTATGTTTGGTCTAGGCTGGTAAGGTCTGTGTTAGGTCTAGGCTGGTAAGGTCTGTATAGTTTAGGCTGGTAAGGTCTGTGTTTGGTCTAGGCTGGTAAGGTCTGTATAGTTTAGGCTGGTAAGGTCTGTGTTAGGTCTAGGCTGGTAAGGTCTGTATAGTTTAGGCTGGTAAGGTCTGTGTTAGGTTTAGGCTGGTAAGGTCTATGTTAGGTCTAGGCTGGTAAGGTCTGTATAGTTTAGGCTGGTAAGGTCTGTATAGTTTAGGCTGGTAAGGTCTGTGTTTGGTCTAGGCTGGTAAGGTCTGTGTAGTTTAGGCTGGTAAGGTCTGTGTTAGGTCTAGGCTGGTAAGGTCTATGTTAGGTCTAGGCTGGTAAGGTCTGTGTTTGGTCTAGGCTGGTAAGGTCTGTGTTTGGTCTAGGCTGGTAAGGTCTGTGTAGTTTAGGCTGGTAAGGTCTGTGTTAGGTCTAGGCTGGTAAGGTCTGTGTTTGGTCTAGGCTGGTAAGGTCTATGTTAGGTCTAGGCTGGTAAGGTCTGTATAGTTTAGGCTGGTAAGGTCTGTGTTAGGTCTAGGCTGGTAAGGTCTGTGTTTGGTCTAGGCTGGTAAGGTCTGTGTTAGGTCTAGGCTGGTAAGGTCTGTGTTTGGTCTAGGCTGGTAAGGTCTGTATAGTTTAGGCTGGTAAGGTCTGTGTTAGGTCTAGGCTAGTAAGGTCTGTGTTTGGTCTAGGCTGGTAAGGTCTGTATAGTTTAGGCTGGTAAGGTCTGTGTTAGGTCTAGGCTGGTAAGGTCTATGTTAGGTCTAGGCTGGTAAGGTCTGTGTTAGGTCTAGGCTGGTAAGGTCTGTATAGTTTAGGCTGGTAAGGTCTATGTTAGGTCTAGGCTGGTAAGGTCTGTGTTAGGTCTAGGCTGGTAAGGTCTGTATAGTTTAGGCTGGTAAGGTCTGTGTTTGGTCTAGGCTGGTAAGGTCTGTGTTTGGTCTAGGCTGGTAAGGTCTGTGTTTGGTCTAGGCTGGTAAGGTCTATGTTAGGTCTAGGCTGGTAAGGTCTGTGTTAGGTCTAGGCTGGTAAGGTCTGTGTTTGGTCTAGGCTGGTAAGGTCTGTGTTTGGTCTAGGCTGGTAAGGTCTGTGTTAGGTCTAGGCTGGTAAGGTCTGTGTTAGGTCTAGGCTGGTAAGGTCTGTGTTAGGTCTAGGCTGGTAAGGTCTGTGTTAGGTCTAGGCTGGTAAGGTCTGTGTTAGGTCTAGGCTGGTAAGGTCTATGTTAGGTCTAGGCTGGTAAGGTCTGTATAGTTTAGGCTGGTAAGGTCTGTATAGTTTAGGCTGGTAAGGTCTGTGTTTGGTCTAGGCTGGTAAGGTCTATGTTTGGTCTAGGCTGGTAAGGTCTGTGTTAGGTCTAGGCTGGTAAGGTCTGTGTTAGGTCTAGGCTGGTAAGGTCTATGTTAGGTCTAGGCTGGTAAGGTCTGTATAGTTTAGGCTGGTAAGGTCTGTATAGTTTAGGCTGGTAAGGTCTGTGTTTGGTCTAGGCTGGTAAGGTCTATGTTTGGTCTAGGCTGGTAAGGTCTGTGTTAGGTCTAGGCTGGTAAGGTCTGTATAGTTTAGGCTGGTAAGGTCTATGTTAGGTCTAGGCTGGTAAGGTCTGTGGGAGCAGGGTGGACCAGAGGGGAGTAGGGTGGACCAGAGGGGAGTAGGGTGGACCAGAGGGGAGCAGGGTGGACCAGAGGGGAGTAGGGTGGACCAGAGGGGAGCAGGGTGGAGCAGGGTGGACCAGAGGGGAGTAGGGTGGAGCAGGGTGGACCAGAGGGGAGTAGGGTGGACCAGAGGGGAGTAGGGTGGAGCAGAGGGGAGTAGGGTGGAGCAGGGTGGACCAGAGGGGAGTAGGGTGGACCAGAGGGGAGTAGGGTGGAGCAGAGGGGAGTAGGGTGGAGCAGGGTGGACCAGAGGGAGTAGGGTGGACCAGAGGGGAGTAGGGTGGACCAGAGGGGAGTAGGGTGGAGCAGGGTGGACCAGAGGGGAGTAGGGTGGAGCAGAGGGGAGTAGGGTGGAGCAGGGTGGAGCAGAGGGGAGTAGGGTGGAGCAGGGTGAACCAGAGGGGAGCAGGGTGGAGCAGAGGGGAGTAGGGTGGACCAGGGTGGACCAGAGGGAGTAGGGTGGACCAGAGGGGAGTAGGGTGGAGCAGGGTGGACCAGAGGGGAGCAGGGTGGACCAGAGGGGAGTAGGGTGGACCAGAGGGGAGTAGGGTGGAGCAGGGTGGACCAGAGGGAGTAGGGTGGACCAGAGGGGAGTAGGGAGGAGACGAGGGGAGCAGGATGGAGCAGAGGGGAGTAGGGTGGAGCAGGGTGGACCAGAGGGAGTAGGGTGGACCAGAGGGGAGTAGGGAGGAGACGAGGGGAGCAGGATGGAGCAGAGGGGAGTAGGGTGGAGCAGGGTGGACCAGAGGGGAGTAGGGTGGACCAGAGGGGAGTAGGGTGGAGCAGAGGGGAGTAGGGTGGAGCAGGGTGGACCAGAGGGGAGTAGGGTGGACCAGAGGGGAGTAGGGTGGAGCAGAGGGGAGTAGGGTGGAGCAGGGTGGACCAGAGGGAGTAGGGTGGACCAGAGGGGAGTAGGGTGGACCAGAGGGGAGTAGGGTGGAGCAGGGTGGACCAGAGGGGAGTAGGGTGGAGCAGAGGGGAGTAGGGTGGAGCAGGGTGGAGCAGAGGGGAGTAGGGTGGAGCAGGGTGAACCAGAGGGGAGCAGGGTGGAGCAGAGGGGAGTAGGGTGGACCAGGGTGGACCAGAGGGAGTAGGGTGGACCAGAGGGGAGTAGGGTGGAGCAGGGTGGACCAGAGGGGAGCAGGGTGGACCAGAGGGGAGTAGGGTGGACCAGAGGGGAGTAGGGTGGAGCAGGGTGGACCAGAGGGAGTAGGGTGGACCAGAGGGGAGTAGGGAGGAGACGAGGGGAGCAGGATGGAGCAGAGGGGAGTAGGGTGGAGCAGGGTGGACCAGAGGGAGTAGGGTGGACCAGAGGGGAGTAGGGAGGAGACGAGGGGAGCAGGATGGAGCAGAGGGGAGTAGGGTGGAGCAGGGTGGACCAGAGGGAGTAGGGTGGACCAGAGGGGAGTAGGGAGGAGACGAGGGGAGCAGGTAGGAGCAGAGGGGAGCACTAGAGAAGGAATAAACCAACCACCACTCAGCGAGGTTCACTCCCAAATGGCACCCTATTCCTTATGTAGTGTACTGCTTTTGACCAGGGTTCATATTGCTTTGTTCAAAAGCAGTGCACTGTGTAGGGATTAGGGTTCCATTTGGGTATTATGCCTTGTTTGCATGGCGTCGTTTCTAGTCCGCAGTCGGTCACCAGCGTTCGGCATCAGCCCTGGCTCTGTGTTTCTGTTTAAATATTCCAGGCTTGTTTGTTCTGGATCACACCGTTGTCAAATTGCTCCCTGTGCCGTTTTGTGTTCTATTATTTCAGAAGAGAGCGTTTTACTGTAATGGTTATAATGGCTGCTTGGTATTGACCTCTGCCACGGGGCAAATGTGTTTGGCTGCGTCCAAAATGGGACCCTATTCCCAATATAGGGCACTGGTCAAAAGGCTGGCATTTGGTACGCACACAATGTGTTAGCTTGGAGAAGCTATCTGTGTTGATATTCTCCTTGTCTGAAGGTCATCGTTAGAGGCTGATCTGTGATCTGTGTTGATACTCTCCTTGTCTAAAGTTCAGCGTTAGAGGCTGATCTGTGTTGATATTGTCTAAAGGTCATCGTTAGAGGCTGATCTGTGATCAGTGTTGATATTGTATAAAGGTCATCGTTAGAGGCTGATCTGTGATCAGTGTTGATATTGTATAAAGGTCATCGTTAGAGGCTGATCTGTGATCAGTGTTGATATTGTATAAAGGTCATCGTTAGAGGCTGATCTGTGTTGATATTGTATAAAGGTCAGCTTTAGAGGCTGATCTGTGATCTGTGTTGATATTGTATAAAGGTCAGCGTTAGAAGCTGATCTGTGATCAGTGTTGATATTGTCTAAAACTCAGCGTTAGAGGCTGATCTGTGATCAGTGTTATTTCTAGGTCAGAGCCTCATCATGACCCTAGCAGGGTCCCCCTTCCCCTCCTCCTCCTCCCAATACAGCCATTGTTCTCTTTGCGTTTGCGTCCCAAAGGAGGTCCTATTCCCTAGATAGTGCACTGCTTTTGACCAGAGCCCTATGGGTAGTGCACTATAAAGGTGCCGTTTGGGACTTAGCCTCTGTCTCTGTCAAGGAAAGCGTTTTGTCATTTGTTTTCTCATTCGTCTAGCTAGTTGAAGACTTACAGATAAATGTGTTACTTGTAATGCTTTCCATTCAAGCCTCATATGCATGAAGTATTCTGTCTCAGCCGTCTTTCTCCCCACTAATGGTTTTAATTAGATGAGAAAAGTTGAATTATAATTCAGACTTTGGTTCTACAGTTATGCAGTTAGTCTGCCTCTTACTGCTGCTGCTGTATGGCTGGATGTGTCTACTGTACTGCCTCTTACTGCTGCTGTATGGCTGGATGTGTCTACTGTACTGCCTCTTACTGCTGCTGCTGTATGGCTGGATGTCTACTGTACTGCCTCTTACTGCTGCTGCTGTATGGCTGGATGTGTCTACTGTACTGCCTCTTACTGCTGCTGCTGTATGGCTGGATGTGTCTACTGTACTGCCTCTTACTGCTGCTGCTGTATGGCTGGATGTCTACTGTACTGCCTCTTACTGCTGCTGCTGTATGGCTGGATGTGTCTACTGTACTGCCTCTTACTGCTGCTGCTGTATGGCTGGATGTGTCTACTGTACTGCCTCTTACTGCTGCTGCTGTATGGCTGTATGTGTCTACTGTACTGCCTCTTACTGCTGCTGTATACTGTACTGCCTCTTACTGCTGCTGCTGTATGGCTAGATGTGTCTACTGTACTGCCTCTTACTGCTGCTGCTGTATGGCTGGATGTGTCTACTGTACTGCCTCTTACTGCTGCTGCTGTATGGCTGGATGTGTCTACTGTACTGCCTCTTACTGCTGCTGTATGGCTGGATGTGTCTACTGTACTGCCTCTTATTGCTGCTGCTGTATGGCTGGATGTGTCTACTGTACTGCCTCTTACTGCTGCTGTATGACTGGATGTGTCTACTGTACTGCCTCTTACTGCTGCTGTATGGCTGGATGTGTCTACTGTACTGCCTCTTACTGCTGCTGTATGGCTGGATGTGTCTACTGTACTGCCCCTTACTGCTGCTGCTGTATGGCTGGATGTGTCTACTGTACTGCCTCTTACTGCTGCTGTATGGCTTGATGTGTCTACTGTACTGCCTCTTACTGCTGCTGCTGTATGGCTGGATGTGTCTACTGTACTGCCTCTTACTGCTGCTGCTGTATGACTGGATGTGTCTACTGTACTGCCTCTTACTGCTGCTGTATGGCTGGATGTGTCTACTGTACTGCCCCTTACTGCTGCTGCTGTATGGCTGGATGTGTCTACTGTACTGCCTCTTACTGCTGCTGCTGTATGACTGGATGTGTCTACTGTACTGCCTCTTACTGCTGCTGCTGTATGACTGGATGTGTCTTTCTGCACAGCGGTGTGTGTGGGTAGCACGATGACATCACAACGACTACTGCACTCAGACTCTGATGCCTCCTGTCTTTATTGCCAGTTATATCAGCAGATAGAGGAGCTCTGAGGGATGGACCAGCAGCGGAGATAGACAGCCCTTCTACTCTTAATGGTAGCATCTCAAAGGGCCCCTATTCCCTATAGAGCCCAAAGGGCCCCTATTCCCTATAGAGCCCAAAGGGCCCCTATTCCCAATAGAGCCCAAAGGGCCCCTATTCTCTATAGAGCCCAAAGGGCCCCCTATTCCCTATAGAGCCCAAAGGGCCCCTATTCTCTATAGAGCCCAAAGGGCCCCTATTCCCTATAGAGCCCAAAGGGCCCCTATTCCCTATAGAGCCCAAAGGGCCCCTATTCCCTATAGAGCCCAAAGGGCCCCTATTCCCTATAGAGCCCAAAGGGCCCCCTATTCCCTATAGAGCCCAAAGGGCCCCCTATTCCCTATAGAGCCCAAAGGGCCCCTATTCCCTATAGAGCCCAAAGGGCCCCTATTCCCTATAGAGCCCAAAGGGCCCCTATTCCCTATAGAGCCCAAAGGGCCCCCTATTCCCTATAGAGCCCAAAGGGCCCCCTATTCCCTATAGAGCCCAATGGACCCCTATTCCCTATAGAGCCCAAAGGGCCCATATTCCCTATAGAGCCCAAAGGGCCCCTATTCCCTATAGAGCCCAAAGGGCCCCTATTCTCTATAGAGCCCAAAGGGCCCCTATTCCCTATAGAGCCCAAAGGGCCCCTATTCCCTATAGAGCCCAAAGGGCCCCTATTCCCTATAGAGCCCAAAGGGCCCCCTATTCCCTATAGAGCCCAAAGGGCCCCTATTCCCTATAGAGCCCAAAGGGCCCCTATTCCCTATAGAGCCCAAAAGGCCCCTATTCCCTATAGAGCCCAAAGGGCCCCTATTCCCTATAGAGCCCAAAAGGCCCCTATTCCCTATAGAGCCCAAAGGGCCCCCTATTCCCTATAGAGCCCAAAGGGCCCCCTATTCCCTATAGAGCCCAAAGGGCCCCTATTCCCTATAGAGCCCAAAGGACCCCTATTCCCTATAGAGCCCAAAAGGCCCCTATTCCCTATAGAGCCCAAAGGGCCCCCTATTCCCTATAGAGCCCAAAGGGCCCCCTATTCCCTATAGAGCCCAAAGGGCCCCTATTCCCTATAGAGCCCAAAGGACCCCTATTCCCTATAGAGCCCAAATGGCCCCTATTCCCTATAGAGCCCAAAGGGCCCCTATTCCCTATAGAGCCCAAAGGGCCCCTATTCCCTATGGAGCCCAAAAGGCCCCTATTCCCTATAGAGCCCAAAGGGCCCCCTATTCCCTATAGAGCCCAAAGGGCCCCCTATTCCCTATAGAGCCCAAAGGGCCCCCTATTCCCTATAGAGCCCAAAGGGCCCATATTCCCTATAGAGCCCAAAGGGCCCCCTATTCCCTATAGAGCCCAAAGGGCCCCTATTCCCTATAGAGCCCAAAGGGCCCCCTATTCCCTATAGAGCCCAAACAACCCTGGTCAGAAGTAGCGCACTATAAATGGAATATGGTGCCATTTTTGAGGCAGTCTATCTCCTTCATCACTCTCTCTCTCTCAGACAGGGGAACATAGACAGCCTCCCGATCTCTTTCATCACACTCTCTCTCTCAGACAGGGGAACATAGGTAGGATGTCGGAAGAAACAAGACACTGCTGTCAATTTAACCCAGAGAAGAGCAGCTTGATCCTAGAGCTGCCTACATGTACCATGTCAGAGAGAGGGGGATGCTGCTAACGAGACAGGGTACCCGGGTTGGGGTAATTGGGCTGGATCAATGTGTGTGTGAGAGAGAATGGAGGCTTGTCCTCTGTCTGTCTGTCTGTCTGTCTGTCTGTCTGTCTGTCTGTCTGTCTGTCTGTCTGTCTGTCTGTCTGTCTGTCTGTCTGTCTGTCTGTCCTGGTCATACACCAGCCCTAACATGGCTTACCAGAGGTTACCATAGGGTGGGACGGAGGAGTGATGGGCACTGCATTGTGGGTAGTCGTAGTACAGTGGATTATGTGCCTCAGAGGATTAATCTAACGAGAGAAAGAGACTGTAGGATGATGTAGGATGATATAGAGACTGTAGGATGATGTAGGGTGATATAGATACAGTAGGATGATGTAGGGTGATATAGCGACTGTAGGATGATGTAGGATGATAGAGAGACAGTAGGATGATGTAGGGTGATATAGCGACTGTAGGATGATGTAGGGTGATATAGATACAGTAGGATGATGTAGGGTGATATAGATACAGTAGGATGATGTAGGGTGATAGAGACTGTAGGATGATGTAGGATGATATAGAGACAGTAGGGTGATGTAGGGTGATATAGAGACTGTAGGATGATGTAGGGTGATATAGATACAGTAGGATGATGTAGGATGATAGAGAGACAGTAGGATGATGTAGGGTGATAGATACAGTAGGATGATGTAGGGTGATAGAGACTGTAGGATGATGTAGGATGATAGAGACTGTAGGATGATGTAGGATGATAGAGACTGTAGGATGATGTAGGATGATATAGAGACTGTAGGGTGATGTAGGGTGATATAGAGACTGTAGGATGATGTAGGTTGATATAGATACAGTAGGATGATGTAGGGTGATATAGAGACTGTAGGATGATGTAGGATGATAGAGAGACAGTAGGATGATGTAGGGTGATATAGCGACTGTAGGATGATGTAGGGTGATATAGATACAGTAGGATGATGTAGGGTGATATAGATACAGTAGGATGATGTAGGGTGATAGAGAGACAGTAGGGTGATGTAGGATGATAGAGAGACAGTAGGGTGATGTAGGGTGATATAGAGACAGTAGGGTGATGTAGGATGATAGAGAGACAGTAGGATGATGTAGGATGATAGAGAGACAGTAGGATGATGTAGGGTGATATAGATACTGTAGGGTGATATAGGGACAGTAGGATGATGTAGGGTGATATAGAGACTGTAGGGTGATATAGGGACAGTAGGGTGATATAGAGACTGTAGGGTGATATAGAGACAGTAGGGTGATGTAGGATGATATAGAGACTGTAGGATGATGTAGGGTGATAGAGAAAGTAGGATGATGTAGGGTGGTAGATACAGTAGGATGATGTAGGGTGATAGAGAGACTGTAGGGTGATGTAGGGTGATATAGATACTGTAGGATGATGTAGGATGATGTAGAGGCAGTAGGGTGATGTAGGGTGATGTAGAGGCAGTAGGGTGATATAGAGACTGTAGGGTGATATAGAGGCAGTAGGGTGATGTAGAGGCAGTAGGGTGATATAGAGACTGTAGGGTGATATAGAGGCAGTAGGGTGATGTAGAGGCAGTAGGGTGATATAGAGGCAGTAGGGTGATATAGAGGCAGTAGGGTGATATAGAGACTGTAGGGTGATATAGAGGCAGTAGGGTGATGTAGAGGCAGTAGGGTGATATAGAGGCAGTAGGGTGATGTAGAGGCAGTAGGGTGATGTAGAGGCAGTCGGGTGATATAGAGGCAGTAGGGTGATATAGAGGCAGTAGGGTGATGTAGAGAGTGAGTAGGGTGATGTAGAGACGGTAGGGTGATAGATTCAGTAGGGTGATGTAGAGGCAGTAGGGTGATATAGATACAGTAGGGTGATGTAGAGGCAGTAGGGTGATGTAGAGGCAGTAGGGTGATATAGAGACTGTAAGGTGATAGATTCAGTAGGGTGATGTAGAGGCAGTAGGGTGATGTAGGGTGATGTAGAGGCAGTAGGGTGATGTAGGGTGATGTAGAGGCAGTAGGGTGATGTAGGGTGATGTAGAGGCAGTAGGGTGATGTATAGGCAGTAGGGTGATATAGAGGCAGTAGGGTGATGTAGGGTGATGTAGAGGCAGTAGGGTGATGTAGGGTGATGTAGCGGCAGTAGGGTGATGTATAGGCAGTAGGGTGATATAGAGGCAGCAGGGTGATGTAGAGGCAGCAGGGTGATAGATTCAGCAGGGTGATGTCGGGAGTGAGCAGTCCCAACCCAACAAGTCACTACACTACTACTAAAGCTGGTCGCTAAGCTTGTTTGTAGAGGTCCTTCCAGGTCTTTCTGTTTATCCTTCAGGTCAGTGCCAAAGGATTAGACGGTCTCAACATGATGCACTCATCTCGCTATGTTCAGTAAACATCCCCCAAAGCCTTCAGTTCTGAATCCACTGACTACGGTAGTAGAGTGGTCCTTTGCTCTCTCATCATATGCTTTGTAGACTTAGGTTTGTGTATGAAAACGGCACCCTATTCTCCAGTGCACCACTTTGGACCAGTGTACTGTATAGGGAATAGGGAACCATTTGGGATGCACACTCAAGAGGAACTGGCCTGGCTAACTGAAGTGATGCTGACAGGCGTGCTCTGTGTTGCCTACCGTTTGTGTGTGTGTGTGTGTGTGTGTGTTGCCTACCATCTGTGTGTGTGTGTCTGTGTGTGTGTCTGTGTGTGTGTGTGTGTGTGTGTGTGTGTGTGTGTGTGTGTGTGTGTGTGTGTGTGTGTGTGTGTGTGTGTGTGTGTGTTGCCTACCGTCTGTGTGTGTGTGTATGTTGCCAGTCTTCTGATTGCAGTTTGAATAGGATTCATGTTAAACCAGGGGGTTAATTATGCTCTCCTCTTCTCTCCAATGATCTCTGCTACTCTCACCCTTTCATTTATTTAGCAAGAGATGAACCCCATCCATCCCCTCCGCATGCACGCTAACACACACACAGTACATACACACACACACACACACAGTACATACACACACACACACAGTACACACACACACACACACACATACGCTACATAGGAGAGAGAGACTTCATCTCACCGCTCCACTCATCAGCCAGTCTGGGAAGGATGGATATTTCTTTGTGTTTACCTCCCTGATGCCATGGTGGTCTGTTTTGGTCCCTTCACAGGAAACTGCGTTAATCCTTCACTGTTATGTACGTGATGATGCTGATTCAGGTCACAGAAAGGGTGTGTCCCAAATGGCACCCTATTCCCTATATAGTGCACTATACAGAAATAGTGACTGGTAAATAGTAGTGCAATGTAAAGTGAGCAGGGTGGTGGACTGTAAAGATAGTAGGGTGCTAGCCCTCAGCTCTCTCCTCTCTCTCTCCTCTCACTCCTCTCCTCTCTCCTCCCTCCTCTCCTCTCTCTCCCCTCTCACTCCTCTCCTCTCGTCTCTCCTCCCTCCTCTCCTCTCTCTCCTCTCACTCCTCTCCTCTCTCCTCCCTCCTCTCCTCTCTCTCCCTTCTCACTCCTCTCCTCTCTCCTCCCTCCTCTCCTCTCTCTCCCCTCTCGCTCCTCTCCTCTCTCCTCCCTCCTCTCCTCTCTCTCACCTCTCACTCCTCTCCTCTCCTCTCTCCTCCCTCCTCTCCTCTCTCTCCCCTCTCACTCCTCTCCTCTCCTCTCTCCTCCCTCCTCTCCTCTCTCTTCCCTCTCACTCCTGTCCTCCCTCCTCTCCTCTCTCTTCCCTCTCACTCCTCTCCTCTCTCCTCCCTCCTCTCCTCTCTCTCCCTTCTCACTCCTCTCCTCTCTCCTCCCTCCTCTCCTCTCTCTCCCCTCTCGCTCCTCTCCTCTCTCCTCCCTCCTCTCCTCTCTCTTCCCTCTCCTCCCTCTCTCCTCTCCTTCCTCTCCTCTCTCCTCTCCTCCCTCACTCCTCTCCTCCCTCACTCCTCTCCTCCTTCTCCTCTCTCCTCTCCTCTCCTCTCCTCTCCTTTCTCCTCTCTCTCCTCTCTCACCTCTCTCCTCCCTCTCCTTTCTCACCTCTCTCCTCCCTCTCCTCTCTCACCTCTCTCCTCTCTCCTCTCTCCTCTCTCACCTCTCTCCTCCCTCTCCTCTCTCACCTCTCTCCTCCCTCTCCTCTCTCCTCTCTCACCTCTCGGAAAATCCATAAATGAGAGAGTCCAGCCAGCAAGAGGCCACAGGAGACTACAACTACTTACCACCAGATTGTTATTATCATCCCTGAAGGGATGTGTGATTGCATGGCTCTTCTCCACTTTATATTTATATGATAATTGATTGATTCTATATTCTATAGTATATCCCCCAGGTGTATCATTACGCTACAGTGTGTGCCCCCCCCAAAATAATACTGAAATAGGTGTGTGTGTGTGTGTGTGTCATGTTTCAAGCCTGCTTCATGTGTCAGCTCAGGTACACTCACAGGGGAAGTCCAGCCTGTTAGAAATCCTCCTGAGAGATCAACATAGAATGTTAGTGCTGCAGTGGAGGAAATGGCCGGGTCCAGGTTAGAGCTGCAGTGGAGGAAATGGCCTGGTCCAGGTTAGTGCTGCAGTGGAGGAAATGGCCTGGTCCAGGTTAGTGCTGCAGTGGAGGAAATGGCCGGGTCCAGGCTAGTGCTGCAGTGGGGGAAATGGCCTGGTCCAGGTTAGTGCTGCAGTGGAGGAAATGGCCGGGTCCAGGTTAGTGCTGCAGTGGAGGAAATGGCCTGGTCCAGGTTAGTGCTGCAGTGGGGGAAATGGCCGGGTCCAGGTTAGAGCTGCAGTGGGGGAAATGGCCTGGTCCAGGTTAGTGCTGCAGTGGAGGAAATGGCCTGGTCCAGGTTAGTGCTGCAGTGGGGGAAATGGCCTGGTCCAGGTTAGTGCTGCAGTGGGGGAAATGGCCGGGTCCAGGTTAGAGCTGCAGTGGAGGAAATGGCCTGGTCCAGGTTAGTGCTGCAGTGGGGGAAATGGCCGGGTCCAGGTTAGTGCTGCAGTGGAGGAAATGGCCGGGTCCAGGTTAGTGCTGCAGTGGAGGAAATGGCCGGGTCCAGGTTAGTGCTGCAGTGGAGGAAATGGCCGGGTCCAGGTTAGAGCTGCAGTGGAGGAAATGGCCGGGTCCAGGTTAGAGCTGCAGTGGGGGAAATGGCCTGGTCCAGGTTAGTGCTGCAGTGGAGGAAATGGCCGGGTCCAGGTTAGAGCTGCAGTGGGGGAAATGGCCGGGTCCAGGTTAGTGCTGCAGTGGGGGAAATGGCCTGGTCCAGGTTAGAGCTGCAGTGGAGGAAATGGCCTGGTCCAGGTTAGAGCTGCAGTGGGGGAAATGGCCTGGCCCAGGTTAGTGCTGCAGTGGGGGAAATGGCTGCTCTGCTATTTGCTGTCAATTTAGGGCCATTTTGGAGAGAGAGGCCAGATATTAAGTGAGATTAGAGTGCTGAGAGGGACTGACAGAAAGGGTGAAGGAGGAGGAGGGGGATTGGTGAAGGAGGAGGAGGGGGAGGAGGAGGAGGGGGGGATTGGTGAAGGAGGAGGAGGGGGAGGAGGGGGATTGGTGAAGGGGGAGGAGGGGGATTGGTGAAGGAGGAGGAAGGGGAGGAGGAGGAGGAGGGGGGGATTGGTGAAGGAGGAGGAGGGGGGGGAGGGGGAGGAGGAGGAGGGGGATTGGTGAAGGAGGAGGAGGGGGAGGAGGGGGATTGGTGAAGGAGGAGGAGGGGGAGGAGGGGGATTGGTGAAGGGGGAGGAGGGGGATTGAGAGGGAAAGGAAGCATCTATTCTCCATGACGAGAATGTAGGTTCTCGCGAGGTATCGATTCTCGAGAGACATTACTATAAACTTACAGTAGACATTACTGTAAACTTACTGTAGACATTACTGTAGACATTACTGTAAACTTACTGTAGACATTACTGTAAACTTACTGTAGACATTACTGTAGACATTACTGTAAACTTACTGTAGACATCACTGTAAACTTACTGTAGACATCACTGTAAACTTACTGTTGACATTACCGTAAACGTACTGTAAATATTACTGTAAACGTACTGTAGACATTACTGTAAACTTGCATATTTCTCATGTCTGGAACATTCCCTCCAAGGTCCACGCATGACCCTCACCCCTCTAAGCAGGGCAGTGCAAACAGAACTCATTGAGCCCAACATTCATACAGTAAATCTACTAATAGCAGAGCAATGTTTTTGAAACAGCTGAGAAGTATAGACATATTCATTATATTTGAGACTTGTTTTAGTGAAATTGCAGTAACAGCCTGTTACATTCTGAAATTGTTCGCAGTTGCAAAACAGTTTTAACAGTCCCCTCTGGCTGCTCCGAGCCACCACAGGAAGCTGACCTTCCCAGGGAACGATCAACCTTTTCAGTCACAAATCTGAACTGACCTCATAGAGTCCTATTGACTTCCATGTTATTGATCAAATGAAGCCTTGTTCTAAGGTAACTTTAATACGCTGAAACTGTATTTTTATATTCATGTAAGAGGGTTAAATGTTTGATATGCTAACGTTACTAGTTAGCATAATTATTGTCTTGCAGGCTACATTTAATGTTTGTTCGGACAACAAAATAAACCCTTTCATTGTCTGCACATGCTTGTGAATTGTTGCATCATGTGTTATATGGAGTATTATTTGATATGGTTTGGTTTGTTATGTGGAGTGTTATGTGGAGTGTTATATGGAGTGTTATGTGGAGTGTTATAATATAGTGTTATGTGGAGTGTTATAATATAGTGTTATGTGGAGTGTTATATGGAGTGTTATGTGGAGTGTTATAATATAGTGTTATGTGGAGTGTTATAATATAGTGTTATGTGGAGTGTTATAATATAGTGTTATGTGGAGTGTTATGTGGAGTGTTATAATATAGTGTTATGTGGAGTGTTATGTGGAGTGTTATGTGGAGTGTTATAATATAGTGTTATGTGGAGTGTTATGTGGAGTGTTATGTGGAGTGTTATAATATAGTGTTATGTGGAGTGTTATGTGGAGTGTTATGTGGAGTGTTATAATATAGTGTTATGTGGAGTGTTATAATATAGTGTTATAATATAGTGTTATGTGGAGTGTTGGAGTGTTATGTGGAGTGTTATGTGGAGTGTTATGTGGAGTGTTATAATATAGTGTTATAATATAGTGTTATGTGGAGTGTTATAATATAGTGTTATATGGAGTGTTATAATATAGTGTTATATGGAGTGTTATAATATAGTGTTATGTGGAGTGTTATGTGGAGTGTTATGTGGAGTGTTATAATATAGTGTTATAATATAGTGTTATGTGGAGTGTTATAATATAGTGTTATATGGAGTGTTATAATATAGTGTTATGTGGAGTGTTATAATATAGTGTTATGTGGAGTGTTATGTGGAGTGTTATGTGGAGTGTTATATGGAGTGTTATAATATAGTGTTATATGGAGTGTTATAATATAGTGTTATGTGGAGTGTTATATGGAGTGTTATGTGGAGTGTTATGTGGAGTGTTATGTGGAGTGTTATAATATAGTGTTATGTGGAGTGTTATAATATAGTGTTATAATATAGTGTTATGTGGAGTGTTATGTGGAGTGTTATAATATAGTGTTATGTGGAGTGTTATGTGGAGTGTTATGTGGAGTGTTATAATATAGTGTTATATGGAGTGTTATGTGGAGTGTTATATGGAGTGTTATAATATAGTGTTATATGGAGTGTTATGTGGAGTGTTATAATATAGTGTTATATGGAGTGTTATAATATAGTGTTATATGGAGTGTTATGTGGAGTGTTATGTGGAGTGTTATAATATAGTGTTATATGGAGTGTTATAATATAGTGTTATATGGAGTGTTATGTGGAGTGTTATGTGGAGTGTTATAATATAGTGTTATATGGAGTGTTATGTGGAGTGTTATATGGAGTGTTATGTGAAGTGTTATAATATAGTGTTATGTGGAGTGTTATAATATAGTGTTATGTGGAGTGTTATATGGAGTGTTATAATATAGTGTTATGTGGAGTGTTATGTGGAGTGTTATAATATAGTGTTATATGGAGTGTTATAATATAGTGTTATATGGAGTGTTATAATATAGTGTTATGTGGAGTGTTATGTGGAGTGTTATAATATAGTGTTATATGGAGTGTTATAATATAGTGTTATGTGCAGTGTTATATGGAGTGTTATGTGGAGTGTTATAATATAGTGTTATAATATAGTGTTATATGGAGTGTTATAATATAGTGTTATGTGGAGTGTTATAATATAGTGTTATATGGAGTGTTATAATATAGTGTTATATGGAGTGTTATGTGGAGTGTTATGTGGAGTGTTATAATATAGTGTTATATGGAGTGTTATGTGGAGTGTTATATGGAGTGTTATGTGAAGTGTTATAATATAGTGTTATGTGGAGTGTTATAATATAGTGTTATGTGGAGTGTTATATGGAGTGTTATAATATAGTGTTATGTGGAGTGTTATGTGGAGTGTTATAATATAGTGTTATATGGAGTGTTATAATATAGTGTTATATGGAGTGTTATAATATAGTGTTATGTGGAGTGTTATATGGAGTGTTATAATATAGTGTTATGTGGAGTGTTATGTGGAGTGTTATATGGAGTGTTATAATAGAGTGTTATGTGGAGTGTTATGTGGAGTGTTATAATATAGTGTTATATGGAGTGTTATAATATAGTGTTATGTGCAGTGTTATATGGAGTGTTATGTGGAGTGTTATAATATAGTGTTATAATATAGTGTTATATGGAGTGTTATAATATAGTGTTATGTGGAGTGTTATGTGGAGTGTTATAATATAGTGTTATGTGGAGTGTTATGTGGAGTGTTATAATATAGTGTTATGTGGAGTGTTATAATATAGTGTTATAATATAGTGTTATATGGAGTGTTATAATATAGTGTTATGTGGAGTGTTATAATATAGTGTTATAATATAGTGTTATAATATAGTGTTATAATATAGTGTTATATGGAGTGTTATAATATAGTGTGAGCTGTTAAACCTCTAGTTGTCCCAGGTCTGACTGTGATGACAGGGCAAAATTCTTATTAGTTATTCTTATCTAATTGAGTGATTTTCTGAAAACTGTATTGTTGGTTAAGGGTTTGTATTCAGCATTTCACTGTGAGGTCTACTACACCTGTTGTATTCAGCATTTCACTGTAAGGTCTACTACACCTGTTGTATTCAGCATTTCACTGTGAGGTCTACTACACCTGTTGTATTCAGCATTTCACTGTAAGGTCTACTACACCTGTTGTATTCAGCATTTCACTGTGAGGTCTACTACACCTGTTGTATTCAGCATTTCACTGTGAGGTCTACTACACCTGTTGTATCCTGCATTTCACTGTAAGGTCTACTACACCTGTTGTATTCAGCATTTCACTGTGAGGTCGTCTACACCTGTTGTATTCAGCATTTCACTGTGAGGTCTACTACACCTGTTGTATTCAGCATTTCACTGTAAGGTCTACTACACCTGTTGTATTCAGCATTTCACTGTAAGGTTTACTACACCTGTTGTATTCAGCATTTCACTGTAAGGTCTACTACACCTGTTGTATTCAGCATTTCACTGTGAGGTCTACTACACCTGTTGTATTCAGCATTTCACTGTGAGGTCTACTACACCTGTTGTATTCAGCATTTCACTGTGAGATCTACTACACCTGTTGTAGTCAGCATTTCACTGTGAGGTCTACTACACCTGTTGTATTCAGCATTTCACTGTAAGGTCTACTACACCTGTTGTATTCAGCATTTCACTGTGAGGTCTACTACACCTGTTGTATTCAGCATTTCACTGTAAGGTCTACTACACCTGTTGTATTCAGCATTTCACTGTGAGGTCTACTACACCTGTTGTATTCAGCATTTCACTGTGAGGTCTACTACATCTGTTGTATTCAGCATTTCACTGTGAGGTCTACTACACCTGTTGTATTCAGCATTTCACTGTGAGGTCTACACCTGTTGTATTCAGCATTTCACTGTGAGGTCTACTACACCTGTTGTATTCAGCATTTCACTGTAAGGTCTATTATACCTGTTGTATTCAGCATTTCACTGTAAGGTCTACTACACCTGTTGTATTCAGCATTTCACTGTGAGGTCTACACCTGTTGTATTCAGCATTTCACTGTGAGGTCTACTACACCTGTTGTATTCAGCATTTCACTGTGAGGTCTACACCTGTTGTATTCAGCATTTCACTGTGAGGTCTACTACACCTGTTGTATTCAGCATTTCACTGTAAGGTCTACTACACCTGTTGTATTCAGCATTTCACTGTGGGGTCTACTACACCTGTTGTATTCAGCATTTCACTGTGAGGTCCACTACACCTGTTGTATTCAGCATTTCACTGTGAGGTCTACTACACCTGTTGTATTCAGCATTTCACTGTGAGGTCTACTACACCTGTTGTATTCAGCATTTCACTGTGAGGTCTACTACACCTGTTGTATTCAGCATTTCACTGTGAGGTCTACTACACCTGTTGTATTCAGCATTTCACTGTGAGGTCTACTACACCTGTTGTATTCAGCATTTCACTGTAAGGTCTACTACACCTGTTGTATTCAGCATTTCAATGTGAGGTCTACTACACCTGTTGTATTCAGCATTTCACTGTAAGGTCTACTACACCTGTTGTATTCAGCATTTCACTGTAAGGTCTACTACACCTGTTGTATTCAGCATTTCACAGTGAGGTCTACTACACCTGTTGTATTCAGCATTTCACTGTAAGGTCTACTACACCTGTTGTATTCAGCATTTCACTGTAAGGTCTACTACACCTGTTGTATTCAGCATTTCACTGTAAGGTCTACTACACCTGTTGTATTCAGCATTTCACTGTAAGGTCTACTACACCTGTTGTATTCAGCATTTCACTGTAAGGTCTACTACACCTGTTGTATTCAGCATTTCACTGTAAGGTCTACTACACCTGTTTTATTCAGCATTTCACTGTGAGGTCTACTACACCTGTTGTATTCAGCATTTCACTGTGAGGTCTACTACACCTGTTGTATTCAGCATTTCACTGTGAGGTCTACTACACCTGTTGTATTCAGCATTTCACTGGAAGGTCTACTACACCTGTTGTATTCAGCATTTCACTGTGAGGTCTACTACACCTGTTGTATTCAGCATTTCACTGTGAGGTCTACTACACCTGTAGTATTCAGCATTTCACTGTAAGGTCTACTACACCTGTTGTGTTCAGCATTTCACTGTGAGATCTACTACACCTGTTGTATTCAGCATTTCACTGTAAGGTCTACTACACCTGTTGTATTCAGCATTTCACTGTGAGGTCTACTACACCTGTTGTATTCAGCATTTCACTGTGAGGTCTACACCTGTTGTATTCAGCATTTCACTGTAAGGTCTACTACACCTGTTGTATTCAGCATTTCACTGTGAGGTCTACTACACCTGTTGTATTCAGCATTTCACTGTGAGGTCTACTACACCTGTTGTATTCAGCATTTCACTGTGAGGTCTACTACACCTGTTGTATTCAGCATTTCACTGTGAGGTCTACTACACCTGTTGTATTCAGCATTTCACTGTGAGGTCTACTACACCTGTTGTATTCAGCATTTCACTGTGAGGTCTACTACACCTGTTGTATTCAGCATTTCACTGTGAGGTCTACTACACCTGTTGTATTCAGCATTTCACTGTAAGGTCTACTACACCTGTTGTATTCAGCATTTCAATGTGAGGTCTACTACACCTGTTGTATTCAGCATTTCACTGTAAGGTCTACTACACCTGTTGTATTCAGCATTTCACTGTAAGGTCTACTACACCTGTTGTATTCAGCATTTCACAGTGAGGTCTACTACACCTGTTGTATTCAGCATTTCACTGTAAGGTCTACTACACCTGTTGTATTCAGCATTTCACTGTAAGGTCTACTACACCTGTTGTATTCAGCATTTCACTGTAAGGTCTACTACACCTGTTGTATTCAGCATTTCACTGTAAGGTCTACTACACCTGTTTTATTCAGCATTTCACTGTGAGGTCTACTACACCTGTTGTATTCAGCATTTCACTGTGAGGTCTACTACACCTGTTGTATTCAGCATTTCACTGTGAGGTCTACTACACCTGTTGTATTCAGCATTTCACTGGAAGGTCTACTACACCTGTTGTATTCAGCATTTCACTGTGAGGTCTACTACACCTGTTGTATTCAGCATTTCACTGTGAGGTCTACACCTGTTGTATTCAGCATTTCACTGTGAGGTCTACTACACCTGTTGTATTCAGCATTTCACTGTGAGGTCTACTACACCTGTTGTATTCAGCATT
>NC_059450.1:159742870-159762870 GCF_905237065.1 Salmo salar | reverse complement strand
ACAGAACGGCAGAATGACAGAACGACAGAATGGTGAACTTACTAAATGACTGAGAGTTTGACTGTGTGATATTAGGTTGCTTCTTGTGTAAATATTTTACGTCTGGATTTTAAATGATTTGTATGTGAGAATGGAAGACCTCATATAACCATAAAGGATAAGTGGGGTTTATAACTGATTCTAGTATTTTTAGCCAGATCCTAATTGGGATGTTGAATTTTATGTTCCTTTTGATGGTGTAGAAGGACCTTCTTGCCTTGTCTCCCAGATCGTTCACAGCTTTGTGGAAGTTACCTGTGACGCTGATGTTTAGGACCTTCTTAGGGGAGGCAGGTAGCCTAGTGGTTAGAGCGTTGGATTGAATCCCCCGAGCTACAAGGTACAAATCTGTCGTTCTGCCCCTGAACAAGGCAGTTAACCCACTGTTCCCCAGTAGGCTGTCATTGTAAATAAGAATTTGTTCAAAACTAACTTGTCAAGTTAAATAAAGGTTAAATAAATACAAAATAGAATCATTATCTTGCTTTGTCTCAGATCGTTCACATTGTTGTGGAAGTTACCTGCGGTGCTGATGTTTCTGTCTGCTCGAGGGCAACGGTGTCTACATGGAATTAGTATTTTTGGTCCTGGCAACTGGAACTTTTTATGAACACTGTGGTCAGGTATTCTGCCACTGTGTACTCTCTCGCTCTCTCGCTCTCTGGCTCCCTTTCTCAATTCAATTCAAGGGCTTTATTGGCACGGGAAACACATGTTAACATTGCCAAAGCAAGTGCTCTCTCTCTCTGTCTCCGTCTCTCTCGCTCGCTCTCTCTCGCTGTATCTCTCTCTGTCTCTCTCCCTCTCTGTCTCCATCTCTCTCTCTCTCTCTCTCTCTCTCTCTCTCTCTCTGTATCTCCCTGTCAGACTCTTATAAATCAACAGATGACATTGACCTAACGTCTCTGGGTGCATCCTATATGACAGCTTATTCCCTATGGGCCCTGCTCAAAGTAGTGTACTATACTGGGAATAGGGTTCCCTATGGGCCCTGCTCAAAGTAGTGTACTATACTGGGAATAGGGTTCCCTATGGGCCCTGCTCAAACAGTGCACTATACTGGGAATAGGGGTCCCTATGGGCCCTGCTAAAATAGTGCACTATATAGGGAATAGGGTTCCATTTGGTAGTGTTTTAGCACTCATTCCAAACACATTTGATTGGATGAACAAAGTCCAATAGTATTTAGAACACACTGCGGTAACTAATCACAACACACTGCACTAACTAATCACAACACACTGCACTAACTAATCACAACACACTGCACTAACTAATCACAACACACTGCACTAACTAATCACAACACACTGCACTAACTAATCACAACACACTGCACTAACTAATCACAACACACTGCACTAACTAATCACAACACACTGCACTAACTAATCACAACACACTGCACTAACTAATCACAACACACTGCACTAACTAATCACAACACACTGCACTAACTAATCACAACACACTGCACTAACTAATCACAACACACTGCACTAACTAATCACAACACACTGCACTAACTAATCACAACACACTGCACTAACTAATCACAACACACTGCACTAACTAATCACAACACACTGCACTAACTAATCACAACACACTGCACTAACTAATCACAACACACTGTGGTAACTAATCGTAAAGCGCCGTGGTAACGAATCGGAGTTACCGCGGTAACTAATCGTAACAGATCTTACATTCAAGAGAATTCAGATATTTATTCTGAATTTTTGTTGATGCCATATTCCTGTACACATTGGAGAGATTCATTATTGTATATAATCCTCTTGTGTAGCTACATGAATGTATATATTGTAACTCTGAAGCACACTGAGCAATCTGGGATCTGTCTGTGTATGTGTGTGTGTTTGGGGGGTTGTGTGTGTGTGTGTGTGTGTGTGTTGGGGGGTTGTGTGTGTGTGAGTGTGAGTGTGTTCAGATGTGTTATGTCAGAGTTACATAATGTTAAGGTTTCACTCAGATGGTCCTTAACTCTTTGGAACTGTGCAGAAGGCGTGTGTGTGTGGTGTGTGTGTGTGTGTGTGTGTGTGTGTGTGTGTGTGTGTGTGTGTGTGTGTGCACCCATCCAGCAGCGCCTGGGGGATCACGTGCTGACCTCATTGTGTGCACGAGTAAGTAAGTGCACTCTGCTGTGTGAGCAAACCCCCCCCTCCCCCCCCCACTCCGTGCTGCTCCTAGCCTCTACCCCCTCCCCCCACTCCGTGCTGCTCCTAGCCTCTACCCCTCCCCCCACACTCCGTGCTGCTCCTAGCCTCTACCCCCCCTCCCTCCCTGCTCCTAGCCTCTACCCCCCCCTCCCTCCCTGCTCCTAGCCTCTACCCCACACTCCCCCCACACTCCGTGCTGCTCCTAGCCTCTACCCCCCCCCCACACTCCGTGCTGCTCCTAGCCTCTACCCCCCCCCACACTCCGTGCTGCTCCTAGCCTCTACCCCCTCCCCCCCACACTCCATGCTGCTCCTAGCCTCTACCCCCCCTCCCTCCCTGCTCCTAGCCTCTACCCCCCTCCCTCCCTGCTCCTAGCCTCTACCCCCTCCCCCCACACTCCGTGCTGCTCCTAGCCTCTACCCCCCCCCCACACTCCGTGCTGCTCCTAGCCTCTACCCCCTCCCCCCCACACTCCGTGCTGCTCCTAGCCTCTACCCCTCCCCCCCACACTCCGTGCTGCTCCTAGCCTCTACCCCCTCCCCCCCACACTCCGTGCTGCTCCTAGCCTCTACCCCTCCCCCCCCACACTCCGTGCTGCTCCTAGCCTCTACCCCATCCTCCCTCCCTGCTCCTAGCCTCTACCCCATCCTCCCTCCCTGCTCCCAGCCTCTACCCCATCCTCCCTCCCTGCTCCTAGCCTCTACCCCATCCTCCCTCCCTGCTCCCAACGAGCCTCTACTCCAATCCTCCCCTCCCTGCTCCCAACCAGCCTCTACCCCATCCTCCCTCCCTGCTCCTAGCCTCTACCCCATCCTCCCTCCCTGCTCCCAACCAGCCTCTACCCCATCCTCCCCTCCCTGCTCCCAACCAGCCTCTACCCCATCCTCCCTCCCTTCTCCCAACCAGCCTCTACCCCCATCCTCCCTCCCTGCTCCCAACCAGCCTCTACCCCCATCCTCCCTCCCTTCTCCCAACCAGCCTCTACCCCCATCCTCCCTCCCTGCTCCCAACCAGCCTCTACCCCCATCCTCCCTCCCTGCTCCCAACGAGCCTCTACCCCATCCTCCCTCCCTTCTCCCAACCAGCCTCTACCCCCATCCTCCCTCCCTGCTCCCAACCAGCCTCTACCCCATCCTCCCTCCCTGCTCCTAGCCTCTACCCCATCCTCCCCTCCCTTCTCCCAACCAGCCTCTACCCCAATCCTCCCCTCCCTGCTCCTAGCCTCTACCCCCATCCTCCCTCCCTGCTCCCAACCAGCCTCTACCCCCATCCTCCCTCCCTGCTCCCAACCAGCCTCTACCCCATCCTCCCTCCCTGCTCCTAGCCTCTACCCCATCCTCCCTCCCTGCTCCCTGTCTGCATAATGAGAAAGGGACTGAGCTCTTACAGTCCTCCCATGCTCCCCTCTTCCTGTCTGCATAATGAGAAAGGGACTGAGCTCTTACAGTCTTCCCATCCTCCTCTCTTCCTGTCTGCATAATGAGAAAGGGACCGAGCTCTTACAGTCCTCCCATGCTCCTCTCTTCCTGTCTGCATAATGAGAAAGGGACTGAGCTCTTACAGTCCTCCCATGCTCCTCTCTTCCTGTCTGCATAATGAGAAAGGGACTGAGCTCTTACAGTCTTCCCATGCTCCTCTCTTCCTGTCTGCATAATGAGAAAGGGACTGAGCTCTTACAGTCTTCCCATGCTCCTCTCTTCCTGTCTGCATAATGAGAAAGGGACTGAGCTCTTACAGCTAATTGATTGAGTTTCACTGGCACAAATATCCAGACAGAGAGACATTTTTTTTTCTCCTTTCTGTCCGTCTATTATTTCTATCTGAGGAGAGCAGGAAGAGAGATGAAAATGAACCCCTGCCGTTTACTCTGAAAGAGGAGAGGGAAAGTTTAATATTTAATATCCCTGTCACAGTATTACTCTCACTGCCCTGTCTGCTTCCCCACTCGCCCCCCACCAGCCCTAACTCTGCAGAGAGAGAGGGAGGGAGGACAGGGAGGGGACAGGGAGGGAGGGAGGGGAGCGATAGGGAGGGAGGGAGGGAGGGAGGGGAGAGATAGGGAGGGAGGGAGGGAGGGAGGGAGGGAGGGAGGGAGGGAGGGAGGGAGGGAGGGAGGGAGGGAGGGAGGGAGGGAGGGAGGGGAGAGATAGGGAGGGAGGGAGGACAGGGAGGGAGGGTGGGAGGGAGGGGAGATATAGGGAGGGAGGGAGGACAGGGAGGGAGGGGAGAGAGAGGGAGGGAGGGAGGGAGGGAGGGAGGGAGGGAGGGAGGGAGGGAGGGAGGGAGGAGGACATGGAGGGAGGGAGGGAGGACATGGAGGGAGGGAGGGAGGGAGGGAGGGAGGGAGAAGTGGTACTGTCAGCTATAGCTACAAACCTTTACAACTGCAATAAAACACAAATGAAAAAGGCACCTGGAAGTTAGCATCAGCAGCAATGACAAAAACACATGACTGTATGTAAACTAGGAGTTAATGAGCATATCTCAGCTGTAAGCTGGCATACACACACACGCACACACGCACGCGCGCACGCGCACACACGCACACACGCACACTCACGCACACTCACACACACGCACACTCACACACACGCACACACACACACACTCACACACACTCACACACACACACACACACACACACACACACACACACACACACACACACACACGGACTCCCTCCCTCCCTGTTTAGATCAAGGTTTAGATCCACACTGCCCCTTTAAAGGTTTAGATCCACACTGCCCCTTTAAAGGTCTAGTTCCACACTGCCCCTTTAAAGGTTTAGATCCACACTGCCCCTTTAAAGGTCTAGTTCCACACTGCCCCTTTAAAGGTCTAGATCCACACTGCCCCTTTAAAATTTCCAAAGACTCCAGCCACCCTAGTCATAGACTGTTCTCTCTGCTTCTGCACGACAAGCGGTACCAGAGTTCCAAGTCTTGGTCCACAAGGCTTCGTAATAGTTAATATCTTCTACCCCCAAAGCCATAAGGCTCCTGAACATCTAACCCCACCCCCATTTTTCCGATGCTGCTACGCTCTCTTTATTATCTATGTATAGTAACTCTACCTACAGGTACACATTACCTCAATTACCTCGACTAACCGGTACCCCCTGTATATAGCCTCCACATTGACTCTGTACCGGTACCCCCTGTATATAGCCTCCACCTTGACTCTGTACCGGTACCCCCTGTATATAGCCTCCATATTGACTCTGTACCGGTACCCCCTGTATATAGCCTCCACATTGACTCTGTACCGGTACCCCCTGTATATAGCCTCCACCTTGACTCTGTACCGGTACCCCCTGTATATAGCCTCCACATTGACTCTGTACCGGTACCCCCTGTATATAGCCTCCACATTGACTCTGTACCGGTACCCCCTGTATATAGCCTCCACATTGACTCTGTACCGGTACCCCCTGTATATAGCCTCCACATTGACTCTGTACCGGTACCCCCTGTATATAGCCTCCACATTGACTCTGTACCGGTACCCCCTGTATATAGCCTCCACATTGACTCTGTACCGGTACCCCCTGTATATAGCCTCCACATTGACTCTGTACTGGTACCCCCGTATATAACCTCCACATTGACTCTGTACCGGTACCCCCTGTATATAGCCTCCACATTGACTCTGTACCGGTACCCCCTGTATATAGCCTCCACATTGACTCTGTACCGGTACCCCCTGTATATAGCCTCCACATTGACTCTGTACCGGTACCCCCTGTATATAGCCTCCACATTGACTCTGTACCGGTACCCCCTGTATATAGCCTCCACATTGACTCTGTACCAGAGCCCCCTGTATATAGCCTCCACATTGACTCTGTACCGGTACCCCCTGTATATAGCCTCCACATTGACTCTGTACCGTAATACCCTGTATATAGCCTCCACATTGACTCTGTACCGTAACACCCTGTATATAGCCTCCACATTGACTCTGTACCGGTACCCCCTGTATATAGCCTCCACATTGACTCTGTACCGTAATACCCTGTATATAGCCTCCACATTGACTCTGTACCGTAACATCCTGTATATAGCCTCCACATTGACTCTGTACCGTAATACCCTGTATATAGCCTCCACAATGACTGTGTACCGGTACCCCCTGTATATAGCCTCCACATTGACTCTGTACCGGTACCCCCTGTTTATAGCCTCCACATTGACTCTGTACCGTAATACCCTGTATATAGCCTCCACATTGACTCTGTACCGGTACCCCCTATATATAGCCTCCACATTGACTCTGTACCGTAATACCCTGTATATAGCCTCCACATTGACTCTGTACCGTAATACCCTGTATATAGCCTCCACATTGACTCTGTACCGTAACACCCTGTATATAGCCTCCACATTGACTCTGTACCGGTACCCCCTGTATATAGCCTCCACATTGACTCTGTACCGTAATACCCTGTATATAGCCTCCACATTGACTCTGTACCGTAACACCCTGTATATAGCCTCCACATTGACTCTGTACCGTAATACCCTGTATATAGCCTCCACAATGACTCTGTACCGGTACCCCCTGTATATAGCCTCCACATTGACTCTGTACCGGTACCCCCTGTATATAGCCTCCACATTGACTCTGTACCGTAACACCCTGTATATAGCCTCCACATTGACTCTGTACCGGTACCCCCTGTATATAGCCTCCACATTGACTCTGTACCGTAACACCCTGTATATAGCCTCCACATTGACTCTGTACCGGTACCCCCTGTATATAGCCTCCACATTGACTCTGTACCGTAATACCCTGTATATAGCCTCCACATTGACTCTGTACCGTAACACCCTGTATATAGCCTCCACATTGACTCTGTACCGGTACCCCCTGTATATAGCCTCCACATTGACTCTGTCCCGGTACCCCCTGTATATAGCCTCCACATTGACTCTGTACCGGTACCCCCTGTATATAGCCTCCACATTGCCTCTGTACCGGTACCCCCTGTATATAGCCTCCACATTGACTCTGTACCGTAATACCCTGTATATAGCTTCCACATTGACTCTGTACCGTAACACCCTGTATATAGCCTCCACATTGACTCAGTACCGTAATACCCTGTATATAGCCTCCACATTGACTCTGTACCGTAATACCCTGTATATAGCCTCCACATTGACTCTGTACCGTAATACCCTGTATATAGCCTCCACATTGACTCTGTACCGTAATACCCTGTATATAGCCTCCACATTGACTCTGTACCGGTACCCCCTGTATATAGCCTCCACATTGACTCTGTACCGTAATACCCTGTATATAGCCTCCACATTGACTCTGTACCGTAATACCCTGTATATAGCCTCCACATTGACTCTGTACCGTAATACCCTGTATATAGCCTCCACATTGACTCTGTACCGTAATACCCTGTATATAGCCTCCACATTGACTCTGTATCGTAATACCCTGTATATAGCCTCCACATTGACTCTGTACCGTAACACCCTGTATATAGCCTCCACATTGACTCTGTACCGGTACCCCCTGTATATAGCCTCCACATTGACTCTGTACCGGTACCCCCTGTATATAGCCTCCACATTGACTCTGTACCGGTACCCCCTGTATATAGCCTCCACATTGACTCTGTACCGTAACACCCTGTATATAGCCTCCACATTGACTCTGTACCGGTACCCCCTGTATATAGCCTCCACATTGACTCTGTACCGTAATACCCTGTATATAGCCTCCACATTGACTCTGTACCGGTACCCCCTGTATATAGCCTCCACATTGACTCTGTACCGTAATACCCTGTATATAGCCTCCACATTGACTCTGTACCATAACACCCTGTATATAGCCTCCACATTGACTCTGTACCGGTACCCCCTGTATATAGCCTCCACATTGACTCTGTCCCGGTACCCCCTGTATATAGCCTCCACATTGACTCTGTACCGGTACCCCCTGTATATAGCCTCCACATTGACTCTGTACCGGTACCCCCCTGTATATAGCCTCCACATTGACTCTGTACCGTAATACCCTGTATATAGCCTCAACATTGACTCTGTACCGTAACACCCTGTATATAGCCTCCACATTGACTCAGTACCGTAATACCCTGTATATAGCCTCCACATTGACTCTGTACCGTAATACCCTGTATATAGCCTCCACATTGACTCTGTACCGTAATACCCTGTATATAGCCTCCACATTGACTCTGTACCGTAACACCCTGTATATAGCCTCCACATTGACTCTGTACCGTAACACCCTGTATATAGCCTCCACATTGACTCTGTACCGTAATACCCTGTATATAGTCTCCACATTGACTCTGTACCGTAATACCCTGTATATAGCCTCCACATTGACTCTGTACCGTAATACCCTGTATATAGCCTCCACATTGACTCTGTACCGTAATACCCTGTATATAGCCTCCACATTGACTCTGTACCGTAATACCCTGTATATAGCCTCCACATTGACTCTGTACCGTAATACCCTGTATATAGCCTCCACATTGACTCTGTACCGTAATACACTGTATATAGCCTCCACATTGACTCTGTACCGTAATACCCTGTATATAGCCTATACATTGACTCTGTACCGTAACACCCTGTATATAGCCTCCACATTGACTCTGTACCGGTACCCCCTGTATATAGCCTCCACATTGACTCTGTACCGTAATACCCTGTATATAGCCTCCACATTGACTCTGTACCGTAATACCCTGTATATAGCCTCCACATTGACTCTGTACCGTAATACCCTGTATATAGCCTCCACATTGACTCTGTACCGTAACACCCTGTATATAGCCTCCACATTGACTCTGTACCGTAATACCCTGTATATAGTCTCCACATTGACTCTGTACCGGTACCCCCTGTATATAGCCTCCACATTGACTCAGTACCGTAATACCCTGTATATAGTCTCCACATTGACTCTGTACCGGTACCCCCTGTATATAGCCTCCACATTGACTCTGTACCGTAATACCCTGTATATAGCCTCCACATTGACTCTGTACCGTAATACCCTGTATATAGCCTCCACATTGACTCTGTACCGTAATACCCTGTATATAGCCTCCACATTGACTCTGTACCGTAATACCCTGTATATAGCCTCCACATTGACTCTGTACCGTAATACCCTGTATATAGCCTCCACATTGACTCTGTACCGTAATACCCTGTATATAGCCTCCACATTGACTCTGTACCGGTACCCCCTGTATATAGCCTCCACATTGACTCTGTACCGGTACCCCCTGTATATAGCCTCCACCTTGACTCTGTACCGGTACCCCCTGTATATAGCCTCCATATTGACTCTGTACCGGTACCCCCTGTATATAGCCTCCACATTGACTCTGTACCGGTACCCCCTGTATATAGCCTCCACCTTGACTCTGTACCGGTACCCCCTGTATATAGCCTCCACATTGACTCTGTACCGGTACCCCCTGTATATAGCCTCCACATTGACTCTGTACCGGTACCCCCTGTATATAGCCTCCACATTGACTCTGTACCGGTACCCCCTGTATATAGCCTCCACATTGACTCTGTACCGGTACCCCCTGTATATAGCCTCCACATTGACTCTGTACCGGTACCCCCTGTATATAGCCTCCACATTGACTCTGTACTGGTACCCCCGTATATAACCTCCACATTGACTCTGTACCGGTACCCCCCTGTATATAGCCTCCACATTGACTCTGTACCGGTACCCCCTGTATATAGCCTCCACATTGACTCTGTACCGGTACCCCCTGTATATAGCCTCCACATTGACTCTGTACCGGTACCCCCCTGTATATAGCCTCCACATTGACTCTGTACCGGTACCCCCTGTATATAGCCTCCACATTGACTCTGTACCAGAGCCCCCTGTATATAGCCTCCACATTGACTCTGTACCGGTACCCCCTGTATATAGCCTCCACATTGACTCTGTACCGTAATACCCTGTATATAGCCTCCACATTGACTCTGTACCGTAACACCCTGTATATAGCCTCCACATTGACTCTGTACCGGTACCCCCTGTATATAGCCTCCACATTGACTCTGTACCGTAATACCCTGTATATAGCCTCCACATTGACTCTGTACCGTAACATCCTGTATATAGCCTCCACATTGACTCTGTACCGTAATACCCTGTATATAGCCTCCACAATGACTGTGTACCGGTACCCCCTGTATATAGCCTCCACATTGACTCTGTACCGGTACCCCCTGTTTATAGCCTCCACATTGACTCTGTACCGTAATACCCTGTATATAGCCTCCACATTGACTCTGTACCGGTACCCCCTATATATAGCCTCCACATTGACTCTGTACCGTAATACCCTGTATATAGCCTCCACATTGACTCTGTACCGTAACACCCTGTATATAGCCTCCACATTGACTCTGTACCGTAATACCCTGTATATAGCCTCCACATTGACTCTGTACCGTAATACCCTGTATATAGCCTCCACATTGACTCTGTACCGTAACACCCTGTATATAGCCTCCACATTGACTCTGTACCGGTACCCCCTGTATATAGCCTCCACATTGACTCTGTACCGTAATACCCTGTATATAGCCTCCACATTGACTCTGTACCGTAACACCCTGTATATAGCCTCCACATTGACTCTGTACCGTAATACCCTGTATATAGCCTCCACAATGACTCTGTACCGGTACCCCCTGTATATAGCCTCCACATTGACTCTGTACCGGTACCCCCTGTATATAGCCTCCACATTGACTCTGTACCGTAACACCCTGTATATAGCCTCCACATTGACTCTGTACCGGTACCCCCTGTATATAGCCTCCACATTGACTCTGTACCGTAACACCCTGTATATAGCCTCCACATTGACTCTGTACCGGTACCCCCTGTATATAGCCTCCACATTGACTCTGTACCGTAATACCCTGTATATAGCCTCCACATTGACTCTGTACCGTAACACCCTGTATATAGCCTCCACATTGACTCTGTACCGGTACCCCCTGTATATAGCCTCCACATTGACTCTGTCCCGGTACCCCCCTGTATATAGCCTCCACATTGACTCTGTACCGGTACCCCCTGTATATAGCCTCCACATTGCCTCTGTACCGGTACCCCCTGTATATAGCCTCCACATTGACTCTGTACCGTAATACCCTGTATATAGCTTCCACATTGACTCTGTACCGTAACACCCTGTATATAGCCTCCACATTGACTCAGTACCGTAATACCCTGTATATAGCCTCCACATTGACTCTGTACCGTAATACCCTGTATATAGCCTCCACATTGACTCTGTACCGTAATACCCTGTATATAGCCTCCACATTGACTCTGTACCGTAATACCCTGTATATAGCCTCCACATTGACTCTGTACCGGTACCCCCTGTATATAGCCTCCACATTGACTCTGTACCGTAATACCCTGTATATAGCCTCCACATTGACTCTGTACCGTAATACCCTGTATATAGCCTCCACATTGACTCTGTACCGTAATACCCTGTATATAGCCTCCACATTGACTCTGTACCGTAATACCCTGTATATAGCCTCCACATTGACTCTGTATCGTAATACCCTGTATATAGCCTCCACATTGACTCTGTACCGTAACACCCTGTATATAGCCTCCACATTGACTCTGTACCGGTACCCCCTGTATATAGCCTCCACATTGACTCTGTACCGGTACCCCCTGTATATAGCCTCCACATTGACTCTGTACCGGTACCCCCTGTATATAGCCTCCACATTGACTCTGTACCGTAACACCCTGTATATAGCCTCCACATTGACTCTGTACCGGTACCCCCTGTATATAGCCTCCACATTGACTCTGTACCGTAATACCCTGTATATAGCCTCCACATTGACTCTGTACCGGTACCCCCTGTATATAGCCTCCACATTGACTCTGTACCGTAATACCCTGTATATAGCCTCCACATTGACTCTGTACCATAACACCCTGTATATAGCCTCCACATTGACTCTGTACCGGTACCCCCTGTATATAGCCTCCACATTGACTCTGTCCCGGTACCCCCTGTATATAGCCTCCACATTGACTCTGTACCGGTACCCCCTGTATATAGCCTCCACATTGACTCTGTACCGGTACCCCCTGTATATAGCCTCCACATTGACTCTGTACCGTAATACCCTGTATATAGCCTCCACATTGACTCTGTACCGTAACACCCTGTATATAGCCTCCACATTGACTCAGTACCGTAATACCCTGTATATAGCCTCCACATTGACTCTGTACCGTAATACCCTGTATATAGCCTCCACATTGACTCTGTACCGTAATACCCTGTATATAGCCTCCACATTGACTCTGTACCGTAACACCCTGTATATAGCCTCCACATTGACTCTGTACCGTAACACCCTGTATATAGCCTCCACATTGACTCTGTACCGTAATACCCTGTATATAGTCTCCACATTGACTCTGTACCGTAATACCCTGTATATAGCCTCCACATTGACTCTGTACCGTAATACCCTGTATATAGCCTCCACATTGACTCTGTACCGTAATACCCTGTATATAGCCTCCACATTGACTCTGTACCGTAATACCCTGTATATAGCCTCCACATTGACTCTGTACCGTAATACCCTGTATATAGCCTCCACATTGACTCTGTACCGTAATACACTGTATATAGCCTCCACATTGACTCTGTACCGTAACACCCTGTATATAGCCTCCACATTGACTCTGTACCGGTACCCCCTGTATATAGCCTCCACATTGACTCTGTACCGTAATACCCTGTATATAGCCTCCACATTGACTCTGTACCGTAATACCCTGTATATAGCCTCCACATTGACTCTGTACCGTAATACCCTGTATATAGCCTCCACATTGACTCTGTACCGTAACACCCTGTATATAGCCTCCACATTGACTCTGTACCGTAATACCCTGTATATAGTCTCCACATTGACTCTGTACCGGTACCCCCTGTATATAGCCTCCACATTGACTCAGTACCGTAATACCCTGTATATAGTCTCCACATTGACTCTGTACCGGTACCCCCTGTATATAGCCTCCACATTGACTCTGTACCGTAATACCCTGTATATACCCTCCACATTGACTCTGTACCGTAATACCCTGTATATAGCCTCCACATTGACTCTGTACCGTAATACCCTGTATATAGCCTCCACATTGACTCTGTACCGTAATACCCTGTATATAGCCTCCACATTGACTCTGTACCGTAATACCCTGTATACAGCCTCCACATTGACTCTGTACCGGTACCCCCTGTATATAGCCTCCACATTGACTCTGTACCGTAATACCCTGTATATAGCCTCCACATTGACTCTGTACCGTAATACCCTGTATATAGCCTCCACATTGACTCTGTACCGGTACCCCCTGTATATAGCCTCCACATTGACTCTGTACCGGTACCCCCTGTATATAGCCTCCACATTGACTCTGTACCGGTACCCCCTGTATATAGCCTCCACATTGACTCTGTACCGGTACCCCCTGTATATAGCCTCCACATTGACTCTGTACCAGAGCCCCCTGTATATAGCCTCCACATTGACTCTGTACCGTAATACCCTGTATATAGCCTCCACATTGACTCTGTACCGGTACCCCCTGTATATAGCCTCCACATTGACTCTGTACCGTAATACCCTGTATATAGCCTCCACATTGACTCTGTACCGGTACCCCCTGTATATAGCCTCCACATTGACTCTGTACCGGTACCCCTGTATATAGCCTCCACATTGACTCTGTACCGGTACCCCCTGTATATAGCCTCCACATTGACTCTGTACCGGTACCCCCTGTATATAGCCTCCACATTGACTCTGTACCGGTACCCCCTGTATATAGCCTCCACATTGACTCTGTACCGTAATACCCTGTATATAGCCTCCACATTGACTCTGTACCGGTACCCCCTGTATATAGCCTCCGCATTGACTCTGTACCGGTACCCCCTGTATATAGCCTCCACATTGACTCTGTACCGGTACCCCCTGTATATAGCCTTCACATTGACTCTGTACCGGTACCCCCTGTATATAGCCTCCACATTGACTCTGTACCGGTACCCCCTGTATATAGCCTCCACATTGACTCTGTACCGGTACCCCCTGTATATAGCCTCCACATTGACTCTGTACCGGTACCCCCTGTATATAGCCTCCACATTGACTCTGTACCGGTACCCCCTGTATATAGCCTCCACATTGACTCTGTACCGTAATACCCTGTATATAGCCTCCACATTGACTCTGTACCGGTACCCCCTGTATATAGCCTCCACATTGACTCTGTACCGGTACCCCCTGTATATAGCCTCCACATTGACTCTGTACCGGTTCCCCCCTGTATATAGCCTCCACATTGACTCTGTACCGTAATACCCTGTATATAGCCTCCACATTGACTCTGTACCGTAACACCCTGTATATAGCCTCCACATTGACTCTGTACCGGTACCCCCTGTATATAGCCTCCACATTGACTCTGTACCGTAATACCCTGTATATAGCCTCCACATTGACTCTGTACCGTAATACCCTGTATATAGCCTCCACATTGACTCTGTACCGTAATACCCTGTATATAGCCTCCACATTGACTCTGTACCGGTACCCCCTGTATATAGCCTCCACATTGACTCTGTACCGTAATACCCTGTATATAGCCTCCACATTGACTCTGTACCGTAATACCCTGTATATAGCCTCCACATTGACTCTGTACCGGTACCCCCTGTATATAGCCTCCACATTGACTCTGTACCGTAATACCCTGTATATAGCCTCCACATTGACTCTGTACCGTAATACCCTGTATATAGCCTCCACATTGACTCTGTACCGTAATACCCTGTATATAGCCTCCACATTGACTCTGTACCGGTACCCCCTGTATATAGCCTCCACATTGACTCTGTACCGTAATACCCTGTATATAGCCTCCACATTGACTCTGTACCGTAATACCCTGTATATAGCCTCCACATTGACTCTGTACCGTAATACCCTGTATATAGCCTCCACATTGACTCTGTACCGTAACACCCTGTATATAGCCTCCACATTGTTATTATCTTGTTGCTCTTTAATTGTTTGTTATTTTTCTTTTTCCTTTTTCCCTTTTCTTTCTTTTTATTTATTTTTTACTTTACTTTTTTACTTAAATATTTTCTTACTCTTATTTTCTTAACTGCGTTGTTGGTTAAGGGCTTGTCAACATTTGACTGTCAAGTCTATACCTGTACAAGCGTTTCTCTACACCTGCAATAACATCTGCTAAACTTGTGTATGTGACAAATAACATTTGATTTGATTTAGTATAAACTAGCCTTTAGTCTTGAAATCTTCAGTTGTTTTGTACATGGCCTCACATGTGAATCCTTAAAGAGATGGGTGGGGCTAAAGCGTTAGAGGGTGTGAACAATGCTGAATGGGTGGAGACAAAGAAGAGCTCTCCAGTAGATGTACCAAAACATTCAAAGGCTATTTTCTCAAAAGTGAGATTACAAGTTTATCACATTTCAAAGCAGAATTACTTTCCCATTGTTCCTTAACTGTAGTGTAATATACACCATTTTGTAGCTCTGAGTCTTTACTTTTATCCAATGTAAAAAACACAATTTCATGAGATCGAGCCAGTCAGTCAAATATGTGTCTCTAATATGGTCATACATTTGGCAGGAGGTTAGGAAGTACAGCTCAGTTTCCACCTCATTTTGTGGGCAGTGTTGCACATAGCCTGTCTTCTCTTGAGAGCCAGGTCTGCCTACGGTGGCCTTTCTCAATAGCAAGGCTATGCTCACTGAGTCTGTACATAGTCAAAGATTTCCTTAAGTTTGGGTCAGTCACAGTGGTCAGGTATTCTGCCGCTGTGTTCTCTCTGTTTAGGGACAAATAGCATTCTAGTTTGCTCTGTATTTTTTGTTAATTCTTTCCAATGTGTCAATGTGTCAAGTAATTATCTTTTTGTTTTCTCATGATTTGGTTGGGTCTAATTGTGTTGCTGTCATGGGGCTCTGTGGGGTCTGTTTGTGTTTGTGAACAGAGCCCCAGGACCAGCTTGCTTAGGGGACTCTTCTCCAGGTTCATCTCTCTGTAGGTGATGGCTTTGTTATGGAAGGTTTGGGAATCGCTTCCTTTTAGGTGGTTGTAGAATTTAACGGCTCTTTTCTGGATTTTGATAAGTATCGGCCTAATTCTGCTCTGCATGCATTATTTGGTGTTTTACGTTGTACACAGAGGATATTTTTGCAGAATTCTGAATGTAGACTGTCAATTACTGAGATTTACTGTCAGGGTCCAGGTCTGACAGAAGCTGTGCAGAAGATCTAGGTGCTGCTGTAGGCCCTCCTTGGTTGGGGACAGAAACACCAGATCATCAGCAAACAGTAGACATTTAACTTCAGATTCTAGTAGGGTGAGGGCCGGGTGCTGCACACTGTTCTAGTGCCCTCGAAAATTCATTGATGTATATGTTGAAGTGGGTGGGGCTCAAGCTTTATCCCATCTCACCCCCCGGCCCTGTGGGAAGACATTTGTTTGTTTTTTTTGCAGATTTAAACCACACACTTGTGGTTTGTGCACGTGGATTTTATAATGTTTTTCCCCCAACACCACTTTCCATTAATTTGTATTGCAGACCTTCATGCCAAATTGAGTCAAAAGCTTTTTGAAAATCAACAAGGGATGGGAAGACTTTGCCTTTGTTTGTTTGTCAATTGTCAGGCTCTCACACTCTATCTCCCTCCCTACCTCTCATTCTCTCTCTCTCTCTCTCTCTCTCTCTCTCTCTCTCTCCCTCCCTACCTCTCATTCTCTCTCTCTCTCTCTCTCTCTCTCTCTCTCTCTCCCTCTCTCTCTCCCTCCCTACCTCTCATTCTCTCTCTCTCTCTCTCTCTCTCTCTCTCTCTCTCTCTCTCTCTCTCTCTCTCTCCCCTCCCTACCTCTCATTCTCTCTCTCTCTCTCTCTCTCTCTCTCTCTCTCTCTCTCTCTCTCTCTCTCTCTCTCTCTCTCCCTCTCTCTCTCCCTCCCTACCTCTCATTCTCTCTCTCTCTTACCCTCTCTCTCTCTCTCTCTCTTTCTCTCTTGTTCATATTCTCCATTTTGAGATGGGCTATTCCATTAAGTGAGAGATTGTCAGCTTAGTCGTTTTCTCAGAGTAGAGACAGTATTTTTGTCAGAGTAGAGACAGTATTTTTCTCAGAGTAGAGACTGTATTTTTCTCAGAGTAGAGACAGTATTTGTTGAGTGAAGTTGTGACTGAGCATCCCATCATGACTGCAGGGCTCAGCACTGACTGCAACTGTAACTCAGGGAACTGAGAACATTGAACACAGAATTGAGAACATTGAACAGGGAACTGAGAACATTGAATAGGGAACTGGGAACAGGGAACTGGGAACATTGAACAGGGAACTGGGAACAGGGAACTGGGAACATTGAACAGGGAACTGGGAACATTGAACAGGGAACTGGGAACTTTGAACAGGGAACTGGGAACATTGAACAGGGAACTGAGAACATTGAACAGGGAACTGGGAACATTGAACAGGGAACTGGGAACATTGAACAGGGAACTGGGAACATTGAACAGGGAACTGGGAACATTGAACAGGGAACTGAGAACATTGAACAGGGAACTGGGAACATTGAACAGGGAACTGGGAACATTGAACAGGGAACTGGGAACATTGAACAGGGAACTGAGAACATTGAACAGGGAACTGGGAACATTGAACAGGGAACTGAGAACATTGAACAGGGAACTGGGAACATTGAACAGGGAACTGAGAACATTGAACAGGGAACTGGGAACATTGAACAGGGAACTGAGAACATTGAACAGGGAACTGGGAACATTGAACAGGGAACTGGGAACATTGAACAGGGAACTGAGAACATTGAACAGGGAACTGAGAACATTGAACAGGGAACTGAGAACATTGAACAGGGAACTGGGAACATTGAACAGGGAACTGGGAACATTGAACACGGAACTGAGAACTGTGTCCCAAATGCCTCCCTATTTATTTAGCTACTTCGACCAAAACCCACTGCCCTCATAGGGCTCTGGTCAAAAGTAGGGTACTACATAAGGAAAAGGGTGCTATTTGGGATACAGGCACTATTATTACTTCCTGTATATAAGTAATTCAAACACGTCAGATAATCCTTATTAATTCATGGAGATAACCCTGCCATGTGGCACTAACTAGACAACTACATCCCACTGCAGTTTAAGAGCTAACATAGATTAATCCTTCATTTTGTCTTGCTGAGAGAGAGAGAGAGAGAGAGAGAGAGAGAGAGAGAGAGAGAGAGAGAGAGAGAGAGAGAGAGAAGGTGTGGAGAGAGAGGTGTGGAGAGAGAGAGAGAGAGAGAGAGAGGTGTGGAGAGAGAGAGAGAGGTGTGGAGAGAGAGAGAGGTGTGGAGAGAGAGGTGTGGAGAGAGAGAGAGAGAGAGGTGTGGAGAGAGAGGTGTGGAGAGAGAGAGAGAGAGAGAGAGAGAGAGAGAGAGAGAGAGAGAGAGAGAGAGACAGAGAGAGAGAGAGAGAGAGAGAGGTGTGGAGAGAGAGGTGTGGAGAGAGAGGTGTGGAGAGAGAGAGAGAGAGGTGTGGAGAGAGAGGTGTGGAGAGAGAGAGAGAGAGGTGTGGAGAGAGAGAGAGAGAGAGAGACAGAGAGAGAGAGAGAGACAGAGAGAGACAGAGAGAGAGAGACAGAGAGAGAGAGAGAGACAGAGAGAGAGAGAGAGAGAGAGAGGTGTGGAGAGAGAGGTGTGGAGAGAGAGAGAGAGAGAGAGAGAGAGAGACAGAGCGAGAGAGAGAGAGAGAGAGAGAGAGAGAGAGAGAGAGAGAGAGAGAGAGAGGAGTATGCTTAGCTAGAGTAGCCATCTTGTGTGTTTATGTATAGTGCATATCTACAGTGCATTCGGAAAGTATTCCGACCCCATGACTTTTTTCACATTTTGTTACGTTACAGCCTTTTTCTAAAATGGATTAAATTGTTTTTTTTTTTTCACCATCAATCTACACGCAATACCCCATAATGACAAAATAAAAACTGCTTTTTGCAAATTTATAAAACATACAAAAGTCAAATATTTAAATATTCAGACTCTTTACTCAGTACTTTGTTAAAGAACCTCTGGCAGTGATTACAGCCTTGCGTCTTCTTGGGTTTGACGCTACAAGCTTGGCACACCTGTGTTTGGGGAGTTTCTCACATTCTTCTCTGCAGATCCTCTCAAGCTCTGTCAGGTTGGATGGGGAGCTTCGCTGCAAGTTTTCATCAAGGATCTCTCTGTACTTTGCTCCATTCATCTTTCTCTCGACCCTGACTAGCCTGCCAATCCCTGCCCTTGAAAAATATCACCTTAGCATGATGCTGCCACCACCATGCTTCACCGTCGGGATGGTGCCAGGTTTCCTCCAGACATGACGCTTGGCATTCAGATCAAAGAGTTCAATTTTGGTTTCATCAGACCAGAGAATCTTGTTTCTCATTGTCTGTGAGTCCTTTAGGAGCCCTTTGGCAAACTCCAAGCGGGCTGTCATGTGCCTTTTACTGAGGAGTGGCTTCTGTCTGGCCACTCTACCATAAAGTCCTGATTGGTGGAATGCTGCAGAGAAGGTTGTCCTTCTGGAAGGTTCTCCCATCTCCACAGAGGAACTCTGGAGCTCTGTCAGAG
>NC_059450.1:159730370-159740370 GCF_905237065.1 Salmo salar | reverse complement strand
TCCAGTCTCTTCCAGTGAATGTGTGTAGTTATAAACCTGCTCAGTATATTTCGATTTTTAAGAACTTATTCAAGGTTTTTAATGGGATGTTCACGTACACAATGGGCTAAAGCAACATCTCCTCGGGGAGGGAATTCAGATAAACAGGCTAACCCACCTCGTTGTTTGTGTTGTTTTGTACTCCCACTGTGTTGTATAAGCTAGTAGTTGGTAGTAGGAGCCTACAGCATTAGAAAGAAAAACACACAGATCGTCCCAAATCACACCCTATTCCCTACAGGGCACTAGTAGTGAACTAGGCTACACGGGGAATAGGGCGCCATGTGAGACAGGACCCTGAGAGACTCCCCTGTTATTATTAATGAACTCAACTCAATGAAAGCCTTCTCTACCTCGATGCAACTCTGATGTCACTTCCTTTGTGTGTAATCCTTTAGTGGAGTAAAGATCTGCTTGGTTGATCTGCCTCTGGTAAAGTCTCTGAAATATTAATGCAGGGAAGAAATAGAGTAGGGGTTTTCTGCGTCCCCAATGCCCTATTCTCTACATAGAACCCTATTGGCCTTGGTCAAAAGTAGGGCGCTGTGAGGGGAAAATAGTGTCATTTAGGATGCATGTCTTGATCTGAGGCAGCTCTCCAAGGATTCTGATTGACCTTCTACTAATCAGATGCAGATCTGACATGGAGATGTGTTTTGAATAACGTACTGTTTATATCAAGAGTATACAAACCAATTCATAGCTCAGTTCAGCCTCTACCAATTAGATCAGATCACTGTTTAGCCTCTACCAATTAGATCAGATCTCTGTTCAGCCTCTACCAATTAGATCAGATCTCTGTTCAGCCTCTACCAATTAGATCAGATCTCTGTTCAGCCTCTACCAATTAGATCAGATCTCTGTTCAGCCTCTACCAATTAGATCAGATCTCTGTTCAGCCTCTACCAATTAGATCAGATCTCTGTTCAGCCTCTACCAATTAGATCAGATCACTGTTCAGCCTCTACCAATTAGATCAGAACTCTGTTCAGCCTCTACCAATTAGATCAGATCTCTGTTCAGCCTCTACCAATTAGATCAGATCACTGTTCAGCCTCTACCAATTAGATCAGATCACTGTTCAGCCTCTACCAATTAGATCAGATCACTGTTCAGCCTCTACCAATTAGATCAGATCACTGTTCAGCCTCTACCAATTAGATCAGATCTCTGTTCAGCCTCTACCAATTAGATCAGATCACTGTTCAGCCTCTACCAATTAGATCAGATCTCTGTTCAGCCTCTACCAATTAGATCAGATCACTGTTCAGCCTCTACCAATTAGATCAGATCTCTGTTCAGCCTCTACCAATTAGATCAGATCTCTGTTCAGCCTCTACCAATTAGATCAGATCTCTGTTCAGCCTCTACCAATTAGATCAGATCTCTGTTCAGCCTCTACCAATTAGATCAGATCACTGTTCAGCCTCTACCAATTAGATCAGAACTCTGTTCAGCCTCTACCAATTAGATCAGATCTCTGTTCAGCCTCTACCAATTAGATCAGATCACTGTTCAGCCTCTACCAATTAGATCAGATCTCTGTTCAGCCTCTACCAATTAGATCAGATCACTGTTCAGCCTCTACCAATTAGATCAGAACTCTGTTCAGCCTCTACCAATTAGATCAGATCTCTGTTCAGCCTCTACCAATTAGATCAGATCACTGTTCAGCCTCTACCAATTAGATCAGATCACTGTTCAGCCTCTACCAATTAGATCAGATCTCTGTTCAGCCTCTACCAATTAGATCAGATCTCTGTTCAGCCTCTACCAATTAGATCAGATCACTGTTCAGCCTCTACCAATTAGATCAGATCTCTGTTCAGCCTCTACCAATTAGATCAGATCTCTGTTCAGCCTCTACCAATTAGATCAGATCACTGTTCAGCCTCTACCAATTAGATCAGATCACTGTTCAGCCTCTACCAATTAGATCAGATCTCTGTTCAGCCTCTACCAATTAGATCAGATCACTGTTCAGCCTCTACCAATTAGATCAGATCTCTGTTCAGCCTCTACCAATTAGATCAGATCTCTGTTCAGCCTCTACCAATTAGATCAGATCTCTGTTCAGCCTCTACCAATTAGATCAGATCACTGTTCAGCCTCTACCAATTAGATCAGAACTCTGTTCAGCTACAACCAATTAGAGTTGTTTGAAGAACACACTCTCCCTTGACAAACCCTTGTATGCTGAAAGGCATTTATGTGTTATTGCTGTTCGTGGAACAATCTCTTTTCTTGTTGATTTGGTCGATCGTCTGACTGTCTCCCTGACTGTAACTCACATTGACACTGGGTCACTGTCTAGTAAAGGACTTACTGGACTTTCTCATGTCTGGTCTACGATGTCGCTCATGTGTCACCAAGGGTGCTATTGACTGTCATTGAGAATGCTAACATGTGTAGATGCTATTGACTGTCATTGAGAATGCTAACATGTGTAGATGCTATTGACTGTCATTGAGAATGCTAACATGTGTAGATGCTATTGACTGTCATTGAGAATGCTAACATGTGTAGATGCTATTGACTGTCATTGAGAATGCTAACATGTGTAGATGCTATTGACTGTCATTGAGAATACTAACATGTGTAGATGCTATTGACTGTCATTGAGAATGTTAACATGTGTAGATGCTATTGACTGTCATTGAGAATGCTAACATGTATAGACGCTATTGACTGTCATTGAGAATGCTAACATGTATAGATGCTATTGACTGTCACTGAGAATACTAACATGTGTTTTTCTCTCTTCCTCCTCATGTGGTGTTGTTGCTGCCCCCCTCTTCCTCTTCAATAGGTAATGTGCTGACTTTATTCATTAATATATCATTCCCTCACTCCTTCATACTGACTAGAAAGATTTCATCAGAAGGTATACAGTACATTCAGAAAGTATTCTGACCCCTTGACTTTTTCCACATTTTGTTACGTTACAGCCTTATTCTAAAATGTATTAAATACATTGTTTCCCTCATCAAACTTCACACAATACCCCATAATGACATCACAATACCCCATAATGACATCACAATACCCCATAATGACATCACAATACCCCATAATGACATCACAATACCCCATAATGACATCACAATACCCAATAATGACATCACAATACCCCATAATGACAAAGAAAAAACAGGTTTTGAGAAATCTTTGGAAATTCCTAAAAACAATATAAAAAAAACGGAAATAATACATGTACATAAGTATTCAGACCCCTTACTCAGTACTTTGTTGAAGCTCCTTTGGCAGCGATTACAGCTTCTAGTCTTCTTGGGTATGACGCTACAAGCTTGGGACACCTGTAGTTGGGGGATTTTCTCCCATTCTTCTCTGCAGATCCTCTCAAGCTCTGTCAGGTTGGATGGGGAGCGTCGCTGCACAGCTATTTTCAGGTCTCTCCACAGATGTTTGATCAGGTTCAAGTCCAGGCTATGGCTGGGCCACTCAAGGACATTCAGAGACTTGTCCCAAAGCCACTCCTGTGTATTCTTGGCTGTGAGGGGGTCCTGGTCAAAATACCTGCACTATGAAGGGAATAGGGGGTCCTGGTCAAAATACCTGCACTATGAAGGGAATAGGGGTCCTGGTCAAAATACCTGCACTATGAAGGGAATAGGCTTCCATTTAGGATGCATACCATTTGTAGGCGCCCTGCAAATCAGATGTCATGGTACATTATGTCACACGGTACATTATGTCATGGTACATTATGTCACACGGTACATTATGTCACGGTACATTATGTCATGGTACATTATGTCATGGTACATTATGTCATGGTACATCTGGACCTATGTTACCCTGTGAAAAAACAACTAACTAATTTCCATATGAAAGCTCCTCCCCCTCAACGCCACGCCACTCAGCTAAAATTAACCATGGAGCCGCATGACTTTACTACGACAAACACCAGCCGCATCTCAAATGGCACCCTATTCCCTATGTAGGGCCCTATGGCCCTGGGCAGATGTAGTACACTAGATAGGGTATAGGCTGCCTTTTTGAACATAACCTTTTTCTCTTTCAGTAGTGTGGTAAAGGAGTGGCGCTGAGCTTTGACTCACAATTAGACAGTCAGAGAAGACAGACAGACAGGATGTAAACCTGTCACTGTGCTTGGGAGGGAAGGGACACCGTGGAGAGAGAGACCTCTGTATTAATTCAGGGTTTGTTGTTCAAACATAAAACATTTATTTTACACAGAAACAGAAACAGACATTTAAAGGCAGACAGTTGGACAGAGAAACAGACATTTAAAGGAAGACAGTTGGACAGAGAAACAGACATTTATTAAAGGAAGACAGTTGGACAGAGAAACAGACATTTATTAAAGGAAGACAGTTGGACAGAGAAACAGACATTTATTAAAGGAAGACAGTTGGACAGAGAAACAGACATTTATTAAAGGAAGACAGTTGGACAGAGAAACAGACATTTAAAGGAAGACAGTTGGACAGAGAAACAGACATTTAAAGGAAGACAGTTGGACAGAGAAACAGACATTTATTAAAGGAAGACAGTTGGACAGAGAAACAGACATTTATTAAAGGAAGACAGTTGGACAGAGAAACAGACATTTATTAAAGGAAGACAGTTGGACAGAGAAACAGACATTTATTAAAGGAAGACAGTTGGACAGAGAAACAGACATTTAAAGGCAGACAGTTGGACAGAGAAACAGACATTTAAAGGAAGACAGTTGGACAGAGAAACAGACATTTAAAGGAAGACAGTTGGACAGAGAAACAGACATTTAAAGGAAGACAGTTGGACAGAGAAACAGACATTTAAAGGAAGACAGTTGGACAGAGAAACAGACATTTAAAGGCAGACAGTTGGACAGAGAAACAGACATTTATTAAAGGAAGACAGTTGGACAGAGAAACAGACATTTAAAGGAAGACAGTTGGACAGAGAAACAGACATTTATTAAAGGAAGACAGTTGGACAGAGAAACAGACATTTAAAGGAAGACAGTTGGACAGAGAAACAGACATTTATTAAAGGAAGACAGTTGGACAGAGAAACAGACATTTAAAGGAAGACAGTTGGACAGAGAAAGACATTTAAAGGCAGACAGTTGGACAGAGAAACAGACATTTATTAAAGGAAGACAGTTGGACAGAGAAACAGACATTTATTAAAGGAAGACAGTTGGACAGAGAAACAGACATTTAAAGGAAGACAGTTGGACAGAGAAACAGACATTTATTAAAGGAAGACAGTTGGACAGAGAAACAGACATTTATTAAAGGAAGACAGTTGGACAGAGAAACAGACATTTAAAGGAAGACAGTTGGACAGAGAAACAGACATTTAAAGGAAGACAGTTGGACAGAGAAACAGACATTTAAAGGAAGACAGTTGGACAGAGAAACAGACATTTAAAGGAAGACAGTTGGACAGAGAAACAGACATTTAAAGGAAGACAGTTGGACAGAGAAACAGACATTTAAAGGAAGACAGTTGGACAGAGAAACAGACATTTATTAAAGGAAGACAGTTGGACAGAGAAACAGACATTTAAAGGAAGACAGTTGGACAGAGAAACAGACATTTAAAGGAAGACAGTTGGACAGGGAAACAGACATTTATTAAAGGAAGACAGTTGGACAGAGAAACAGACATTTATTAAAGGAAGACAGTTGGACAGAGAAACAGACATTTAAAGGAAGACAGTTGGACAGAGAAACATACATTTAAAGGAAGACAGTTGGACAGAGAAACAGACATTTAAAGGAAGACAGTTGGACAGAGAAACAGACATTTAAAGGAAGACAGTTGGACAGAGAAACAGACATTTAAAGGCAGACAGTTGGACAGAGAAACAGACATTTAAAGGCAGACAGTTGGACAGAGAAACAGACATTTAAAGGCAGACAGTTGGACAGAGAAACAGACATTTAAAGGAAGACAGTTGGACAGAGAAACAGACATTTATTAAAGGAAGACAGTTGGACAGAGAAACAGACATTTAAAGGCAGACAGTTGGACAGAGAAACAGACATTTATTAAAGGAAGACAGTTGGACAGAGAAACAGACATTTAAAGGAAGACAGTTGGACAGAGAAACAGACATTTAAAGGCAGACAGTTGGACAGAGAAACAGACATTTAAAGGAAGACAGTTGGACAGAGAAACAGACATTTAAAGGAAGACAGTTGGACAGAGAAACAGACATTTAAAGGAAGACAGTTGGACAGAGAAACAGACATTTATTAAAGGAAGACAGTTGGACAGAGAAACAGACATTTATTAAAGGAAGACAGTTGGACAGAGAAACAGACATTTAAAGGAAGACAGTTGGACAGAGAAACAGACATTTAAAGGAAGACAGTTGGACAGAGAAACAGACATTTAAAGGAAGACAGTTGGACAGAGAAACAGACATTTAAAGGAAGACAGTTGGACAGAGAAACAGACATTTATTAAAGGAAGACAGTTGGACAGAGAAACAGACATTTAAAGGAAGACAGTTGGACAGAGAAACAGACATTTAAAGGAAGACAGTTGGACAGAGAAACAGACATTTAAAGGAAGACAGTTGGACAGAGAAACAGACATTTAAAGGCAGACAGTTGGACAGAGAAACAGACATTTAAAGGAAGACAGTTGGACAGAGAAACAGACATTTAAAGGCAGACAGTTGGACAGAGAAACAGACATTTAAAGGCAGACAGTTGGACAGAGAAACAGACATTTAAAGGAAGACAGTTGGACAGAGAAACAGACATTTAAAGGAAGACAGTTGGACAGAGAAACAGACATTTAAAGGAAGACAGTTGGACAGAGAAACAGACATTTAAAGGAAGACAGTTGGACAGAGAAACAGACATTTAAAGGAAGACAGTTGGACAGAGAAACAGACATTTATTAAAGGAAGACAGTTGGACAGAGAAACAGACATTTATTAAAGGAAGACAGTTGGACAGAGAAACAGACATTTATTAAAGGAAGACAGTTGGACAGAGAAACAGACATTTAAAGGAAGACAGTTGGACAGAGAAACAGACATTTAAAGGAAGACAGTTGGACAGAGAAACAGACATTTAAAGGAAGACAGTTGGACAGAGAAACAGACATTTAAAGGAAGACAGTTGGACAGAGAAACAGACATTTAAAGGAAGACAGTTGGACAGAGAAACAGACATTTAAAGGAAGACAGTTGGACAGAGAAACAGACATTTATTAAAGGAAGACAGTTGGACAGAGAAACAGACATTTAAAGGAAGACAGTTGGACAGAGAAACAGACATTTAAAGGAAGACAGTTGGACAGAGAAACAGACATTTAAAGGAAGACAGTTGGACAGAGAAACAGACATTTAAAGGCAGACAGTTGGACAGAGAAACAGACATTTAAAGGAAGACAGTTGGACAGAGAAACAGACATTTAAAGGCAGACAGTTGGACAGAGAAACAGACATTTAAAGGCAGACAGTTGGACAGAGAAACAGACATTTAAAGGAAGACAGTTGGACAGAGAAACAGACATTTAAAGGAAGACAGTTGGACAGAGAAACAGACATTTAAAGGAAGACAGTTGGACAGAGAAACAGACATTTAAAGGAAGACAGTTGGACAGAGAAACAGACATTTAAAGGAAGACAGTTGGACAGAGAAACAGACATTTATTAAAGGAAGACAGTTGGACAGAGAAACAGACATTTATTAAAGGAAGACAGTTGGACAGAGAAACAGACATTTATTAAAGGAAGACAGTTGGACAGAGAAACAGACATTTATTAAAGGCAGACAGTTGGACAGAGAAACAGACATTTAAAGGAAGACAGTTGGACAGAGAAAGACATTTAAAGGCAGACAGTTGGACAGAGAAACAGACATTTAAAGGCAGACAGTTGGACAGAGAAACAGACATTTAAAGGAAGACAGTTGGACAGAGAAACAGACATTTAAAGGAAGACAGTTGGACAGAGAAACAGACATTTAAAGGCAGGGTTGTATTGTTTGGTACAACAACGGACCGGACAATAAGAGCTGAAGTCAGACTGAATTTGATATCACCTAGGAGATGGACTCAGATCACTGTATAATGTACTGGACTGTCTTGTTGTCATGGTTTCTTAGGTAATCAGCCATATGCATCACCCCTTCTCTACCCGTTTCCTAATACCTCTGACACATGGATTTGGTGTGAACATTCAGGACCTGTGAAAGAGCTGTGCTTGTTGAGTAGAAGGGCTGGCTTGTATGGTCCGTATCTGAGGTTGCCAGTAAGCCAGCCAGACCTTTTACACTACTTAATGGCCTATTCTATCCATCCTCTGGTGTGAAGGGATGTACGGGTGTGTGTGTGTGTGTGTGTGTGTGTGTGTGTGTGTGTGTGTGTGTGTGTGTGTGTGTGTGTGTGTGTGTGTGTGTGTGTGTGTGTGTGTGTGTGTGTGTGTGTGTGTGTGTGTGTGTGTGTGTAGTGTGTATAGTGTGTGTGTGTGTGTGTGTGTGTGTGTGTGTGTGTGTGTGTCCCTCTGCCATGAGCTGTATCACGACAACAACATTGAGACAGCCTTCCAAAGCTGTATCCTCTACTTCCTGTACACCTATAGGGATATGATGTAGCTGTACTTCCTGTACACCTATAGGGATATGATGTAGCTGTACTTCCTGTACACCTGTAGGGATATGATGTAGCTGTACTTCCTGTACACCTATAGGGATATGATGTAGCTGTACTTCCTGTACACCTATAGGGATATGATGTAGCTGTACTTCCTGTACACCTATAGGGATATGATGTAGCTGTACTTCCTGTACACCTATAGGGATATGATGTAGCTCTACTTCCTGTACACCTATAGGGATATGATGTAGCTGTACTTCCTGTACACCTATAGGGATATAAAGTAGCTGTACTTCCTGTACACCTATAGGGATATGATGTAGCTGTACTTCCTGTACACCTATAGGGATATGATGTAGCTGTACTTCCTGTACACCTATAGGGATATGATGTAGCTGTACTTCCTGTACACCTATAGGGATATGATGTAGCTGTACTTCCTGTACACCTATAGATATATGATGTAGCTGTACTTCCTGTACACCTATAGATATATGATGTAGAAAAGTGCACTGCCTTATACCCAGAGCCCTATTCCCTATATATTCCACTACCTTTACCCAGAGCCCTATTCCCTATGTATTCCACTACCTTTACCCAGAGCCCTATTCCCTATATATTCCACTACCTCCAGAGCCCTATTCCCTATGTATTCCACTACCTCCAGAGCCCTATTCCCTATGTATTCCACTACCTCCAGAGCCCTATTCCCTATGTATTCCACTACCTTTAACCAGAGCCCTATTCCCTATGTAGTACCAGTTTGCTACAGCAATATATTATTATGTGGAATATAATTTATGGAATTTTTTTTGTAGGGGTTGATCCATTTTTTAGTTAGTGCAAATCAAGTCTGACATTTTTAAGTGGAACTTACACATTTCAGAAGCCTTTTAAACCTCAAATACACTACAAATTTGCATTTCCTACAGTGCAGGAATATTCTCAGCTACGAAAGAGGGATCAAATGAACGTCCTACATATGTAGGGGCTGAGTCTTTCCCAGAGATATGGTGTCTAGTCTTTCCCAGAGATATGGTGTCTAGTCTTTCCCAGAGATATGGTGCTAGTCTTTCCCAGAGATATGGTGTCTAGTCTTTCCCAGAGATATGGTGTCTAGTCTTTCCCAGAGATATGGTGTCTAGTCTTTCCCAGAGATATGGGGCTGAGTCTTTCCCAGAGATATGGTGTCTAGTCTTTCCCAGAGATATGGTGTCTAGTCTTTCCCAGAGATATGGTGTCTGAGTCTTTCCCAGAGATATGGGGCTGAGTCTTTCCCAGAGATATGGGGCTGAGTCTTTCCCAGAGATATGGTGTCTGAGTCTTTCCCAGAGATATGGGGCTGAGTCTTTCCCAGAGATATGGT
>NC_059450.1:159717870-159727870 GCF_905237065.1 Salmo salar | reverse complement strand
GTTCTGTCAATGATTCATACCTGACGCTCTCTGTGTTATAGGTTATGCAGAACCCCCCCCCCCCTTCCCCCAATACTGTTTTGCATTATGTTCGTGGCAATGACACATGGAGGTAGGCTACTTCATTTAGTTCAGGAGGAAGAAAGACAATAACACGAACTTGCCAAAAACGTCAACCAAGTAATATGCATGTAGTACAGAAAGGATGAGAACAGATGGAGAGAGAGAGAGAGAGAGAGAGAGAGAGAGAGAGAGAGAGAGAGAGAAGGAAATACAAGGGGGAGAGAGAAGGGGAGAGAGAGAGAGAGAGGGAGAGAGAGAGAGAGAGAGAGAGAGAGAGAGGAGGGAGGGAGGGAGGGAGGGAGGGAGGGAGGGAGGGAGGAGGGAGAGAGAGAGAGAGAGAGAGAGAGAGAGAGAGAGGAGGGAGGGAGGGAGGGAGGAAGGAGAGAGAGAGAGAGAGAGAGAGAGAGAGAGAGAGAGAGAGAGAAGGAAATACAAGGGGGAGAGAGAAGGGGAGAGAGAGAGAGAGAGGGAGAGAGAGAGAGGAGGGAGGGAGGGAGGGAGGGAGGGAGGGAGGGAGGGAGGGAGGGAGGGAGGGAGGGAGGGAGGAAGGAGAGAGAGAGAGAGAGAGAGACAGAGAGAGAGAGAGAGAGAGAAGGAAATACAAGGGGGAGAGAGAAGGGGAGAGAGAGAGAGAGAGAGAGAGAGAGAGAGAGAGAGAGAGAGAGAGGAGGGAGGGAGGGAGGGAGGGAGGAGAGGAGAGAGAGAGAGAGAGAGAGAGAGAGAGAGAGAGAGAGAGAAGGAAATACAAGGGAGAGAGAGAGAGAGAGAGAGAGAGAGAGAAGGAAATACAAGGGGGAGAGAGAAGGGGAGAGAGAGATAAGGAAATACAAGGGGGAGAGAGAAGGAGAGAGATAAGGAAATACAAGGGGGAGAGAGAAGGGGAGAGAGAGATAAGGAAATACAAGGGGGAGAGAGAAGGAGAGAGATGGGGAGAGAGAGATAAGGAAATACAAGGGGGAGAGAGATAAGGAAATACAAGGGGGAGAGAGAAGGAGAGAGATGGGGAGAGAGAGATAAGGAAATACAAGGGGGAGAGAGATGGGGAGAGAGAGATAAGGAAATACAAGGGGGAGAGATAAGGAAATACAAGGGGGAGAGAGAAGGAGAGAGATGGGGAGAGAGAGAGATAGAGAAGGAGAGAGAGAGAGCGAGAGAGAGAGAGAAGGCAAGAGAAAGGTACTTACTTTGTCCTTGGGTCAGATGTTAGATGTTCATCTATGTCCTCTGGGAGTGTTTTGGTTCCGTCTCAGATGTCCTGTCTCTCTGGGAGTGTTTTGGTACCGTCTCAGATGTCCTGTCTCTCTGGGAGTGTTTTGGTTCCGTCTCAGATGTCCTGTCTCTCTGGGAGTGTTTTGGTCCTGTCTCTCTGGGAGTGTTTTGGTACCGTCTCAGATGTCCTGTCTCTCTGGGAGTGTTTTGGTACCGTCTCAGATGTCCTATCTCTCTGGGAGTGTTTTGGTACCGTCTCAGATGTCCTATCTCTCTGGGAGTGTTTTGGTACCGTCTCAGATGTCCTGTCTCTCTGGGAGTGTTTTGGTCCTGTCTCTCTGGGAGTGTTTTGGTACCGTCTCAGATGTCCTATCTCTCTGGGAGTGTTTTGGTTCCGTCTCAGGTGTCCTGTCTCTCTGGGAGTGTTTTGGTACCGTCTCAGATGTCCTGTCTCTCTGGGAGTGTTTTGGTACCGTCTCAGGTGTCCTGTCTCTCTGGGAGTGTTTTGGTTCCGTCTCAGATGTCCTATCTCTCTGGGAGTGTTTTGGTACCGTCTCAGATGTCCTATCTCTCTGGGAGTGTTTTGGTACCGTCTCAGATGTCCTGTCTCTCTGGGAGTGTTTTGGTACCGTCTCAGATGTCCTGTCTCTCTGGGAGTGTTTTGGTTCCGTCTCAGATGTCCTGTCTCTCTGGGAGTGTTTTGGTTCCGTCTCAGATGTCCTGTCTCTCTGGGAGTGTTTTGGTACCGTCTCAGATGTCCTGTCTCTCTGGGAGTGTTTTGGTACCGTCTCAGATGTCCTATCTCTCTGGGAGTGTTTTGGTTCCGTCTCAGATGTCCTGTCTCTCTGGGAGTGTTTTGGTACCGTCTCAGATGTCCTATCTCTCTGGGAGTGTTTTGGTTCCGTCTCAGATGTCCTGTCTCTCTGGGAGTGTTTTGGTTCCGTCTCAGATGTCCTGTCTCTCTGGGAGTGTTTTGGTTCCGTCTCAGATGTCCTGTCTCTCTGGGAGTGTTTTGGTTCCGTCTCAGGTGTCCTGTCTCTCTGGGAGTGTTTTGGTTCCGTCTCAGATGTCCTGTCTCTCTGGGAGTGTTTTGGTCCTATCTCTCTGGGAGTGTTTTGGTTCCGTCTCAGATGTCCTGTCTCTCTGGGAGTGTTTTGGTTCCGTCTCAGATGTCCTATCTCTCTGGGAGTGTTTTGGTTCCGTCTCAGATGTCCTGTCTCTCTGGGAGTGTTTTGGTCCTGTCTCTCTGGGAGTGTTTTGGTTCCGTCTCAGATGTCCTATCTCTCTGGGAGTGTTTTGGTCCTCTCAGATGTCCCGTCTCTCTGGGAGTGTTTTTCCCTACAGACTGTCAGGCCCTGGTGGGTGGTTCTCCCTCCTTCACTCAGAGAAGAGACATGGGGCCAGGGAGGCGTGGGTGTGTACGTAAAGCTGGCAGACCAGACAGTGTTGTTTCTGGGGTTTGTACCGTCCCATAGTGACCATGTAGCGGTTAGTGAAATGTGTAGCAATGACATAGAGGGAACTTGGTTAACCACACCCACCATGTCTGTCTGTCTGTCTGTCTGTCTGTCTGTCTGTCTGTCTGTCTGTCTGTCTGTCTGTCTGTCTGTCTGTCTGTCTGTCTGTCTGTCTGTCTGTCTGTCTGTCTGTCTGTCTCCTCTCTCTGTCTCTCTCAGTCTCTTTCTCTCTCTCTCTCTCTCTCTCTCTCTCTCTCTCTCTTCTCTCTCAATTTAATTTAAGGGCTTTATTGTCATGGGAAATATATGTTAACATTGCCAAAGCAAGTGAAGTAGATAACATACAAAAGTGAAATAAACAATAAAAATTAACAGTAAACATTACACTCACAGAAGTTCTAAAACAGTAAAGACATCACAAATGTCATATTATGTATATATGCAGTGTTGTAACTATGTACAAATGGTCAAAGTACAAAAGGGAAAATAAATAAGCATAAATATGGGTTGTATTTACAATGGTGTTTGTTCTTCACTGGTCGACCTTTTCTTGTAGCAACAGGTCACACATCTTGCTGCTGTGATGGAACACTGTGGTATTTCACCCAGTAGATATGGGAGTTTATCAAGATTGTTTTCTATTACTTTGTGGATCTGTGTAATCTGAGGGAAATATGTGTCTCTAATATGGTCATTCATTTGGCAGGAGGTTAGGAAGTACAGCTCAGTTTCCACCTCATTTTGTGGGCAGTGGGAACATAACCTCTCTTGAGAGCCAGGTCTGTCTACGGTGGCCTTTCTCAATAGCAAGGCTATGCTCACTGAGTCTGTACATAGACAAAGTTTTCCTTAAGTTTGGGTCAGTCACAGTGGTCAGGTATTCTGCCACTGTGTGAAGTAATTATCTTTTTGTTTTCTCATGATTTGGTTGGGTCTAATTGTGTTTCTGTCCTGGGGCTCTGTGGGGTGTGTTTGTGTTTGTGAGCAGAGCCCCAGGACCAGCTTGCTTAGGGGACTCTTCTCCAGGTTCATCTCTCTGTAGGTGATGGCTTTGTTATGGAAGGTTTGGGAATCGCTTCCTTTTAGGTGGTTGTAGAATTTAACGGCTCTTTTCTGGATTTTGATAATTAGCGGGTATCGACCTATTTCTGCTCTGCATTATTTGGTGTTTTACGTTGTACACGTAGGATATTTTTGCAGAATTCTGCATGCAGAGTCTCAATTTGGTGTTTGTCCCATTTTGTGAATTCTTGGTTGGTGAGCGGACCCCAGACCTCACAACCATAAAGGGCAATGGGTTCTATAACTGATTCAAGTATTTTTAGCCAGATCCTAATTGGTATGTTGAATTTGATGTTCCTTTTGATGGCATAGAAGGCCCTTCATGTCTCTCAGATCGTTCACAGCTCTGTGGAAGTGTAGCGCTGATGTTTAGGCCAAGGTATGTATAGTTTTCTGTGTACTCTAGGGCAACAGCGTCTAGATGGAATTTGTGTTAGTGGTCCTGGCAACTGGGCCTTTTTTTCTCTGTCTCTGTCTCGAGGAGGGAAATAAACACACGCACCTGTTCTCAGGAAGACCAGACCAGACAGGGTTAATACCTGTTCTCAGGAAGACCAGACCAGACAGGGTTAATACCTGTTCTCAGGTAGACCAGACCAGACAGGGTTAATACCTGTTCTCAGGTAGACCAGACCAGACAGGGTTAATACCTGTTCTCAGGTAGACCAGACCAGACAGGGTTAATACCTGTTCTCAGGTAGACCAGACCAGACAGGGTTAATACCTGTTCTCAGGTAGACCAGACAGGGTTAATACCTGTTCTCAGGTAGACCAGACAGGGTTAATACCTGTTCTCAGGTAGACCAGACAGGGTTAATACCTGTCCTCAGGTAGACCAGACCAGACAGGGTTAACACCTGTTCTCAGGTAGACCAGACCAGACAGGGTTAAATACCTGTTCTCAGGTAGACCAGACAGGGTTAATACCTGTTCTCAGGTAGACCAGACAGTGTTAATACCTGTTCTCAGGTAGACCAGACCAGACAGGGTTAACACCTGTTCTCAGGTAGACCAGACCAGACAGGGTTAATACCTGTTCTCAGGTAGACCAGACCAGACAGGGTTAATACCTGTCCTCAGGTAGACCAGACAGGGTTAATACCTGTTCTCAGGTAGACCAGACCAGACAGGGTTAATACCTGTTCTCAGGTAGACCAGACCAGACAGGGTTAATACCTGTCCTCAGGTAGACCAGACAGGGTTAATACCTGTCCTCAGGTAGACCAGACCAGACAGGGTTAATACCTGTTCTCAGGTAGACCAGACAGGGTTAATACCTGTTCTCAGGTAGACCAGACCAGACAGGGTTAATACCTGTCCTCAGGTAGACCAGACAGGGTTAATACCTGTCCTCAGGTAGACCAGACCAGACAGGGTTAATACCTGTTCTCAGGTAGACCAGACCAGACAGGGTTAATACCTGTCCTCAGGTAGACCAGACAGGGTTAATACCTGTCCTCAGGTAGACCAGACCAGACAGGGTTAATACCTGTTCTCAGGTAGACCAGACCAGACAGGGTTAATACCTGTTCTCAGGTAGACCAGACCAGACAGGGTTAATACCTGTCCTCAGGTAGACCAGACAGGGTTAATACCTGTTCTCAGGTAGACCAGACCAGACAGGGTTAATACCTGTTCTCAGGTAGACCAGACCAGACAAGGTTAATACCTGTCCTCAGGTAGACCAGACAGGGTTAATACCTGTCCTCAGGTAGACCAGACCAGACAGGGTTAATACCTGTCCTCAGGTAGACCAGACAGGGTTAATACCTGTTCTCAGGTAGACCAGACCAGACAGGGTTAATACCTGTCCTCAGGTAGACCAGACAGGGTTAATACCTGTTCTCAGGTAGAACAGACCAGACAGGTAATCTCATTGTGTAATCTCAGCTAAATGGATAACCCATGGTCCTAGGGGTGTAACCGGTCACCAAACCCACGGTTCAGTTTCAGTACAGCAGGATGATGAAATGCCAACAGTTACTCCAGATAATTCTAGTTTATTTAAGACACTGTGTTGGTGTTCCTGACTCCATATATGGTCATGACTCATATAAGGCCTGATGACAGCACCATCAGGAATAGCAACACTTTGTATTTGCTTTAATGAAAAACATGATTACTCATCAACGACACTAAAATAAAGTGCAATATTGAATGTGAAATTAATTTGTAAACATGGCTCAGACATTGCGTAGGCCTATGCTATAATGTTTTCTTAACAAAGAGAGAAATATGTACACTTTTGTGACTCTCATAAAGGTTTCTGTAGCACGGTACTTCTCGTTTCCCCCTCCGGGTAATGTGATTGACTGTCACTGTTAAGTAGCTCTGTAACCCTGGAGGTCCATCCATCTGTGGTAAGTACAACACAGGGTCCAATGGCCAATTCATTGACAATTTAGAGTTTAGCTTGCTGATATAGAGCGAGTACTACCTGCTTGCTGACCTGGGTGCGAGCGGGCTAGGTTCGTTTTACAACGTAGGTATAGTCTATATGCCTAGTGGGTTTTTAGTTTCAGTTATATGTATTGATTTGGGTTCACAGTGTGGACCTAACCGAGGTGGTCCTATTTGTGGCAGGGTCGAAGGTCGCGGACTCCTGCACATTGGAAACAGGTTGTGGTTATTAAATACATTTATCAATTCCAGTTTATCTGTCTCTTCTTTATAGTCTGAGGACAGTTTATCTGTCACTTTGAAGTCTGAGGACAGTTTATCTGTCACTTCTTTATAATCTGAGGACAGTTTATCTGTCACTTCTTTATAATCTGAGGACAGTTTATCTGTCACTTCTTTATAATCTGAGGACAGTTTATCTGTCACTTCATTATAATCTGAGGACAGTTTATCTGTCACTTTGAAGTCTGAGGACAGTTTCAGTGGCAGGGCAGAAAAACACGTCTTTGAATGCATATATTTAATAGCTTGCCAAAATTTGATTGTGTTACTATGATTTTCCTTTGTAGTTTCATAATTAAAGATTGATTTACATGTTCTCTTCAGCGTAGTGCATTTGTTTCCCAGTGCCCTAAAATACTGCCAGTCAGTCTGGGAGTTACCAGCTCTGGTTCTGTGGTCAGACAACCAAGGATTGTCTCTGCCTATAACCCGGTATTTCATGAGCAGTGCTTGTTTGACACAGATGGTCGGGAAACAGTTTATGGAATATATACGTGGAATGAGCAAAAAGCTTTTACCAGTCACAGACATAAAGTTCATGTAGTAAAGCCTGTTCACAGAACTGCTAATGTTCTGTTTGATTGCTATTCGAGGGGGATTTAGGGCTTTTTGTGTCACTTAAATCGTTTGTGAATAAACGGATGGCCTGTAGCTGTAGTTTTGCATAGCCCCTTTCTGGCAGCAGTTTAAGATAACCAGTCCCAGGTTATATTGCCCATGAGAACAATTTCATTATTCCCCCAGCGAGATAATCTAGAGACTCAACCTTTGCCGATGGGGATCTATAACATTCGAATACATCTAGGTTTACAGCAGGTTTACAACAGGTTTACAGCAGGTTTACATCTAGGTTTACAGCAGGTTTACAGCAGGTTTACATCTAGGTTTACAGCAGGTTTACATCTAGGTTTACATCTAGGTTTACAGCAGGTTTACAGCAGGTTTACAGCAGGTTTACTGCAGGTTTACAGCAGGTTTACTGCAGGTTTACATCAGGTTTACATCTAGGTTTACAGCAGGTTTACATCTAGGTTTACAGCAGGTTTACATCTAGGTGTACAGCAGGTTTACAGCAGGTTTACTGCAGGTTTACAGCAGGTTTACAGCAGGTTTACATCTAGGTTTACAACAGGTTTACAGCAGGTTTACATCTAGGTTTACATCTAGGTTTACATCTAGGTTTACATCTAGGTTTACAGCAGGTTTACAGCAGGTTTACATCTATGTTTACAGCAGGTTTACAGCAGGTAAACAGGACAAGTGAGAGACAGGACATGTGAAAAGCAGGAAATGTTAGAAGCAGGACATGAGACAAACAGGACAGATCAGAAGCAGGACAGGATATAGACAGGACAGGATATAAACAGGACAGGTAGGAAGCAGGACATGTTATAACAGGACAGGAGGGAAGCAGGACAGGTTGGAAGCAGGTCATGTTATAACAGGACAGGAGAGAAGCAGGACAGGTCGGAAGCAGGTCATGTTATAAGCAGGACAGGAGAGAAGCAGGACAGGTTGGAAGCAGGTCATGTTATAACAGGACAGGAGAGAAGCAGGACAGGTTGGAAGCAGGACATGTTATAACAGGACAGGAGAGAGAAGCAGGACATGTTATAACAGGACAAGAGAGAAGCAGGACAAGACAAAACAGGGCATGTTAGAAGCAGGACAGGTAGGAAACAGGACAGGATATAAGCAGGACAGGAGAGAAACAGGACAGGATTTAAACAGGACAGGTAGGAAACAGGACAGGATATAAGCAGGACAGGATGTCCCAGCATGGGGAATGTGTCTTTATGTAAAATCACCATCAACTGGATGAATCACCATGTAGGTTGGTGGAAATGATCCAACCATTATGTAGGTTGGTGGAAATGATCCAACCATTATGTAGGTTGGTGGAAATGATCCAACCATTATGTAGGTTGGTGGAAATGATCCAACCATTATGTAGGTTGGGGGAAATGATCCAACCATTATGTAGGTTGGGGGAAATGATCCAACCATTATGTAGGTTGGTGGAAATGATCCAACCATTATGTAGGTTGGTGGAAATGATCCAACCATTATGTAGGTTGGTGGAAATGATCCAACCATTATGTAGGTTGGGGGAAATGATCCAACCATTATGTAGGTTGGGGGAAATGATCCAACCATTATGTAGGTTGGGGGAAATGATCCAACCATTATGTAGGTTGGTGGAAATGATCCAACCATTATGTAGGTTGGTGGAAATGATCCAACCATTATGTAGGTTGGTGGAAATGATCCAACCATTATGTAGGTTGGTGGAAATGATCCAACCATTATGTAGGTTGGGGGAAATGATCCAACCATTATGTAGGTTGGTGGAAATGATCCAACCATTATGTAGGTTGGGGGAAATGATCCAACCATTATGTAGGTTGGTGGAAATGATCCAACCATTATGTAGGTTGGTGGAAATGATCCAACCATTATGTAGGTTGGGGGAAATGATCCAACCATTATGTAGGTTGGTGGAAATGATCCAACCATTATGTAGGTTGGTGGAAATGGTCCAACCATTATGTAGGTTGGGGGAAATGATCCAACCATTATGTAGGTTGGTGGAAATGGTCCAACCATTATGTAGGTTGGGGGAAATGATCCAACCATTATGTAGGTTGGTGGAAATGATCCAACCATTATGTAGGTTGGTGGAAATGATCCAACCATTATGTAGGTTGGTGGAAATGATCCAACCATTATGTAGGTTGGTGGAAATGATCCAACCATTATGTAGGTTGGTGGAAATGCCCATCGGCTGAGGATGAGGGGTCTCCACTATGTAGAATAATACTAAACTACATTCGTCAATCTGATTCCATTACCAGGTGTACGCTGGGTAATCACATCCACTGGGTAGAGCCAAGGTAGTGAGCCATCCGTCACCGCTCAGAAGACTATAAGATGCTCGTGTCTAAGTTTACCGTTATCCAATTATTATGAGGCTGAGGAACAAGGAGCTGATATCTCGCAATCAATGTCCTAGAATTAAATGATTGAGTTAACTCCCAGTATCTCCTATCGTCTAATTAACATCACTTTCTTGGATGTAATCATCGCACCTCAACACTGCATGATAAGAGCACCAGCCCTGTGTCGCTCGTCTCTGAAGTATCTGCCGTGATGAGACCAACAGAATAACACAGCATCTCTGTAACAGTAAATCTATAGCTGTTACAGAATAATGAAACATATCGACATGCATAGCTCTTCATGAGCTCCTGAAACACGAACAGTTTAAAAGCCAATTCAAAGTGGCGTCAATCGTCACACCTCTCCTGGTGTCAGTGACCCAAGGACCTCCATGTGTCTTCTACGAGGTAGACACAGATAAGGTGTTTTTGACCCCTGTGGTAGCCCACAAATGGTCAGCCATCCAAACTATGTCGTAAATCGTGATAGTCATCACACTCTGCTCCCACTGCAGCCAGACCTTCTCTAATCTCCTCTACAACCAGTCAGTAGCTAGTCTGAGTAACACCTTCTCTAATCTCCTCTAC
>NC_059450.1:159712870-159715370 GCF_905237065.1 Salmo salar | reverse complement strand
ACAGAAACACGAGCCTTAGGTCATTAATATGGTCGAATCTGGAAACTATCATCTCGAAAACAAAACGTTATTTCTGTTACATTGCACAACCTTCAGTGTTATGTCATAATTACGTAAGATTCTGACAAGTTAGTTCGCAACGAGCCAGGCGGCCCAAACTGTTGCATATACCCTGACTGTGTGCAATGAATGCAAAATGACACAATTTCACCTGGTTAATATTGCCTGCTAACCTGGATTTCATTTAGCTAAATATGCAGGTTTAAAAATATATACTTCTGTGTATTGATTTTAAGAAAGGCATTGATGTTTATGGTTAGGTACAGTCGTGCAACAATTGTGCTTTTTTTCCGCAAATGCGCTTTTGTTAAATCATCCCCCGTTTGGCGAAGTTGGCTGTCTTTGTTAGGAAGAAATAGTCTTCACAGTTCACAACGAGCCAGGCGGCCCAAACTGCTGCATATACCCTGACTCTGTTTGCAAGAGAAGTGACACATTTCCCCTAGTTAAAATAAATTCATGTTAGCAGGCAATATTAACTAAATATGCAGGTTTAAAAATATATACTTCTGTGTATTGATTTTAAGAAAGGCATTGATGTTTATGGTTGGAGCAACGTGTACCTAAGCGATTATATGCAACGCAGGACAGGTGTCACGTCCTGGCCAGTATATAAGGTTAATTGTTTTGTAGTTTGGTCAGTGCGTGGCAGGGGGTATTTGTTTTATGTGGTTCGGGGTGGTGCGTTTGTGTAAAGGGTGTTTGATTTAGTATTTCCGGGTTTTGGTTTATGTTTAGTTAATTCTATGGTTAGTCTAGTGTGTGTGTTTCTATGTTTGGTTGATTGGGGTTGGGACTCTCAGTTGAAGGCAGGTGTTGTCTATCTGCCTTTGATTGAGAGTCCCATATATTAGGGTGTGTTTGTGTGTGTTATTGGTGGGTGATTGTTCTGTGTGTAAGCCGTATGCTTTACCAGACTGTTTGTAGTTGTTCGTTCGTTTCGTTTTGTTATTTTGTATGTTCATTTTTGTAGTTAATAAAAATCAAGATGAGCATTCACGTACCTGCTGCGTTTTGGTCCTCCTTCACCGACAACCGTGACAACAGGCTAGATAAACTAGTAATATCATCAACCATGTGTAGTTAACTAGTGATTATGATTGATTGATTGTTTTTTATAAGATAAGTTTAACGCTAGCTAGCACCTTACCTTGGCTTCTTACTGCATTCGCGTAACAGGCAGGCTCCTCGTGGAGTGCTGTGTTGGAGAGCTGACAAGGTAAAAATCTGTCGTTCTGCCCCTGAACAAGGCAGTTAACCCACCGTTCTTAGGCCGTCATTGTAAAATAAGAATGTGTCCTTAACTGACTTGCCTAGTTAAATAAAGGTCAAAAAAAATAATAATAATAAAAATTTTAAAAATAAAAAACATCGGCCATATCTGCGTCCAAAAATACCGATTTCCGATTGTTATGAAAACTTGAAATCGGCCCTAATTAATCGGCAATTCCGATTAATCGGTCGACCTCTAGTGTGTATTATTATGTGGCTGGGTTACCCTAGTTGGTCCTCAGACAGAAGGTCTAGGGTGCGCTGGGTGATCCTAGTTGGTCCTCAGACAGAAGGTCTAGGGCGCGCTGGGTGATCCTAGTTGGTCCTCAGACAGAAGGTCTAGGGTGCGCTGGGTGATCCTAGTTGGTCCTCAGACAGAAGGTCTAGGTCGCGCTGGGTGATCCTAGTTGGTCCTCAGACAGAAGGTCTAGGGCGCGCTGGGTGTTTGGACACCACTTTCTTGTATATAATTTCCGTTAGAGTCCATAAGGAGTACAATCTGTGTCTTGTGTATGTCCTCAGTGGGTGTGGGGGAGATGTCAGGAGGGCTGGGAGACAGGGGGGAGACCGGAGGGAGACGGGGGGAGACAGGGGGAGACAGGAACAGGGGGCAGACAGGAGGGGAGACAGGGGGAGACGGGGGGAGACAGGGGGGGTGCTCAGAGGGGGTTGGGGGCTGAGTTGGGCTGTTCTGCTGGCTTCTCTGCGGGGGGTGGCTACCTCTCTAGTGGGTTGTTCTCTGTCACACATCATCCCCCTCTCCTCCATCCCCCTCACCCTCTCCTCCATCCCCCTCTCCTCCATCCCCCCTCTCCTCCATCCCCCTCACCCTCTCCTCCATCACCCTCTCCTCCATCCCCCTCACCCTCTCCTCCATCCCCCTCACCCTCTCCTCCATCCCCCTCACCCTCTCCTCCATCTCCCTCACCCTCTCCTCCATCCCCCCCTCACCCTCTCCTCCATCCCCCTCACCCTCTCCTCCATCCCCCTCTCCCTCTCCTCCAGCAGTCTGATCCTCTCCCTCCTATCCCCCCTCACCCTCTCCTCCATCCCCCTCACCCTCCTCTCCTCCAGCAGCCTGACCCTCTCCTCTAGGACTCTATATCTTCTCCTGCTGTTTGTCCTGTTGATGTTGTCTCACCACAGTCCAGAGTGCAGATATGTCTCT
>NC_059450.1:159702870-159707870 GCF_905237065.1 Salmo salar | reverse complement strand
GCCAGTCAGCCAGTCAGGCAGCCAGCCAGTCAGTCAGCCAGCCAGTCAGCCAGTCAGCCAGTCAGTCAGCCAGCCAGTCAGCCAGTCAGCCAGCCAGTCAGGCAGTCAGGCAGCCAGTCAGTCAGCCAGCCAGTCAGCCAGTCAGCCAGTCAGTCAGTCAGCCAGTCAGCCAGTCGGTCAGGCAGCCAGCCAGTCAGTCAGTCAGTCAGTCAGGCAGTCAGCCAGTCAGTCAGCCAGTCAGCCAGTCAGCCAGTCAGTCAGTCAGGCAGCCAGTCAGGCAATGTAAAGGCCTAACGTAAGTCGCATCATGTTTATTCTCTTATCAACATGTTACTTATGTACGTTGTTTATCCTCTTATCAACATGTAACTGAAAGTTGTTTGAGCAGAAGCCTCTGGCTTACCTATCGACCCACCAGCCCCCATAACTCTAACAAATAGACAGATGGAATACTTCACCTTGTTGAAGTGTGTGTGTGTGTGTGTGTGTGTGTGTGTGTGTGCGTGTGTGTGTGTGTGTGTGTGTGTGTGTGTGTGTGTGTGTGTGTGTGTGTGTGTGGGTGGGTGGGTTGCTGGGAGGGAGGTTACCCTGTGTAGCAGAACAGAAGAGAGCCAGCTAAAACATGTACAAGGTGAGGTGAAAGCCTGAAAGCCATCAGTGTCAGCCCCACACAATGTTTTGCGCTCCTCCTCTGACCGAGCGACTGCTCTGGACAATACACAGCAGCAATAAACAACCAGCTGCTGTGCCATTTCTCTCTCTCTCTGACTCAGTGCATGCTGGGAGTGTTTTTGTAGTTCAGAGGCCGTGTGGAGGGCTCTGTCCTTACTTATTTTCTTGAATTTTTCCTGGGTCTTTTCTTTCATTTTTTTTTTCTATGGTGGAGGGTTAACATGCTGTTAGTTTAGCGGTATCCACTGTTTTTGTTGAAAGTTAGAGAGGAAGAGGACAGAGTTTTAGTTTCCTGGCGTTTTGAACGGTATAGTGTGTGCGATTGCTTCTCAGCCTAGCGAGGAGGAGATGCTGTCGTTGCGGCAGGTGTGTTTCTGAGATGGAGTCAAGATGGAGGAGGTTTCTGCTCGCGGTCGGCGAATTTATACATTCTGTGTCCAGAATGATGTGGTTGGGGTCATGAAAATAGTACATTTGGTCGGTAGACTGATTGCTAGTTGAAGTTTTGAAGGGGATGTGTTCGTAGTGATTTCTCCTCTTTTAACTCCTTTGAGCGGAGTCGGTTTGGTAAATTTGCTAGCGGTTTTCGGGTACCGTTGGCAGGTTTTCAGGCAGATCCTGTTAAGGACGTTGTTTCGTTCCGGAAGGCAAGTGTTCATGTTTCTAAATAACAATGAGCAACTGTTGAATGTGCATTTTAACTTCTATGGTCTACGTGGGAAGCTAGCGGGACACAGCCAGTGAAATATCAGGGCGGCAAATTCAAAACAACAAAATCTCGTAATTCAAATTTCTCAAACATACAGCTATTTTACATCATTTTAAAGATACACTTGTCCTTAATCCAACCACATTGTCCGATTTCAAAAAGGCTTTACGGCGAAAGCATAAAGTTAGATTATGTTAGGACAGAGCGTCAACAAGAAAAACCACACAGCCATTTTCCAAGCAGGAGAGGCGTCACAAAAACCAGAAATACAGCTAAAATTTAGCACTAACCTTTGACAATCTTCATCAGATGTCACTCCCAGGACTCAATGTTACACAATACATGAATGTTTTGTTCGATAAAGTTCATATTTATATCCAAAAACAGCATTTTACATTGGCGCATGATGTTCAGAAAATATTTTGCCTCCAAAACTACCGGTGAATGAGCACAACAATTTACAAAAATACTCATCATAAACGTTGATAAAATATTAAACTGTTATTCAAAGAATTATAGATAAACATCTCCTTAAAGCAACCGCTGTGACAGATTTCAAAAAAGCTTCACGGGGAAAGCACACTTTGCAATAATCTGAGTACTGCGCTCAGAAAACAACAGCAGGCAATACAGATACCCGCCATTTTGGAGTCATCTAAAATCATAAATAACATTATAAATATTCACATACCTTTGATGATCTTCATCAGAATGCACTCTCAGGAATCCCAGGTCCACAATAAATGTTATTTTGTTCGATAAAGTCCATAATTTATGTCCAAATACCTCCTTGTTGTTTGCACGTTCAGTAAGCTACTCCAAATGTAGGAAGCGCGCCGAAAATTTCATGATGAAAAGTTAAAAAAGTTATATTTACGTTCGTAGAAACATGTCAAACGTTGTATAGCATCAATCTTTAGGGTCTTTTTAACATAAAACTTCAAGAATATTCCAACCGGACAATTCCAATGTCTTGAAAAATGTTATGGAACACAGCTAACTCATCACGTGAACGCACGCCATTGAAGTCATGTCATTTTCTGAGTAGCCAGCTTCCCAGCCTTCTTGTTCACTCTCTGTTCACTGCAAAAGCCTGAAACAAGGTTCTAAAGACTGTTGACATCTAGTGCAAGCCTTAGGAAGTGCAAAATGAACCCTAAGTCACTGTGTGTTAGATAGGCAAAGAGTTGAAAAGACTACAAGCATCAGATTTCCCACTTCCTGGTTGGATTTTTCTCAGGTTTTTGCCTGCCATATGAGTTATGTTATACTCACAGACATCATTCAAACAGTTTTAGAAACTTCAGAGTGTTTTCTATCCAAATCTATTTATACTATGCAAATATTTGACTCTGGGCCCGAGTATTAGGCAGTTTACTCTGGGCACGCTTTTCATCCGAAAATGAAAATACTGCCCCCTATACCTTAAAAAGTTAAAGTGAGGCATGGGAATGGACTCTACACAGGGTTTGCCAGCACATATAGTCTACTATGCTTTGAGGGGATTTGGGGCATAAGAGTTTTGTGAAAAAGGTTAATCTTGAAGCTTTTTTTTGCGATCCGGGAAAGTTTGTAAGATCAGTACCACACAGCATGAAAATTGATGGGCATGATGTCCTCTCACCCAGGAAACATTTTAGGTTGAGGAAGTGGATCACAACAGTGCGTAAAGGTCTACCTTCAGACTTTTTGAGCTTTGTTATTGGTCTCTTTCTTTGCTGGAAATTGGACTGGACTTATCTTGCGTGTCGCATCAGTGCGTCGGGGTTGGAGAGTTGCCGATGCGCTGCCATCAGGTGGCACTGACTCTCCGGCCCAGACATGGAGACTTGTGTGAACTTAAGAACTGTAGGTCTGTGCCATTGCTCTGTGCTGACTACAATATATTTGCCAAGGTCCTCTCTAACAGACTAAAGTCCCATCTGGACTCTATAGTACACAAGGACCAGACATATTGTGTACCGGGACGCTCAATCACAGACAACTTGTTCTTAATCAGGGACATGTTGGACTTTTCTAATGTAAACTTTGGACTGGTCTGGCTATACCAATATAAGGCTTTTGATAGAATGGACCATGAGTATCTGTTTAATGTGATGTCTGTGTTTGGGGAAAGGTTTGTGGCCTGTGTGAAGCCGTTGCATGCTGGGACGTTATGTATGGTCAAGGTGGGAGGTCATTAGGCCAGTCTGGGTGAGGCGGGACATTAGACAAGGATGCCCTCTATCGGGGTAGTTATATACACTAGCCATTGAGCATTATTTTGGGTGTGCTATGCAGGAGACTGCAGGGAGTGTGCTGGACAGGCATAGCAGTGTATGCTGATTACATTTCTGTGATGGTCAGGGAGTGTCAGGATACGCAGGCACTAGAGACCAGTCTGTACGAGGGAGCTTCATCAGCAAAGGCGAACTGGGGCAAGAGAAAAGCTCTGTTCTGTGGGGCATGGGGGGGATAAGGCCCTTCCTCTGCTTCCAGGGGGTTGTGAAGGGCTTAAAATGTTGGGGGTGTACCTGGGCTTGGAGAAGTGGGTCAGGAACAACTGGGAGGGGCTGTCACAGGCAGTGGTGTCAAAACTGGCCAGGCTCCTGTCCCAAGTGTCATATAGAGGGAGGGTGCTGATAATCAACAACCTGGTGGCATCTTCCCTGTGGCATAAACTGGCTGTCCTTAATTCCCCCCCCCGCTGGTCTGCAACGCAAGCTGATGGATTTATTTCTGGTCGGACCATCACTGGATGAGGGCAGTGTTGTACATGTCCGTCCAGTAAGGAGGACAGGGCCTGGTGGAACTGGAGAGCAGGGTGGCTGCATTCTGACTAAAGGCGGCGCAGAGACTGCTGTATCATACCGATGTCGGCTGGAAGGGAACCAGCAGCGGATTAGGGTTGGACCGGCAGCTGTTCCTCATGAGGCTGGAGATGCTGAGTATACTGTAGCAGGTCTCTCTGATTTGTACTCTCTGCTCGGTGTTGAGGGCCTGGCAGCTGCTAAGGTCCACACAGGAAGAGGGTGTGCAGCCTATCTTCCACAATCTAGCCATCCTTTTGAGATCGGTTCAGTCGGCCACCCTGCAAAAGCGACTGATGGCAGCGGGTTTACGAAGGCTGGATGTTGGGGGAGGAGGGGTGGAAAACCCCAGAAGTCCTGGCACAACAAACAGGAATAACATCTCTTAGGCTGCTGGAGAGATTCCTGGGGGTGGTCCAGGAAACACTGGGTACAAGGGGTGTGTTTGACCTGGCAAAAGGGGGAGGAGTCACCAATTTTTCCACCACTGCAGGTGACGGCAGAGACTGGGGACTGGCAAGGGGGTCTGGAGGACTTGTTAGATTTTAACACTCCGAGCCTGGGAGAGTTTGAAGGGGTGGGAGGTAAAGCCCTCTACAACCTCTGCATTAAGGTGAGGAACATTAGGTGCCTAACAGGAGTGAAGGCACATCAGTGGCAGGGGGTATGTGGGGCAGAGAGTATGGTGGGTTTTAGATGAAGGGGTCTTTACAAACCCCCAGTACCAAAGAGGTTAGTGGACCTCCAGTGGAGGGTTCTTCAAGGAGCCCTGGCCACTAACAGCTGGTTGGCACGGGTTGAACCGGGAGTCAGACAGGGTTGTGCTTTCT
>NC_059450.1:159642870-159697870 GCF_905237065.1 Salmo salar | reverse complement strand
CTCTCTCTCTAACCACTCAGCCCCTACCCAGATGGTCTCTCTCTCTAACCACTCAGCCCCTACCCAGATGGTCTCTCTCTCTCTAACCACTCAGCCCCTACCCAGATGGTTGCTCTCTCTAACCACTCAGCCCCTACCCAGATGGTCTCTCTCTCTAACCACTCAGCCCCTACCCAGATGGTTGCTCTCTCTAACCACTCAGCCCCTACCCAGATGGTCTCTCTCTCTCTAACCACTCAGCCCCTACCCAGATGGTTGCTCTCTCTAACCACTCAGCCCCTACCCAGATGGTCTCTCTCTCTCTAACCACTCAGCCCCTACCCAGATGGTCTCTCTCTCTCTAACCACTCAGCCCCTACCCAGATGGTTGCTCTCTCTAACCACTCAGCCCCTACCCAGATGGTCTCTCTCTCTAACCACTCAGCCCCTACCCAGATGGTTGCTCTCTCTAACCACTCAGCCCCTACCCAGATGGTCTCTCTCTCTCTAACCACTCAGCCCCTACCCAGATGGTTGCTCTCTCTAACCACTCAGCCCCTACCCAGATGGTCTCTCTCTCTCTAACCACTCAGCCCCTACCCAGATGGTTGCTCTCTCTAACCACTCAGCCCCTACCCAGATGGTCTCTCTCTCTCTAACCACTCAGCCCCTACCCAGATGGTTGCTCTCTCTAACCACTCAGCCCCTACCCAGATGGTCTCTCTCTCTAACCACTCAGCCCCTACCCAGATGGTCTCTCTAACCACTCAGCCCCTACCCAGATGGTCTCTCTCTCTCTAACCACTCATCCCCTACCCAGATGGTCTCTCTCTCTAACCACTCAGCCCCTACCCAGATGGTCTCTCTCTCTAACCACTCAGCCCCTACCCAGATGGTCTCTCTCTCTAACCGCTCAGCCCCTACCCAGATGGTCTCTCTCTCTAACCACTCAGCCCCTACCCAGATGGTCTCTCTCTCTAACCACTCAGCCCCTACCCAGATGGTCTCTCTCTCTAACCACTCAGCCCCTACCCAGATGGTCTCTCTCTCTCTAACCACTCAGCCCCTATGCAGATGGTCTCTCTCTCTAACCACTCAGCCCCTACCCAGATGGTCTCTCTCTCTCTATCCACTCAGCCCCTACCCAGATGGTCTCTCTCTCTAACCGCTCAGCCCCTACCCAGATGGTCTCTCTCTCTAACCACTCAGCCCCTACCCAGATGGTCTCTCTCTCTAACCACTCAGCCCCTACCCAGATGGTCTCTCTCTCTAACCACTCAGCCCCTACCCAGATGGTCTCTCTAACCACTCAGCCCCTACCCAGATGGTCTCTCTCTCTAACCGCTCAGCCCCTACCCAGATGGTCTCTCTCTCTAACCACTCAGCCCCTACCCAGATGGTCTCTCTCTCTCTAACCACTCAGCCCCTATGCAGATGGTCTCTCTCTCTAACCACTCAGCCCCCTACCCAGATGGTCTCTCTCTCTAACCACTCAGCCCCTACCCAGATGGTCTCTCTCTCTCTAACCACTCAGCCCCTATGCAGATGGTCTCTCTCTCTAACCACTCAGCCCCTACCCAGATGGTCTCTCTCTCTAACCACTCATCCCCTACCCAGATGGTCTCTCTCTCTAACCACTCAGCCCCTACCCAGATGGTCTCTCTCTCTAACCACTCAGCCCCTACCCAGATGGTCTCTCTCTCTCTAACCACTCAGCCCCTACCCAGATGGTCTCTCTCTCTCTAACCACTCAGCCCCTACCCAGATGGTCTCTCTCTCTCTCTAACCACTCAGGCCCTACCCAGATGGTCTCTCTCTCTCTAACCACTCAGCCCCTACCCAGATGGTCTCTCTAACCACTCAGCCCCTACCCAGATGGTCTCTCTCTCTCTAACCACTCAGCCCCTACCCAGATGGTATCTCTCTCTCTAACCACTCAGCCCCTACCCAGATGGTATCTCTCTCTAACCACTCAGCCCCTACCCAGATGGTCTCTCTAACCACTCAGCCCCTACCCAGATGGTCTCTCTCTCTCTAACCACTCAGCCCCTACCCAGATGGTCTCTCTCTCTAACCACTCATCCCCTACCCAGATGGTCTCTCTCTCTAACCACTCAGCCCCTACCCAGATGGTTGCTCTCTCTAACCACTCAGCCCCTACCCAGATGGTCTCTCTCTCTAACCACTCAGCCCCTACCCAGATGGTCTCTCTCTCTAACCACTCAGCCCCTACCCAGATGGTCTCTCTCTCTAACCACTCAGCCCCTATGCAGATGGTCTCTCTCTCTAACCACTCAGCCCCTACCCAGATGGTCTCTCTCTCTAACCACGCAGCCCCTACCCAGATGGTCTCTCTCTCTCTCTAACCACTCAGCCCCTACCCAGATGGTATCTCTCTCTCTAACCACTCAGCCCCTACCCAGATAGTCTCTCTCTCTCTCTAACCACTCAGCCCCTACCCAGATGGTCTCTCTCTCTAACCACGCAGCCCCTACCCAGATGGTCTCTCTCTCTCTCTAACCACTCAGCCCCTACCCAGATGGTATCTCTCTCTCTAACCACTCAGCCCCTACCCAGATAGTCTCTCTCTCTCTCTAACCACTCAGCCCCTACCCAGATGGTCTCTCTCTCTAACCGCTCAGCCCCTACCCAGATGGTCTCTCTCTCTCTAACCCCTCAGCCCCTACCCAGATGGTCTCTCTCTCTAACCACTCAGCCCCTACCCAGATGGTCTCTCTCTCTAACCACTCAGCCCCTACCCAGATGGTCTCTCTCTCTAACCACTCAGCCCCTACCCAGATGGTCTCTCTCTCTAACCACTCAGCCCCTACCCAGATGGTCTCTCTCTCTCTAACCACTCAGCCCCTACCCAGATGGTCTCTCTCTCTCTCTAACCACTCAGCCCCTACCCTTCTATCCTATCATCTCTCGTTTCTGCTAAATCCTTCTCCCTTCTGTCTCCTGATTCTGCCTCATCGACCCTACTCTCCTCTTTTTCCGCATCCTATGACTCGCACTGTCCCTTTTCCTCCCGTCCGGCTTGGCCCTCCCCTCCTGCCCCTTGGCTAAGTGGCTCATTGCCTCTAACCCTAGGAAACTCTTTTCCACCTTCTCCTCCCTCCTTAATCCTCCACCCCATCCCCCTTCCTCTTCCCTCTCTGCAGACAACTTTGTCAATCACTTTGAAAAAAGGTTGATGACATTGGCTACTCATTCACTCAGCCTATTGAGTCCACTGGTCTCACTCACACAGAACTTCCCTACTCCTTGACCTCTTTCTCCCCTCTCTCCAGATTACATCCTGCGACTAGTGAGGTCTGGCCACCCGACAACCTGCCCTCTCGACCCCATCCCCTCTTCTCTTCTCCAAATCATTTCTGGATACCTTCTCCCATTCCTCACTTCCCTCATCAACTCATCCCGGACCACTGGCTGCTCCTTCTGACTTCAAAATTGCCCGAGTTGCTCCACTCCTCAAGAAACCAACAATCGACTTATTTGACATAAAAAATGATAGACCTGTATCCCTTGTTTATTTTTTTTCCAAAACACTTGATCAACTTTCTCGTTATGTCTCTCAGAACGATCTTCTTGTCCCTAACCAGTCAGGCTTCAAGACGGACCACTCAAACGAGACTGCTCTTCTCTGTGTCATGGAGGCTTTCCACACTGCCAAAGCTGACTCTGCTGTTCTCATCCTCCTAGATCTATCCACTGCCTTTGACACCGTGAACAATCAGATCCTCCTCTCCACCCTCTCAGGGCTGGGCGTCTCAGACTCTATCAGATCCCCCTCTCAGGGCTGGGCGTCTCAGGCTCTATCAGATCCTCCTCTCCACCCTCTCAGGGCTGGGCGTCTCAGACTCTATCAGATCCTCCTCTCAGGGCTGGGTGTCTCAGACTCTATCAGATCCTCCTCTCAGGGCTGGGCGTCTCAGACTCTATCAGATCCTCCTCTCAGGGCTGGGTGTCTCAGACTCTATCAGATCCTCCTCTCAGGGCTGGGCGTCTCAGGCTCTATCAGATCCTCCTCTCAGGGCTGGGCATCTCAGACTCTATCAGATCCTCCTCTCAGGGCTGGGCGTCTCAGGCTCTATCAGATCCTCCTCTCAGGGCTGGGTGTCTCAGTCTCTATCAGATCCTCCTCTCAGGGCTGGGCATCTCAGGCTCTATCAGATCCTCCTCTCCACCCTCTCAGGGCTGGGTGTCTCGGGCTCTATCAGATTATCCTTTCAGGGCTGGGTGTCTCAGTCTCTATCAGATCCTCCTCTCCACCCTCTCAGGGCTGGGTGTCTCAGACTCTATCAGATCCTCCTCTCCACCCTCTCAGGGCTGGGTGTCTCAGACTCTATCAGATCCTCCTCTCAGGGCTGGGCATCTCAGGCTCTATCAGATCCTCCTCTCCACCCTCTCAGGGCTGGGCGTCTCAGACTCTATCAGATCCCCCTCTCAGGGCTGGGCGTCTCAGGCTCTATCAGATCCTCCTCTCCACCCTCTCAGGGCTGGGCGTCTCAGGCTCGGCACACTCTTGGATTGCATCCTACCTGGCAGGCCGCTCCTACCAGATGACGTGGAGTGGATCTGTGTCTGCACCACATACTCTCACTACTGGTGTCCCCCACGGCTCGGTTCTAGGCCCTCTCCTCTTCTCTCTTTACACCAAGTCACTCAGCTACGTCACACATCCTCACAGAATAGCATTTGCTTAGAATTCAGTGTCATTATTTTATACTATTTTATACACCACTCAAACCCACAGCCCCCCAGCCCACCCACCCCTCAAACCCACAGCCCCCCAGCCCACCCACCCCTCAAACTCACAGCCCCCCAGCCCACCCACCCCTCAAACCCACAGCCCCCAGCCCACCCACCCCTCAAACCCACAGCCCCACAGCCCACCCACCCCTCAAACCCACAGCCCCCCGGCCCACCCACCCCTCAAACCCACAGCCCCCAGCCCACCCACCCCTCAAACCCACAGCCCCCCAGCCCACCCACCCCTCAAACTCACAGCCCCCCAGCCCACCCACCCCTCAAACCCACAGCCCCCCAGCCCACCCCTCAAACCCCCAGCCCCACTTGCTGCTGTGACGATACACTGTGGTATTTCACCCAATAGATATGGGGGTTCATCACAATTAGATTTGTATTTGAATTGCTCACTGAGTTTGTACATAGTAAAACATTTCCTTAAGTTTGGGTCAGTCATAGTGGTCAGGTATTCTGCCACTGTGTCTCTCTGTTTAGGGCCAAATAGCATTCTAGTTTGCTCTGTTTTTTTTGTTGATTCTTTCCAATGTGTCAAGTAATTATCCTTTTGTTTTCTCATGATTTGTTTGGGTCTAATTGTGTTGCTGTCATGGGGCTCTGTGGGGTCTGTTTGTGTTTGTGAACAGAGCCCCAGGACCAGCTTGCTTAGGGGACTCCAGGTTCATCTCTCTGTAGGTGATGGCTGTTATGGAAGGTTTGGGAATTGCTTCCTTTTAGGTGGTTGTAGAATTTAACAGCTCTTTTCAGGATTTTGATCATTAGTGCGTAATTCTGCTCTGCATGCATTATTTGGTGTTTTACGTTGTACATAGAGGATTTTTTCCCCGCTGAATTCTGCATGCAGAGTCTCAATTTGGCAACAACCTTTTTTGGAATACCATTATTTTTGTCTTACTGAGATTTACTGCCAGGGTCCAGGGCTGACAGAATCTGTGCAGAAGATCTAGGTGCTGCTGAAGGCCCTCCTTGGTTGGGGACAGAAGCACCAGATCATCAGCAAACAGTAGACATTTAACTTCGTTGATATATATGTTGAAGTGGGTGGGGCTTAAGCTGCACCCCCGTCTCACCCCATGGCCCTGTGGGAAGAAATGTGTGTGTTTTTGCTCATTTTAACCGCACACTTGTTGTTTGTGTACATGGATATTATAATGTCTTATGTTTTTCCCCCAACACCACTTTTCATCAATTTGCATAGCAGACCTTCATGCCAAATTGAGTCAAAAGCTTTTATGAAGCTTTTATGAAAAGACTTTGCCTTTGTTTTGGTTTGTTTGTTTGTTAGTTAGGGTGCGCAGGGTGAATACGTGGTCTGTCGTACGGTATTTTGGTAAAAAGCCAATTTGACATTTGCTCAGTACATTGTTTTCACTGAGGAAATGCAGGAATCTGCTGTCAATGATAATGCAGAGGATTTCCCCAAGGTTTCTGTTGACACATTTCCCATGGTAGTTACAGGTGTCAACTTTTCTCCACTTTTGTGGATTGGGGTCATCAGTCCTTTGTTCTAAATATTGTCTGTATATTTTATAATTTCATTGAGGATACTATCAACACCACAGGCCTTTTTGGGTTGGAGGGTTTGTATTTTGCCTTGTAGTTCATTCAATGTAAATGTAGAATCCAGTGGGTTCTGGTCGTCTTTAATAGTTGATTCTAAGATTTGTATTTGATCATGTATATGTTTTAGATGTTTGTTCTTTGTTATAGATCCAATCAGATTGGAGAAGTGGTTTATCCATACATCCCTATCTTTTCCCAGTAGTGGTTTGATTCTATGGATTCTTCAGTTACATTGAGCTGATTTCTGACGTGCTGTTCCTTCTTATTCCGTAGTGTATTTCTGTATTGTTTTAGTGATTCACCGTAGTGAAGGCGTAGACTCAGGTTTTCTGGGTCTCTATGTTTTTGGTTGGACAGATTTCTCAATTTCTTTCTCAGGTTTTTGCATTCTTCATCAAACCATTTGTCATTGTTGTTCATTTTCTTTGGTTGTCTGCTTGAAATCTTTGATTTGATTTGAAAGGGAAGCTGAGAGGTCAAATATACTGTTTAGGTTTTCTACTGCCAAGTTTACACCTTCTCTATTTTAACTAGGCAAGTCAGTTAAGAACAAATTCTTATTTACAATGACAGCCTACCCCTGCCAAACCCGGACAACGCTGGGCCAATTGTGCACCGCCCTATGGGACTCCCAATCACAGCCGGATGTGATACAGCCAATCGAACCAGGGTCTGTAGTGATGCCTCTTGTACTGAGATGCAGTGCCTTAGAACACGGCACCACTCGGGACTAATACAGTAAAACATTTTGTCCAGGAAGTTGTCTAAAAGGGATTTACTTTGCTGTTGCCTAATATATTTTTGGTAGGTTTCCAAACTACTTCCCCCAAACCCCCATCTCTTCCTCCCCCCTCTCTCTTTCCCTCTCTCCCAAACCCCCTTCACCCCCCCCCCCCTTTCTCTCTGTGGTTTTGTGGCTCTCCCAGCTCATCTCCAGCCCGGCTGCTTCCCACCTAATTGAAAGGCCTGTTGCATACTGTAGTGTAGGTGCTGTAGTTCAGGTGGTGAAAAATGACATGTTTGAAAGGTTCAAAGTTGATCCTATTTGTTGCAGTGAATTGTTCCACAGCTGGATAATGTTGACACTCATCATAAAGCCAGTTTGGTGGCTCCGTTTGCTTCTCTGATTCATATTGACCATTTTTTTTCTGTATTCTATTCAACCGAGACCAATGGTCTTCTTCCCAAGAACTACCCTATTCCCTACATAGTGCCCTACTTTTGGCCATCGGCCCTATGGGAAAAGTATTGTACTGTAAAGGGATTGCTGTGGACCCAGTGGAGTTCTAGGACACTAGGCAGGAGCTAAATCTAATCCATTATGTTGTTGTTTTCTTGACAGGTGAAGTAGATGCTATTGACTGTCATTGAGAATGCTAACATCATGTGTAGATGCTATTGACTGTCATTGAGAATGCTAACATCATATATAGATGCTATTGACTGTCATTGAGAATGCTAACATGTGTAGATGCTATTGACTGTCATTGAGAATGCTAACATGTATAGATGCTATTGACTGTCATTGAGAATGCTAACATCATATATAGATGCTATTGACTGTCATTGAGAATGCTACCATGTGTAGATGCTATTGACTGTCATTGAGAATGCTAACATGTGTAGATGCTATTGACTGTCATTGAGAATGCTAACATCATGTGTAGATGCTATTGACTGTCTTTGAGAATGCTAACATGTGTAGATGCTATTGACTGTCATTGAGAATGCTAACATGTGTAGATGCTATTGACTGTCATTGAGAATGCTAACATGTATAGATGCTATTGACTGTCATTGAGAATGCTAACATGTGTAGATGCTATTGACTGTCATTGAGAATGCTAACATGTGTAGATGCTATTGACTGTCATTGAGAATGCTAACATGTATAGATGCTATTGACTGTCATTGAGAATGCTAACATGTGTAGATGCTATTGACTGTCATTGAGAATGCTAACATGTGTAGATGCTATTGACTGTCATTGAGAATGCTAACATGTATAGATGCTATTGACTGTCATTGAGAATGCTAACATGTGTAGATGCTATTGACTGTCATTGAGAATGCTAACATGTATAGACGCTATTGACTGTCATTGAGAATGCTAACATCATGTGTAGATGCTATTGACTGTCATTGAGAATGCTAACATCTTCTATAGATGCTATTGACTGTCATTGAGAATGCTAACATGTGTAGATGCTATTGACTGTCATTGAGAATGCTAACATGTGTAGATGCTATTGACTGTCATTGAGAATGCTAACATGTATAGATGCTATTGACTGTCATTGAGAATGTTAACATGTAGTGATGCTATTAACTGTCATTGAGAATGCTAACATGTATAGATGCTATTGACTGTCACTGAGAATACTAACATGTGTTTTTCTCTCTTCCTCCTCATGTGGTGTTGTTGCTGCCCCCCTCTTCCTCTTCAATAGGTAATGTGCTGACTTTATTCATGAATATATCATTCCCTATCATTAATATATCATTCCCTCACTCCTTCATACTGACTAGAGACTGAAGATTTCATCAGAAGGCCATCAGGGTCTGTAGAATCAGCATGTGTCCCCAATGGCACCCTATTCATTAGGAATTTAGTCAAAAGTAGTGCACTATATTGGGAATAGGGTGCCATGTGGGACTCCCTCAGACGGTTTTTTTTTTTCACATACTTGATAGTCCTTTGAAGTGAACTCTGTAAAAAAAGGTAATAACTTAGTTCTCTTTGTATTTACACTGTTCTTTCCTTTGAATGAGGACTCAACTGTTTTGCCAGTTCGCTTCACCTATTTTGTGGTCCGAGCTATTTTTTAGAAAGGAACCAAGATGTTTTTTCAACATTCACTCAATGCACTGTGAGTTTTCACAAAGTGCAGGGCAAGCCGTTCCATCGGAATGTGTTATCGGACAGCTAGATATACCTTATACCTACTTACATTTTGGAAGCTAATAGATTTAATTTAGTTAAAAGACGAGACATAATAATTATAGTCAGAAGATAATATTATCATGTATATTTTGTTGTTAAGATTTTTGTTAAGTAAATAGCAGAAGAATAACTGAAGATTAAATAATGATGTAATATACAATTTTACACACAATGTAGGCTACTGCCCCTTTAAGAGCTATAATATGCTTCTGCCCCTTTTGGAGCTAAAATAGGCTACTGCCCCTTTAAGAGCTAGAATAGGCGTCTGCCCCTTTAAGAGCTAGAATAGACTTCTGCCCCTTTAAGAGCTAGAATAGGCTTCTGCCCCTTTAAGAGCTAGAATAGGCTTCTGCCCCTTTAAGAGCTAGAATAGGCTTCTGCCCCTTTAAGAGCTAGAATAGGCTACCGCCCTTTAAGAGCTAGAATAGGCTTCTGCCCCTTTAAGAGCTAGAATAGGCTACTGCCCTTTAAGAGATATTATTGATTTTTGTAGACTATGTTGTGATTCTCACCAAATATGTTAGTGTTTTCTCACACTATTCAAACCCCACAACATAATAAACAGCTTATGAAGCTCTCTGAGGCTATAGACCACATATTGCAAATAAATAATCTGAACTAAAAACTCCACACGTTGTGGAATTTCTGTGCATCCTTGAGATTCACTAATCAATAGGCCAAACCAACCACAACACATGTTTTTTCCTGTGAACCTGCAAATCATCATCTTTTCTTTATTGTGGCACCAATGTGTGAGGGGTTATAACAGTAGTCTAGTGTGAGGGGTTATAACAGTAGTCTAGTGTGAGGGGTTATAACAGTAGTCTAGTGTGAGGGGTTATAACAGTAGTCTAGTGTGAGGGGTTATAACAGTAGTCTAGTGTGAGGGGTTATAACAGTAGTCTAGTGTGAGGGGTTATAACAGTAGTCTAGTGTGAGGGGTTATAACAGTAGTCTAGTGTGAGGGGTTATAACAGTAGTCTAGTGTGAGGGGTTATAACAGTAGTCTGGTGTGAGGGGTTATAACAATAGTCTAGTGTGAGGGGTTATAACAGTAGTCTAGTGTGAGGGGTTATAACAGTAGTCTAGTGTGAGGGGTTATAACAGTAGTCTAGTGTGAGGGGTTATAACAGTAGTCTAGTGTGAGGGGTTATAACAGTAGTCTAGTGTGAGGGGTTATGTAGTCTAGTGTGAGGGGTTATAACAGTAGTCTAGTGTGAGGGGTTATGTCAGTAATCTAGTGTATGGGGTTATAACAGTAGTCTAGTGTGAGGGGTTATAACAGTAGTCTAGTGTGAGGGGTTATAACAGTAGTCTAGTGTGAGGGGTTATGTAGTCTAGTGTGAGGGGTTATGCAGTAGTCTAGTGTGAGGGGTTATGTCAGTAGTCTAGTGTGAGGGGTTATAACAGTAGTCTAGTGTGAGGGGTTATAACAGTAGTCTAGTGTGAGGGGTTATAACAGTAGTCTAGTGTGAGGGGTTATGTCAGTAGTCTAGTGTGAGGGGTTATAACAGTAGTCTAGTGTGAGGGGTTATAACAGTAGTCTAGTGTGATGGGTTATAACAGTAGTATAGTGTGAGGGGTTATGTCAGTAGTCTAGTGTGAGGGGTTATGTCAGTAGTCTAGTGTGAGGGGTTATAACAGTAGTCTAGTGTGATGGGTTTTAACAGTAGTCTAGTGTGAGGGGTTATGACAGTAGTCTAGTGTGAGGGGTTATAACAGTAGTCTAGTGTGAGGGGTTATGTAGTCTAGTGTGAGGGGTTATAACAGTAGTCTAGTGTGAGGGGTTATGACAGTAGTCTAGTGTGAGGGGTTATAACAGTAGTCTAGTGTGAGGGGTTATGTAGTCTAGTGTGAGGGGTTATAACAGTAGTCTGGTGTGAGGGGTTATAACAGTAGTCTAGTGTGAGGGGTTACGTCAGTAGTCTAGTGTGAGGGGTTATAACAGTAGTCTGGTGTGAGGGGTTATAACAGTAGTCTAGTGTGAGGGGTTACGTCAGTAGACTAGTGTGAAGGGTTATAACAGTAGTCTAGTGTGAGGGGTTATAACAGTAGTCTAGTGTGAGGGGTTATAACAGTAGTCTAGTGTGAGGGGTTATAACAATAGTCTAGTGTGAGGGGTTATAACAGTAGTCTAGTGTGAGGGGTTATAACAGTAGTCTAGTGTGAGGGGTTATTTCAGTAGTCTAGTGTGAGGGGTTATAACAGTAGTCTAGTGTGAGGGGTTATAACAGTAGTCTAGTGTGAGGGGTTATAACAGTAGTCTAGTGTGAGGGGTTATAACAGTAGTCTAGTGTGAGGGGTTATAACAGTAGTCTAGTGTGAGTGGTTATAACAGTAGTCTAGTGTGAGGGGTTATAACAGTAGTCTAGTGTGAGGGGTTATAACAGTAGTCTAGTGTGAGGGGTTATAACAGTAGTCTAGTGTGAGGGGTTATAACAGTAGTCTAGTGTGAGGGGTTATAACAGTAGTCTAGTGTGTGGTACAGGAATAATGACAAGCGAACCTGGGGAGCTTTGTGTTCACATTGTCCTAAAATAAAAAACAGACAGCATAATTCAAGCGTACCCGAAGTCAGACTATGACTCGCTTGGGGGCTGTTTTGAGTTCCTTTGGAGAGTTCACACTGCAGACAATATAAAGCTAACTGCACTGAGTTCACATTAATGTGTCTGAAAGGGACCAAGTGTGAAAACACCCTTAAACATCAGATCTTAAACATCAGATCTTAAACATCAGATATTAAACATGTGATGTTAGTGATGTCAATACAGTGATGGAAAAAAGTATTTCATTCCCTGCTGATTTTGTACGTTTGCCAACTGACAAAGAAAATCAGTCTGTAATTTTAATGGTAGGTTTATTTGAACAGTGAGACAGAATAACAACAAAAAACATCTAGAAAAAACGCATGTCAAAAATTTTATAAATTGATTTGCATTTTAATGAGGGAAATAAGTATTTGACCCCTCTGCAAAACATGACTTAGTACTTGGTGGCAAAACCCTTGTTGGCAATCACAGAGGTCAGACGTTTCTTGTAGTTGGCCACCAGGTTTGCACACATCTCAGGAGGGATTTTGTCCCACTCCTCTTTGCAGATCTTCTCCAAGTCATTAAGGTTTCGAGGCTGACGTTTGGCAACTCGAACCTTCAGCTCCCTCCACAGATTTTCTATGGGATTAAGGTCTGAAGACTGGCTAGGCCACTCCAGGACCTTAATGTGCTTCTTCTTGAGCCACTCCTTTGATGCCTTGGCCGTGTGTTTTGAGTCATTGTCATGCTGGAATACCCATCCACGACCAATTTCCAATGCCCTGGCTGAGGGAAGAAGGTTCTCAGCCAAGATTTGACGGTACATGGCCACGTCCATTGTCCCTTTGATGCGGTGAAGTTGTCCTGTCCCCTTAGCAGAAAAACACCGGCAAAGCATAATATTTCCACCTCCATGTTTGACGGTGGGGATGGTGTTCTTGGGGTCATAAGCAGCATTCCTTCTCCTCCAAACACGGCGATTTGAGTTGATGCCAAAGAGCTCCATTTTGGTCTCATCTGAACACAACACTTTCACGCAGTTGTCCTCTGAATCATTCACATGTTCAATGGCAAACTTCAGACGGGCATGCATATGTGCTTTCTTGAGCAGGGGGACCTTGCGGGCGCTGCAGGATTTCAGTCCTTCACGGCGTAGTGTGTTACCAATTGTTTTCTTGGTGACTATGGTCCCAGCTGCCTTGAGATCATTGACAAGATCCTCCCGTGTAGTTCTGGGCTGATTCCTCACCGTTCTCATGATCATTGCAACTCCACGAGGTGAGATTTTGCATGGAGCCCCAGGCCGAGGGAGACTGACAGTTATTTTGTGTTTCTTCCATTTGCAAATAATCCCACCAACTGTTGTCACCTTCTCACCAAGCTGCTTGGCGATGGTCTTGTAGCCCATTCCAGCCTTGTGTAGGTCTACAATCTTGTCCCTGACATCCCTGGAGAGCTCTTTGGTCTTGGCCATGGTGGAGAGTTTGGAATCTGATTGATTGATTGCTTCTGTGGACAGGTGTCTTTTATACAGGTAACAAACTGAGATTAGGAGCACTCCCTTTAAGAGTGTGCTCCTAATCTCAGCTCGTTACCTGTATAAAAGACACCTGGGAGCCAGAAATCTTTCTGATTGAGAGGGGGTCAAATACTTATTTCCCTCATTAAAATGCAAATCAATTTATAACATTTTTGACATGCGTTTTTCTGGATTTTTGTTGTTGTTATTCTGTCTCTCACTGTTCAAATAAACCTACCATTAAAATTATAGACTGATCATTTCTTTGTCAGTGGGCAAACGTACAAAATCAACAGGGGATGAAATACATTTTTCCCTCACTGAATGTACTGTGTATGTACTCCATGTTGGGTGTGTGAGTAGATAGAGGGTGTGTGTGTGTGTGTGTGTGTGTGTTGAAGCCTGGTAGTGAGTGCTGTATGGTAAAGTCAATACCAGAACACAGCTGGAGGACACATGCAGTAGAGGAGAGAGAACAGGGCCCTGAGATGTGGTGAGCATTCCAATGGTGATGGTGTGTGTGTGTGTGTGTGTGTGTGTGTGTGTGTGTGTGTGTGTGTGTGTGTGTGTGTGTGTGTGTGTGTGTGTGTGTGTGTGTGTGTGTGTGTGGAACATTGAGCATTACCCTTAAATCCCATTGGAATTGTGTGCTGTGGTAGTTGGTATAGGAAATGCTTCAGCCCTGGTCTCTGAGTGCTGTGGAAGTTAGTATAGGAAATGCTTCTGCCCTGGTCTCTGAGTGCTGTGGTAGTTGGTATAGGAAATGCTTCAGCCCTGGTCTCTGAGTGCTGTGGTAGTTGGTATAGGAAATGCTTCAGCCCTGGTCTCTGAGTGCTGTGGTAGTTGGTATAGGAAATGCTTCAGCCCTGGTCTCTGAGTGCTGTGGTAGTTGGTATAGGAAATGCTTCAGCCCTGGTCTCTGAGTGCTGTGGTAGTTGGTATAGGAAATGCTTCAGCCCTGGTCTCTGAGTGCTGTGGTAGTTAGTATAGGAAATGCTTCAGCCCTGGTCTCTGAGTGCTGTGGTAGTTAGTACAGGAAATGCTTCAGTCCTGGTCTCTGAGTGCTGTGGTAGTTAGTACAGGAAATGCTTCAGTCCTGGTCTCTGAGTGCTGTGGTAGTTAGTACAGGAAATGCTTCAGTCCTGGTCTCTGAGTGCTGTGGTAGTTGGTGTCATCATTATTATAATTGTTATTATTATTATTAGCATTGTTGTTATTATTATTATGATTATCATTATTATTATTATTATTATTGTCATTGTTATTATTATTAGCATTGTTGTTATTATTATTATGATTATCATTATTATTATTATTATTATTGTCATTGTTATTATTATTAGCATTGTTGTTATTATTATTATGATTATCATTATTATTATTATTATTATTGTCATTGTTATTATTATTATTATCATTGTTGTTATTATTATTATTATTATTATTATTATTATTATTATGGTTAATTATTGTTGTTATTACTGTCATTATTGTTATCATTATTATAATTATCATTGCTATTATTATTATTATTATTATTGTCATTGTTATTATTATTATTGTCATTGTTATTATTGTCATTGTTATTATTATCATTATTATTATTATGGTTAATTATTGTTGTTATTACTGTCATTATTGTTATCATTATTATAATTATCATTGCTATTATTATTATTATTATTATTGTCATTGTTATTATTATTATTATCATTGTTATTATTGTCATTGTTATTATTATTATTACCATTATTATCATTATTATAATTGTTATTATTATTATTATCATTGTTATTATTATCATTGTTATTATTATCATTATTATTATTAATATATTATTGTTGTTATTACTGTCATTATTGTTATCATTATTATTATTATATGGATTATTTTAATAGCAGGACAATCTAAAGTCCATTATTCCACTGAAGAGTATGAATTAGGTTGTTCCCTGATCCTGGTCCAGAATACACAGGGTTTCTCCCTCCCCATATTGACTGATTCCTGGTCCAGAATACACAGGGTTTCTCCCTCCCCATATTGACTGATCCTGGTCCAGAATACACAGGGTTTATCTCTCCCCATATTGACTGATCCTGGTCCAGAATACACAGGGTTTCTCTCTCCCCATATTGACTGATCCTGATCCTGGTAGAATACACAGGGTTTCTCCCTCCCCATATTGACTGATCCTGGTCCAGAATACACAGGGTTTCTCCCTCCCCATATTGACTGATTCCTGGTCCAGAATACACAGGGTTTCTCCCTCCTCATATTGACTGATCCTGGTCCAGAATACACAGGGTTTCTCTCTCCCCATATTGACTGATCCTGGTCCAGAATACACAGGGTTTCTCCCTCCCTCATATTGACTGATACTGTCCTGGTCCAGAATACACAGGGTTTCTCCCTCCCCATATTGACTGATACCTGATCCTGATCCAGAATACACAGGGTTTCTCCCTCCCCATATTGACTGATCCTGGTCCAGAATACACAGGGTTTCTCCCTCCCCATATTGACTGATCCTGGTCCAGAATACACAGGGTTTCTCCCTCCCCATATTGACTGATCCTGGTCCAGAATACACAGGGTTTCTCCCTCCCCATATTGACTGATCCTGGTCCAGAATACACAGGGTTTCTCCCTCCCCATATTGACTGATCCTGGTCCAGAATACACAGGGTTTCTCCCTCCCCATATTGACTGATCCTGGTCCAGAATACACAGGGTTTCTCCCTCCCCATATTGACTGATCCTGGTCCAGAATACACAGGGTTTCTCCCTCCTCATATTGACTGATACCTGATCCTGGTCCAGAATACACAGGGTTTCTCCCTCCCCATATTGACTGATCCTGGTCCAGAATACACAGGGTTTCTCCCTCCCCATATTGACTGATACCTGATCCTGGTCCAGAATACACAGGGTTTATCTCTCCTCATATTGACTGATACCTGATCCTGGTCCAGAATACACAGGGTTTATCTCTCCCCATATTGACTGATACCTGATCCTGGTCCAGAATACACAGGGTTTATCTCTCCTCATATTGACTGATCCTGGTCCAGAATACACAGGGTTTCTCCCTCCCCATATTGACTGATCCTGGTCCAGAATACACAGGGTTTCTCCCTCCCCATATTGACTGATCCTGGTCCAGAATACACAGGGTTTCTCCCTCCCCATATTGACTGATCCTGGTCCAGAATACACAGGGTTTCTCCCTCCCCATATTGACTGATCCTGGTCCAGAATACACAGGGTTTCTCCCTCCCCATATTGACTGATCCTGGTCCAGAATACACAGGGTTTCTCCCTCCCCATATTGACTGATCCTGGTCCAGAATACACAGGGTTTCTCCCTCCCCATATTGACTGATCCTGGTCCAGAATACACAGGGTTTCTCCCTCCCCATATTGACTGATCCTGGTCCAGAATACACAGGGTTTCTCCCTCCCCATATTGACTGATCCTGGTCCAGAATACACAGGGTTTCTCCCTCCCCATATTGACTGATCCTGGTCCAGAATACACAGGGTTTATCTCTCCCCATATTGACTGATCCTGATCCAGAATACACAGGGTTTCTCTCTCCCCATATTGACTGATCCCTGTTCCTGGTCCAGAATACACAGGGTTTATCTCTCCCCATATTGACTGATACCTGATCCTGGTCCAGAATACACAGGGTTTATCTCTCCCCATATTGACTGATCCTGGTCCAGAATACACAGGGTTTCTCCCTCCCCATATTGACTGATCCTGGTCCAGAATACACAGGGTTTCTCTCTCCCCATATTGACTGATCCTGGTCCAGAATACACAGGGTTTCTCCCTCCCCATATTGACTGATCCTGGTCCAGAATACACAGGGTTTCTCCCTCCTCATATTGACTGATCCTGGTCCAGAATACACAGGGTTTCTCCCTCCCCATATTGACTGATCCTCCTGGTCCAGAATACACAGGGTTTCTCCCTCCTCATATTGACTGATACGTCCTGGTCCAGAATACACAGGGTTTCTCCCTCCCCATATTGACTGATCCTGGTCCAGAATACACAGGGTTTCTCCCTCCCCATATTGACTGATCCTGGTCCAGAATACACAGGGTTTCTCCCTCCCCATATTGACTGATCCTGGTCCAGAATACACAGGGTTTCTCCCTCCCCATATTGACTGATCCTGGTCCAGAATACACAGGGTTTCTCCCTCCCCATATTGACTGATCCTGGTCCAGAATACACAGGGTTTCTCCCTCCCCATATTGACTGATCCTGGTCCAGAATACACAGGGTTTCTCCCTCCCCATATTGACTGATACCTTCCTGGTCCAGAATACACAGGGTTTCTCCCTCCCCATATTGACTGATCCTGGACCAGAATACACAGGGTTTATCTCTCCCCATATTGACTGGTCCTGGTCCAGAATACACAGGGTTTATCTCTCCCCATATTGACTGATCCTGGTCCAGAATACACAGGGTTTCTCCCTCCTCATATTGACTGATCCTGGTCCAGAATACACAGGGTTTCTCCCCATATTGACTGATATATCCTGGTCCAGAATACACAGGGTTTATCTCTCCCCATATTGACTGATACCTGATCCTGGTCCAGAATACACAGGGTTTCTCCCTCCTCATATTGACTGATCCTGGTCCAGAATACACAGGGTTTCTCCCCATATTGACTGATACCGATCCTGGTCCAGAATACACAGGGTTTCTCTCTCCCCATATTGACTGATCCGACTGGTCCAGAATACACAGGGTTTCTCCCTCCTCATATTGACTGATCCTGGTCCAGAATACACAGGGTTTCTCCCTCCCCATATTGACTGATCCTGGTCCAGAATACACAGGGTTTCTCCCTCCCCATATTGACTGATCCTGGTCCAGAATACACAGGGTTTCTCCCTCCCCATATTGACTGATCCTGGTCCAGAATACACAGGGTTTCTCCCTCCTCATATTGACTGATCCTGGTCCAGAATACACAGGGTTTCTCTCTCCCCATATTGACTGATACCTGATCCTGGTCCAGAATACACAGGGTTTCTCTCTCCCCATATTGACTGATCCTGGTCCAGAATAACCAGGGTTTATCTCTCCTCATATTGACTGATCCTGGTCCAGAATACACAGGGTTTCTCCCTCCCCATATTGACTGATACCTGATCCTGATCCAGAATACACAGGGTTTCTCCCTCCTCATATTGACTGATACCTGATCCTGGTCCAGAATACACAGGGTTTCTCCCTCCCCATATTGACTGATCCTGGTCCAGAATACACAGGGTTTCTCCCTCCCCATATTGACTGATCCTGGTCCAGAATACACAGGGTTTCTCCCTCCTCATATTGACTGATCCCCTGGTCCAGAATACACAGGGTTTCTCTCTCCTCATATTGACTGATCCCTGATCCTGATCCAGAATACACAGGGTTTCTCCCTCCCCATATTGACTGATCCTTCCTGGTCCAGAATACACAGGGTTTCTCCCTCCCCATATTGACTGATCCTGGTCCAGAATACACAGGGTTTCTCCCTCCTCATATTGACTGATACCTGATCCTGATCCAGAATACACAGGGTTTCTCCCTCCCCATATTGACTGATCCTGGTCCAGAATACACAGGGTTTCTCTCTCCCCATATTGACTGATACCTGATCCTGGTCCAGAATACACAGGGTTTCTCCCTCCCCATATTGACTGATCCTGGTCCAGAATACACAGGGTTTCTCCCTCCTCATATTGACTGATACCTGATCCTGGTCCAGAATACACAGGGTTTATCTCTCCCCATATTGACTGATCCTGGTCCAGAATACACAGGGTTTCTCCCTCCCCATATTGACTGATCCTGGTCCAGAATACACAGGGTTTCTCCCTCCCCATATTGACTGATCCTGGTCCAGAATACACAGGGTTTCTCCCTCCCCATATTGACTGATCCTGGTCCAGAATACACAGGGTTTCTCCCTCCTCATATTGACTGATACCTGATCCTGGTCCAGAATACACAGGGTTTCTCCCTCCTCATATTGACTGATACCTGATCCTGGTCCAGAATACACAGGGTTTCTCCCTCCCCATATTGACTGATCCTGGTCCAGAATACACAGGGTTTCTCCCTCCCCATATTGACTGATACCATTCAGTTCAATTACAAAAAAAGACAACACAAGTAAAAGTTGCCTAGTAAAATTGTAATGCAGAGTGTCTGGTCTCTCTCCATTCAGAGACATCAGTATCTAGCCTGTCTGTCAGAGTGTCTGGTCTCTGTCCATTCAGAGACATCAGTATCTAGCCTGTCTGTCAGAGTGTCTGGTCTCTGTCCATTCAGAGACATCAGTATCTAGCCTGTCTGTCAGAGTGTCTGGTCTCTGTCCATTCAGAGACATCAGTATCTAGCCTGTCTGTCAGAGTGTCTGGTCTCTGTCCATTCAGAGACATCAGTATCTAGCCTGTCTGTCAGAGTGTCTGGTCTCTGTCCATTCAGAGACATCAGTATCTAGCCTGTCTGTCAGAGTGTCTGGTCTCTGTCCATTCAGAGACATCAGTATCTAGCCTGTCTGTCAGAGTGTCTGGTCTCTGTCCATTCAGAGACATCAGTATCTAGCCTGTCTGTCAGAGTGTCTGGTCTCTGTCCATTCAGAGACATCAGTATCTAGCCTGTCAGAGTGTCTGGTCTCTGTCCATTCAGAGACATCAGTATCTAGCCTGTCTGTCAGAGTGCCTGGTCTCTGTCCATTCAGAGACATCAGTATCTAGCCTGTCTGTCAGAGTGTCTGGTCTCTGTCCATTCAGAGACATCAGTATCTAGCCTGTCTGTCAGAGTGTCTGGTCTCTGTCCATTCAGAGACATCAGTATCTAGCCTGTCTGTCAGAGTGTCTGGTCTCTGTCCATTCAGAGACATCAGTATCTAGCCTGTCTGTCAGAGTGTCTGGTCTCTGTCCATTCAGAGACATCAGTATCTAGCCTGTCTGTCAGAGTGTCTGGTCTCTGTCCATTCAGAGACATCAGTATCTAGCCTGTCTGTCAGAGTGTCTGGTCTCTGTCCATTCAGAGACATCAGTATCTAGCCTGTCTGTCAGAGTGTCTGGTCTCTGTCCATTCAGAGACATCAGTATCTAGCCTGTCTGTCAGAGTGTCTGGTCTCTGTCCATTCAGAGACATCAGTATCTAGCCTGTCTGTCAGAGTGTCTGGTCTCTGTCCATTCAGAGACATCAGTATCTAGCCTGTCGAGAGTGTCTGGTCTCTGTCCATTCAGAGACATCAGTATCTAGCCTGTCTGTCAGAGTGTCTGGTCTCTGTCCATTCAGAGACATCAGTATCTAGCCTGTCTGTCAGAGTGTCTGGTCTCTGTCCATTCAGAGACATCAGTATCTAGCCTGTCTGTCAGAGTGTCTGGTCTCTGTCCATTCAGAGACATCAGTATCTAGCCTGTCTGAGAGTGTCTGGTCTCTGTCCATTCAGAGACATCAGTATCTAGCCTGTCTGTAGAGTGTCTGGTCTCTGTCCATTCAGAGACATCAGTATCTAGCCTGTCTTAGAGTGTCTGGTCTCTGTCCATTCAGAGACATCAGTATCTAGCCTGTCTAGAGTGTCTGGTCTCTGTCCATTCAGAGACATCAGTATCTAGCCTGTCTGTCAGAGTGTCTGGTCTCTGTCCATTCAGAGACATCAGTATCTAGCCTGTCTGTCAGAGTGTCTGGTCTCTGTCCATTCAGAGACATCAGTATCTAGCCTGTCTTCAGAGTGTCTGGTCTCTGTCCATTCAGAGACATCAGTATCTAGCCTGTCTGTCAGAGTGTCTGGTCTCTGTCCATTCAGAGACATCAGTATCTAGCCTGTCTGTCAGAGTGTCTGGTCTCTGTCCATTCAGAGACATCAGTATCTAGCCTGTCTGTCAGAGTGTCTGGTCTCTGTCCATTCAGAGACATCAGTATCTAGCCTGTCTGTCAGAGTGTCTGGTCTCTGTCCATTCAGAGACATCAGTATCTAGCCTGTCTGTCAGAGTGTCTGGTCTCTGTCCATTCAGAGACATCAGTATCTAGCCTGTCTTCAGAGTGTCTGGTCTCTGTCCATTCAGAGACATCAGTATCTAGCCTGTCTGTCAGAGTGTCTGGTCTCTGTCCATTCAGAGACATCAGTATCTAGCCTGTCTGTCAGAGTGTCTGGTCTCTGTCCATTCAGAGACATCAGTATCTAGCCTGTCTGTCAGAGTGTCTGGTCTCTGTCCATTCAGAGACATCAGTATCTAGCCTGTCTGTCAGAGTGTCTGGTCTCTGTCCATTCAGAGACATCAGTATCTAGCCTGTCTGTCAGAGTGTCTGGTCTCTGTCCATTCAGAGACATCAGTATCTAGCCTGTCTGTCAGAGTGTCTGGTCTCTGTCCATTCAGAGACATCAGTATCTAGCCTGTCTGTCAGAGTGTCTGGTCTCTGTCCATTCAGAGACATCAGTATCTAGCCTGTCTGTCAGAGTGTCTGGTCTCTGTCCATTCAGAGACATCAGTATCTAGCCTGTCTGTCAGAGTGTCTGGTCTCTGTCCATTCAGAGACATCAGTATCTAGCCTGTCTGTCAGAGTGTCTGGTCTCTGTCCATTCAGAGACATCAGTATCTAGCCTGTCTGTCAGAGTGTCTGGTCTCTGTCCATTCAGAGACATCAGTATCTAGCCTGTCTGTCAGAGTGTCTGGTCTCTGTCCATTCAGAGACATCAGTATCTAGCCTGTCTGTCAGAGTGTCTGGTCTCTGTCCATTCAGAGACATCAGTATCTAGCCTGTCTGTCAGAGTGTCTGGTCTCTGTCCATTCAGAGACATCAGTATCTAGCCTGTCTGTCAGAGTGTCTGGTCTCTGTCCATTCAGAGACATCAGTATCTAGCCTGTCTGTCAGAGTGTCTGGTCTCTGTCCATTCAGAGACATCAGTATCTAGCCTGTCAGAGTGTCTGGTCTCTGTCCATTCAGAGACATCAGTATCTAGCCTGTCTGTCAGAGTGTCTGGTCTCTGTCCATTCAGAGACATCAGTATCTAGCCTGTCTGTCAGAGTGTCTGGTCTCTGTCCATTCAGAGACATCAGTATCTAGCCTGTCTGTCAGAGTGTCTGGTCTCTGTCCATTCAGAGACATCAGTATCTAGCCTGTCTGTCAGAGTGTCTGGTCTCTGTCCATTCAGAGACATCAGTATCTAGCCTGTCTGTCAGAGTGTCTGGTCTCTGTCCATTCAGAGACATCAGTATCTAGCCTGTCTGTCAGAGTGTCTGGTCTCTGTCCATTCAGAGACATCAGTATCTAGCCTGTCTGTCAGAGTGTCTGGTCTCTGTCCATTCAGAGACATCAGTATCTAGCCTGTCTGTCAGAGTGTCTGGTCTCTGTCCATTCAGAGACATCAGTATCTAGCCTGTCTGTCAGAGTGTCTGGTCTCTGTCCATTCAGAGACATCAGTATCTAGCCTGTCTGTCAGAGTGTCTGGTCTCTGTCCATTCAGAGACATCAGTATCTAGCCTGTCTGTCAGAGTGTCTGGTCTCTGTCCATTCAGAGACATCAGTATCTAGCCTGTCTGCAGAGTGTCTGGTCTCTGTCCATTCAGAGACATCAGTATCTAGCCTGTCTGTCAGAGTGTCTGGTCTCTGTCCATTCAGAGACATCAGTATCTAGCCTGTCTGTCAGAGTGTCTGGTCTCTGTCCATTCAGAGACATCAGTATCTAGCCTGTCTGTCAGAGTGTCTGGTCTCTGTCCATTCAGAGACATCAGTATCTAGCCTGTCTGTCAGAGTGTCTGGTCTCTGTCCATTCAGAGACATCAGTATCTAGCCTGTCTGTCAGAGTGTCTGGTCTCTGTCCATTCAGAGACATCAGTATCTAGCCTGTCTGTCAGAGTGTCTGGTCTCTGTCCATTCAGAGACATCAGTATCTAGCCTGTCTGTCAGAGTGTCTGGTCTCTGTCCATTCAGAGACATCAGTATCTAGCCTGTCTGTCAGAGTGTCTGGTCTCTGTCCATTCAGAGACATCAGTATCTAGCCTGTCTGTCAGAGTGTCTGGTCTCTGTCCATTCAGAGACATCAGTATCTAGCCTGTCTGTAGAGTGTCTGGTCTCTGTCCATTCAGAGACATCAGTATCTAGCCTGTCTGTCAGAGTGTCTGGTCTCTGTCCATTCAGAGACATCAGTATCTAGCCTGTCTGTCAGAGTGTCTGGTCTCTGTCCATTCAGAGACATCAGTATCTAGCCTGTCTGTCAGAGTGTCTGGTCTCTGTCCATTCAGAGACATCAGTATCTAGCCTGTCTGTCAGAGTGTCTGGTCTCTGTCCATTCAGAGACATCAGTATCTAGCCTGTCTGTCAGAGTGTCTGGTCTCTGTCCATTCAGAGACATCAGTATCTAGCCTGTCTGTCAGAGTGTCTGGTCTCTGTCCATTCAGAGACATCAGTATCTAGCCTGTCTGTAGAGTGTCTGGTCTCTGTCCATTCAGAGACATCAGTATCTAGCCTGTCTGTCAGAGTGTCTGGTCTCTGTCCATTCAGAGACATCAGTATCTAGCCTGTCTGTCAGAGTGTCTGGTCTCTGTCCATTCAGAGACATCAGTATCTAGCCTGTCTGTCAGAGTGTCTGGTCTCTGTCCATTCAGAGACATCAGTATCTAGCCTGTCTGTCAGAGTGTCTGGTCTCTGTCCATTCAGAGACATCAGTATCTAGCCTGTCTGTCAGAGTGTCTGGTCTCTGTCCATTCAGAGACATCAGTATCTAGCCTGTCTGTCAGAGTGTCTGGTCTCTGTCCATTCAGAGACATCAGTATCTAGCCTGTCTGTCAGAGTGTCTGGTCTCTGTCCATTCAGAGACATCAGTATCTAGCCTGTCTGTCAGAGTGTCTGGTCTCTGTCCATTCAGAGACATCAGTATCTAGCCTGTCTGTCAGAGTGTCTGGTCTCTGTCCATTCAGAGACATCAGTATCTAGCCTGTCTGTCAGAGTGTCTGGTCTCTGTCCATTCAGAGACATCAGTATCTAGCCTGTCTGTCAGAGTGTCTGGTCTCTGTCCATTCAGAGACATCAGTATCTAGCCTGTCTGTCAGAGTGTCTGGTCTCTGTCCATTCAGAGACATCAGTATCTAGCCTGTCTGTCAGAGTGTCTGGTCTCTGTCCATTCAGAGACATCAGTATCTAGCCTGTCTGTCAGAGTGTCTGGTCTCTGTCCATTCAGAGACATCAGTATCTAGCCTGTCTGTCAGAGTGTCTGGTCTCTGTCCATTCAGAGACATCAGTATCTAGCCTGTCTGTCAGAGTGTCTGGTCTCTGTCCATTCAGAGACATCAGTATCTAGCCTGTCTGTCAGAGTGTCTGGTCTCTGTCCATTCAGAGACATCAGTATCTAGCCTGTCTGTCAGAGTGTCTGGTCTCTGTCCATTCAGAGACATCAGTATCTAGCCTGTCTGTCAGAGTGTCTGGTCTCTGTCCATTCAGAGACATCAGTATCTAGCCTGTCTGTCAGAGTGTCTGGTCTCTGTCCATTCAGAGACATCAGTATCTAGCCTGTCTGTCAGAGTGTCTGGTCTCTGTCCATTCAGAGACATCAGTATCTAGCCTGTCTGTCAGAGTGTCTGGTCTCTGTCCATTCAGAGACATCAGTATCTAGCCTGTCTGTCAGAGTGTCTGGTCTCTGTCCATTCAGAGACATCAGTATCTAGCCTGTCTGTCAGAGTGTCTGGTCTCTGTCCATTCAGAGACATCAGTATCTAGCCTGTCTGTCAGAGTGTCTGGTCTCTGTCCATTCAGAGACATCAGTATCTAGCCTGTCTGTCAGAGTGTCTGGTCTCTGTCCATTCAGAGACATCAGTATCTAGCCTGTCTGTCAGAGTGTCTGGTCTCTGTCCATTCAGAGACATCAGTATCTAGCCTGTCTGTCAGAGTGTCTGGTCTCTGTCCATTCAGAGACATCAGTATCTAGCCTGTCTGTCAGAGTGTCTGGTCTCTGTCCATTCAGAGACATCAGTATCTAGCCTGTCTGTCAGAGTGTCTGGTCTCTGTCCATTCAGAGACATCAGTATCTAGCCTGTCTGTCAGAGTGTCTGGTCTCTGTCCATTCAGAGACATCAGTATCTAGCCTGTCTGTCAGAGTGTCTGGTCTCTGTCCATTCAGAGACATCAGTATCTAGCCTGTCTGTCAGAGTGTCTGGTCTCTGTCCATTCAGAGACATCAGTATCTAGCCTGTCTGTCAGAGTGTCTGGTCTCTGTCCATTCAGAGACATCAGTATCTAGCCTGTCTGTCAGAGTGTCTGGTCTCTGTCCATTCAGAGACATCAGTATCTAGCCTGTCTGTCAGAGTGTCTGGTCTCTGTCCATTCAGAGACATCAGTATCTAGCCTGTCTGTCAGAGTGTCTGGTCTCTGTCCATTCAGAGACATCAGTATCTAGCCTGTCTGTAGAGTGTCTGGTCTCTGTCCATTCAGAGACATCAGTATCTAGCCTGTCTGTCAGAGTGTCTGGTCTCTGTCCATTCAGAGACATCAGTATCTAGCCTGTCTGTCAGAGTGTCTGGTCTCTGTCCATTCAGAGACATCAGTATCTAGCCTGTCTGTCAGAGTGTCTGGTCTCTGTCCATTCAGAGACATCAGTATCTAGCCTGTCTGTCAGAGTGTCTGGTCTCTGTCCATTCAGAGACATCAGTATCTAGCCTGTCTGTCAGAGTGTCTGGTCTCTGTCCATTCAGAGACATCAGTATCTAGCCTGTCTCAGAGTGTCTGGTCTCTGTCCATTCAGAGACATCAGTATCTAGCCTGTCTGTCAGAGTGTCTGGTCTCTGTCCATTCAGAGACATCAGTATCTAGCCTGTCTGTCAGAGTGTCTGGTCTCTGTCCATTCAGAGACATCAGTATCTAGCCTGTCTGTCAGAGTGTCTGGTCTCTGTCCATTCAGAGACATCAGTATCTAGCCTGTCTGTCAGAGTGTCTGGTCTCTGTCCATTCAGAGACATCAGTATCTAGCCTGTCTGTCAGAGTGTCTGGTCTCTGTCCATTCAGAGACATCAGTATCTAGCCTGTCTGTCAGAGTGTCTGGTCTCTGTCCATTCAGAGACATCAGTATCTAGCCTGTCTGTCAGAGTGTCTGGTCTCTGTCCATTCAGAGACATCAGTATCTAGCCTGTCTGTCAGAGTGTCTGGTCTCTGTCCATTCAGAGACATCAGTATCTAGCCTGTCTGTCAGAGTGTCTGGTCTCTGTCCATTCAGAGACATCAGTATCTAGCCTGTCTGTCAGAGTGTCTGGTCTCTGTCCATTCAGAGACATCAGTATCTAGCCTGTCTGTCAGAGTGTCTGGTCTCTGTCCATTCAGAGACATCAGTATCTAGCCTGTCTGTCAGAGTGTCTGGTCTCTGTCCATTCAGAGACATCAGTATCTAGCCTGTCTGTCAGAGTGTCTGGTCTCTGTCCATTCAGAGACATCAGTATCTAGCCTGTCTGTCAGAGTGTCTGGTCTCTGTCCATTCAGAGACATCAGTATCTAGCCTGTCTGTCAGAGTGTCTGGTCTCTGTCCATTCAGAGACATCAGTATCTAGCCTGTCTGTCAGAGTGTCTGGTCTCTGTCCATTCAGAGACATCAGTATCTAGCCTGTCTGTCAGAGTGTCTGGTCTCTGTCCATTCAGAGACATCAGTATCTAGCCTGTCTGTCAGAGTGTCTGGTCTCTGTCCATTCAGAGACATCAGTATCTAGCCTGTCTGTCAGAGTGTCTGGTCTCTGTCCATTCAGAGACATCAGTATCTAGCCTGTCTCAGAGTGTCTGGTCTCTGTCCATTCAGAGACATCAGTATCTAGCCTGTCTGTCAGAGTGTCTGGTCTCTGTCCATTCAGAGACATCAGTATCTAGCCTGTCTGTCAGAGTGTCTGGTCTCTGTCCATTCAGAGACATCAGTATCTAGCCTGTCTGTCAGAGTGTCTGGTCTCTGTCCATTCAGAGACATCAGTATCTAGCCTGTCTGTCAGAGTGTCTGGTCTCTGTCCATTCAGAGACATCAGTATCTAGCCTGTCTGTCAGAGTGTCTGGTCTCTGTCCATTCAGAGACATCAGTATCTAGCCTGTCTGTCAGAGTGTCTGGTCTCTGTCCATTCAGAGACATCAGTATCTAGCCTGTCTGTCAGAGTGTCTGGTCTCTGTCCATTCAGAGACATCAGTATCTAGCCTGTCTGTCAGAGTGTCTGGTCTCTGTCCATTCAGAGACATCAGTATCTAGCCTGTCTGTCAGAGTGTCTGGTCTCTGTCCATTCAGAGACATCAGTATCTAGCCTGTCTGTCAGAGTGTCTGGTCTCTGTCCATTCAGAGACATCAGTATCTAGCCTGTCTGTCAGAGTGTCTGGTCTCTGTCCATTCAGAGACATCAGTATCTAGCCTGTCTGTCAGAGTGTCTGGTCTCTGTCCATTCAGAGACATCAGTATCTAGCCTGTCTGTCAGAGTGTCTGGTCTCTGTCCATTCAGAGACATCAGTATCTAGCCTGTCTGTCAGAGTGTCTGGTCTCTGTCCATTCAGAGACATCAGTATCTAGCCTGTCTGTCAGAGTGTCTGGTCTCTGTCCATTCAGAGACATCAGTATCTAGCCTGTCTGTCAGAGTGTCTGGTCTCTGTCCATTCAGAGACATCAGTATCTAGCCTGTCTGTCAGAGTGTCTGGTCTCTGTCCATTCAGAGACATCAGTATCTAGCCTGTCTGTCAGAGTGTCTGGTCTCTGTCCATTCAGAGACATCAGTATCTAGCCTGTCTGTCAGAGTGTCTGGTCTCTGTCCATTCAGAGACATCAGTATCTAGCCTGTCTGTCAGAGTGTCTGGTCTCTGTCCATTCAGAGACATCAGTATCTAGCCTGTCTGTCAGAGTGTCTGGTCTCTGTCCATTCAGAGACATCAGTATCTAGCCTGTCTGTCAGAGTGTCTGGTCTCTGTCCATTCAGAGACATCAGTATCTAGCCTGTCTGTCAGAGTGTCTGGTCTCTGTCCATTCAGAGACATCAGTATCTAGCCTGTCTGTCAGAGTGTCTGGTCTCTGTCCATTCAGAGACATCAGTATCTAGCCTGTCTGTCAGAGTGTCTGGTCTCTGTCCATTCAGAGACATCAGTATCTAGCCTGTCTGTCAGAGTGTCTGGTCTCTGTCCATTCAGAGACATCAGTATCTAGCCTGTCTGTCAGAGTGTCTGGTCTCTGTCCATTCAGAGACATCAGTATCTAGCCTGTCTGTCAGAGTGTCTGGTCTCTGTCCATTCAGAGACATCAGTATCTAGCCTGTCTGTCAGAGTGTCTGGTCTCTGTCCATTCAGAGACATCAGTATCTAGCCTGTCTGTCAGAGTGTCTGGTCTCTGTCCATTCAGAGACATCAGTATCTAGCCTGTCTGTCAGAGTGTCTGGTCTCTGTCCATTCAGAGACATCAGTATCTAGCCTGTCTGTCAGAGTGTCTGGTCTCTGTCCATTCAGAGACATCAGTATCTAGCCTGTCTGTCAGAGTGTCTGGTCTCTGTCCATTCAGAGACATCAGTATCTAGCCTGTCTGTCAGAGTGTCTGGTCTCTGTCCATTCAGAGACATCAGTATCTAGCCTGTCTGTCAGAGTGTCTGGTCTCTGTCCATTCAGAGACATCAGTATCTAGCCTGTCTGTCAGAGTGTCTGGTCTCTGTCCATTCAGAGACATCAGTATCTAGCCTGTCTGTCAGAGTGTCTGGTCTCTGTCCATTCAGAGACATCAGTATCTAGCCTGTCTGTCAGAGTGTCTGGTCTCTGTCCATTCAGAGACATCAGTATCTAGCCTGTCTGTCAGAGTGTCTGGTCTCTGTCCATTCAGAGACATCAGTATCTAGCCTGTCTGTCAGAGTGTCTGGTCTCTGTCCATTCAGAGACATCAGTATCTAGCCTGTCTGTCAGAGTGTCTGGTCTCTGTCCATTCAGAGACATCAGTATCTAGCCTGTCTGTCAGAGTGTCTGGTCTCTGTCCATTCAGAGACATCAGTATCTAGCCTGTCTGTCAGAGTGTCTGGTCTCTGTCCATTCAGAGACATCAGTATCTAGCCTGTCTGTCAGAGTGTCTGGTCTCTGTCCATTCAGAGACATCAGTATCTAGCCTGTCTGTCAGAGTGTCTGGTCTCTGTCCATTCAGAGACATCAGTATCTAGCCTGTCTGTCAGAGTGTCTGGTCTCTGTCCATTCAGAGACATCAGTATCTAGCCTGTCTGTCAGAGTGTCTGGTCTCTGTCCATTCAGAGACATCAGTATCTAGCCTGTCTGTCAGAGTGTCTGGTCTCTGTCCATTCAGAGACATCAGTATCTAGCCTGTCTGTCAGAGTGTCTGGTCTCTGTCCATTCAGAGACATCAGTATCTAGCCTGTCTGTCAGAGTGTCTGGTCTCTGTCCATTCAGAGACATCAGTATCTAGCCTGTCTGTCAGAGTGTCTGGTCTCTGTCCATTCAGAGACATCAGTATCTAGCCTGTCTGTCAGAGTGTCTGGTCTCTGTCCATTCAGAGACATCAGTATCTAGCCTGTCTGTCAGAGTGTCTGGTCTCTGTCCATTCAGAGACATCAGTATCTAGCCTGTCTGTCAGAGTGTCTGGTCTCTGTCCATTCAGAGACATCAGTATCTAGCCTGTCTGTCAGAGTGTCTGGTCTCTGTCCATTCAGAGACATCAGTATCTAGCCTGTCTGTCAGAGTGTCTGGTCTCTGTCCATTCAGAGACATCAGTATCTAGCCTGTCTGTCAGAGTGTCTGGTCTCTGTCCATTCAGAGACATCAGTATCTAGCCTGTCTGTCAGAGTGTCTGGTCTCTGTCCATTCAGAGACATCAGTATCTAGCCTGTCTGTCAGAGTGTCTGGTCTCTGTCCATTCAGAGACATCAGTATCTAGCCTGTCAGAGTGTCTGGTCTCTGTCCATTCAGAGACATCAGTATCTAGCCTGTCTTCAGAGTGTCTGGTCTCTGTCCATTCAGAGACATCAGTATCTAGCCTGTCAGAGTGTCTGGTCTCTGTCCATTCAGAGACATCAGTATCTAGCCTGTCTGTCAGAGTGTCTGGTCTCTGTCCATTCAGAGACATCAGTATCTAGCCTGTCGTCAGAGTGTCTGGTCTCTGTCCATTCAGAGACATCAGTATCTAGCCTGTCTAGAGTGTCTGGTCTCTGTCCATTCAGAGACATCAGTATCTAGCCTGTCTGTCAGAGTGTCTGGTCTCTGTCCATTCAGAGACATCAGTATCTAGCCTGTCTGTCAGAGTGTCTGGTCTCTGTCCATTCAGAGACATCAGTATCTAGCCTGTCTGTCAGAGTGTCTGGTCTCTGTCCATTCAGAGACATCAGTATCTAGCCTGTCTGTCAGAGTGTCTGGTCTCTGTCCATTCAGAGACATCAGTATCTAGCCTGTCTTCAGAGTGTCTGGTCTCTGTCCATTCAGAGACATCAGTATCTAGCCTGTCTGTCAGAGTGTCTGGTCTCTGTCCATTCAGAGACATCAGTATCTAGCCTGTCTTCAGAGTGTCTGGTCTCTGTCCATTCAGAGACATCAGTATCTAGCCTGTCTAGAGTGTCTGGTCTCTGTCCATTCAGAGACATCAGTATCTAGCCTGTCTGTCAGAGTGTCTGGTCTCTGTCCATTCAGAGACATCAGTATCTAGCCTGTCTGTCAGAGTGTCTGGTCTCTGTCCATTCAGAGACATCAGTATCTAGCCTGTCTGTCAGAGTGTCTGGTCTCTGTCCATTCAGAGACATCAGTATCTAGCCTGTCTGTCAGAGTGTCTGGTCTCTGTCCATTCAGAGACATCAGTATCTAGCCTGTCTGTCAGAGTGTCTGGTCTCTGTCCATTCAGAGACATCAGTATCTAGCCTGTCTGTCAGAGTGTCTGGTCTCTGTCCATTCAGAGACATCAGTATCTAGCCTGTCTGTCAGAGTGTCTGGTCTCTGTCCATTCAGAGACATCAGTATCTAGCCTGTCTGTCAGAGTGTCTGGTCTCTGTCCATTCAGAGACATCAGTATCTAGCCTGTCTGTCAGAGTGTCTGGTCTCTGTCCATTCAGAGACATCAGTATCTAGCCTGTCTTAGAGTGTCTGGTCTCTGTCCATTCAGAGACATCAGTATCTAGCCTGTCTGTCAGAGTGTCTGGTCTCTGTCCATTCAGAGACATCAGTATCTAGCCTGTCTGTCAGAGTGTCTGGTCTCTGTCCATTCAGAGACATCAGTATCTAGCCTGTCTGTCAGAGTGTCTGGTCTCTGTCCATTCAGAGACATCAGTATCTAGCCTGTCTTCAGAGTGTCTGGTCTCTGTCCATTCAGAGACATCAGTATCTAGCCTGTCTGTCAGAGTGCCTGGTCTCTGTCCATTCAGAGACATCAGTATCTAGCCTGTCTGTCAGAGTGTCTGGTCTCTGTCCATTCAGAGACATCAGTATCTAGCCTGTCTGTCAGAGTGTCTGGTCTCTGTCCATTCAGAGACATCAGTATCTAGCCTGTCAGAGTGTCTGGTCTCTGTCCATTCAGAGACGTCAGTATCTAGCCTGTCTGTCAGAGTGTCTGGTCTCTGTCCATTCAGAGACATCAGTATCAAGCCTGTCTGTCAGAGTGTCTGGTCTCTGTCCATTCAGAGACATCAGTATCTAGCCTGTCAGAGTGTCTGGTCTCTGTCCATTCAGAGACATCAGTATCTAGCCTGTCTGTCAGAGTGTCTGGTCTCTGTCCATTCAGAGACATCAGTATCTAGCCTGTCTGTCAGAGTGTCTGGTCTCTGTCCATTCAGAGACATCAGTATCTAGCCTGTCAGAGTGTCTGGTCTCTGTCCATTCAGAGACATCAGTATCTAGCCTGTCTCAGAGTGTCTGGTCTCTGTCCATTCAGAGACATCAGTATCTAGCCTGTCTGTCAGAGTGTCTGGTCTCTGTCCATTCAGAGACATCAGTATCTAGCCTGTCTGTCAGAGTGTCTGGTCTCTGTCCATTCAGAGACATCAGTATCTAGCCTGTCTGTCAGAGTGTCTGGTCTCTGTCCATTCAGAGACATCAGTATCTAGCCTGTCTGTCAGAGTGTCTGGTCTCTGTCCATTCAGAGACATCAGTATCTAGCCTGTCTGTCAGAGTGTCTGGTCTCTGTCCATTCAGAGACATCAGTATCTAGCCTGTCTGTCAGAGTGTCTGGTCTCTGTCCATTCAGAGACATCAGTATCTAGCCTGTCTGTCAGAGTGTCTGGTCTCTGTCCATTCAGAGACATCAGTATCTAGCCTGTCTGTAGAGTGTCTGGTCTCTGTCCATTCAGAGACATCAGTATCTAGCCTGTCAGAGTGTCTGGTCTCTGTCCATTCAGAGACATCAGTATCTAGCCTGTCTGTCAGAGTGTCTGGTCTCTGTCCATTCAGAGACATCAGTATCTAGCCTGTCTGTCAGAGTGTCTGGTCTCTGTCCATTCAGAGACATCAGTATCTAGCCTGTCTGTCAGAGTGTCTGGTCTCTGTCCATTCAGAGACATCAGTATCTAGCCTGTCTGTCAGAGTGTCTGGTCTCTGTCCATTCAGAGACATCAGTATCTAGCCTGTCTGTCAGAGTGTCTGGTCTCTGTCCATTCAGAGACATCAGTATCTAGCCTGTCTGTCAGAGTGTCTGGTCTCTGTCCATTCAGAGACATCAGTATCTAGCCTGTCAGAGTGTCTGGTCTCTGTCCATTCAGAGACATCAGTATCTAGCCTGTCAGAGTGTCTGGTCTCTGTCCATTCAGAGACATCAGTATCTAGCCTGTCTGTCAGAGTGTCTGGTCTCTGTCCATTCAGAGACATCAGTATCTAGCCTGTCAGAGTGTCTGGTCTCTGTCCATTCAGAGACATCAGTATCTAGCCTGTCTGTCAGAGTGTCTGGTCTCTGTCCATTCAGAGACATCAGTATCTAGCCTGTCTGTTAGTCTGGACTTCATCACATTATCTTGCTGGTCTCCATGTTCTGGCTGCATACATGTTTCTGTGAACACTTACACACAGTCTCTGTTCTATTACCAGTGGTATTTAGGGACAGGTGATATCTGAAACACAGACTGGCACAGTAGCAAGGTTTCCATCCAATTTGGCGACATATTTTCATGCAATGATTCTAAAATCTGCATTAAAAACAATATGGACATTTTCCCACCAGAGATGTTTCCATCAAATGTACTGGTTTCGGATAAAAATCTGTGTGTGATGACGTAGTGCACATAAAAAAATACATTTTGCAGTTACAGTGCCATGTACCAAATAAAAAATAAAAATGAGTTTCCATCGTATTTTACACTCTTCTAGTGAATGGTTCAAGTCTGGTATTGACACGTGCTCCCTGGCCAACAGCTGGCAGATGCAGTGGGGCTAAAGCCTACATGATGACATTATTATGGACTAAAGAGAGAGATTATTTCTACATGTCAAAATAGTAGCAAAGTATCGATCATCATGTCACGAAAATAAGAATCTTGATATTTATTGGACAGGAGCATCAATACCATCACCTTGCCCATTCACCACCCTGCGAAGTTTATCAGAACTGATTTCATCTGTAGCCTGATAATCTGCATGGTTTCCTTAGTCGTAGTGTGACGACCACACAGCATGTAATCGTGACTCCAAAGTTACTTTGATTCGATGGTTAGTATATTAATATTTGTGCATAAAAGTGTTTCCACCGCAATTTGTCACATAAATAATTTAATTGACACAAAATGATGCCACCTTGTCTAGCGCATTTTGTTTTGTCGACATTTGGAAAGTTTACCGACAAATTCGCTGTTTCCATCAGGCCTGTCATGACATTTTTTTTATCCAAAATGTTCTTTACTCGCATGAAAAGGTTGGATGGAAACCTGGTTAAAATGTTGAAGAACAAGTCAGATAAAACAAACCCAATTATGGTCTCTGCATCAAACTACTGAGCCTTCCGTCTGGCAACCAACCCAATTATGGTCTCTGCATCAAACTACTGAGGCTTCCATCTGGCAACCTACCCAATTATGGTCTCTGCATCAAACTACTGAGGCTTCCATCTGGCAACCTACCCAATTATGGTCTCTGCGTCAAACTACTGAGGCTTCCGTCTGGCAACCTACCCAATTATGGTCTCTGCATCAAACTACTGTGGCTTCCATCAGGCAACCTACCCAATTATGGTCTCTGCATCAAACTACTGAGGCCTCCGTCTGGCAACCTACCCAATTATGGTCTCTGCATCAAACTACTGTGGCTTCCATCAGGCAACCTACCCAATTATGGTCTCTGCATCAAACTACTGAGGCCTCCGTCTGGCAACCTACCCAATTATGGTCTCTGCATCAAACTACTGAGGCTTCTGTCTGGCAACCTACCCAATTATGGTCTCTGCATCAAACTACTGAGGCTTCCATCTGGCAAACTACCCAATTATGGTCTCTGCATCAAACTACTGTGGCTTCCGTCTGGCAACCTACCCAATTATGGTCTCTGCATCAAACTACTGAGGCCTCCATCTGGCAACCTACCCAATTATGGTCTCTGCATCAAACTACTGAGGCTTCCGTCTGGCAACCAACCCAATTATGGTCTCTGCATCAAACTACTGAGGCTTCCGTCTGGCAACCAACCCAATTATGGTCTCTGCGTCAAACTACTGAGGCTTCCGTCTGGCAACCTACCCAATTATGGTCTCTGCATCAAACTACTATGGCTTCCATCAGGCAACCTAACCAATTATGGTCTCTGCATCAAACTACTGAGGCCTCCGTCTGGCAACCTACCCAATTATGGTCTCTGCATCAAACTACTGTGGCTTCCATCAGGCAACCTACCCAATTATGGTCTCTGCATCAAACTACTGAGGCCTCCGTCTGGCAACCTACCCAATTATGGTCTCTGCATCAAACTACTGAGGCTTCTGTCTGGCAACCTACCCAATTATGGTCTCTGCATCAAACTACTGAGGCTTCCATCTGGCAAACTACCCAATTATGGTCTCTGCATCAAACTACTGTGGCTTCCGTCTGGCAACCTACCCAATTATGGTCTCTGCATCAAACTACTGAGGCCTCCATCTGGCAACCTACCCAATTATGGTCTCTGCATCAAACTACTGAGGCTTCCGTCTGGCAACCAACCCAATTATGGTCTCTGCATCAAACTACTGAGGCTTCCGTCTGGCAACCAACCCAATTATGGTCTCTGCATCAAACTACTGAGGCTTCCGTCTGGCAACCTACCCAATTATGGTCTCTGCATCAAACTACTGTGGCTTCCATCAGGCAACCTACCCAATTATGGTCTCTGCATCAAACTACTGAGGCCTCCGTCTGGCAACCTACCCAATTATGGTCTCTGCATCAAACTACTGAGGCTTCTGTCTGGCAACCTACCCAATTATGGTCTCTGAAACAAACTACTGAGGCTTCCATCTGGCAAACTACCCAATTATGGTCTCTGCATCAAACTACTGTGGCTTCCGTCTGGCAACCAACCCAATTATGGTCTCTGCATCAAACTACTGAGGCTTCCGTCTGGCAACCAACCCAATTATGGTCTCTGCATCAAACTACTGAGGCTTCCGTCTGGCAACCTACCCAATTATGGTCTCTGCATCAAACTACTGAGGCTTCCATCTGGCAACCAACCCAATTATGGTCTCTGCATCAAACTACTGAGGCTTCCGTCTGGCAACCAACCCAATTATGGTCTCTGCATCAAACTACTGAGGCTTCCATCTGGCAAAATCATCTCCAGTCCATCTGTAGAAATAGGCAGAGTTGAGACAGAGTTCATCAGTGAACACGTGGAATGAAAAGGGTGTTGTATTACTGGACATTTGTGCTGTATGGTGTTATTAGTAATCACCTCATTGTCTCATGCCTCTATGAACATATACACACAGTCACTGTTATATTACCAGTGGTAGTTAGGGACAGGTCATATCTGAAACACAGTCACTGTTATATTACCAGTGGTAGTTAGGGACAGGTCATATCTGAAACACAGTCACTGTTATATTACCAGTGGTAGTTAGGGACAGGTCATATCTGAAACACAGTCACTGTTATATTACCAGTGGTAGTTAGGGACAGGTCATATCTGACACACAGTCACTGTTATATTACCAGTGGTAGTTAGGGACAGGTCATATCTGAAACACAGTCACTGTTATATTACCAGTGGTAGTTAGGGACAGGTCATATCTGACACACAGTCACTGTTATATTACCAGTGGTAGTTAGGGACAGGTCATATCTGAAACACAGTCACTGTTATATTACCAGTGGTAGTTAGGGACAGGTCATATCTGAAACACAGTCACTGTTATATTACCAGTGGTAGTTAGGGACAGGTCATATCTGAAACACAGTCACTGTTATGTTACCAGTGGTAGTTAGGGACAGGTCATATCTGAAACACAGTCACTGTTATATTACCAGTGGTAGTTAGGGACAGGTCATATCTGAAACACAGTCACTGTTATATTACCAGTGGTAGTTAGGGACAGGTCATATCTGAAACACAGTCACTGTTATATTACCAGTGGTAGTTAGGGACAGGTCATATCTGACACACAGTCACTGTTATATTACCAGTGGTAGTTAGGGACAGGTCATATCTGACACACAGGTCGGACTAAACCTACCTAATTCTGTTCTTCTAATCGATGGCTTTTGGTGAGCAGATAAGAGGGGAGGTCTTTCCAGAGCCCCGTTGATGGGTTTAGCAGTGTAGATCAACTCCTGGCCCCTCATCAAAGATACTGGTCAGTCACACACACACACAGCCATGTTTCACCATTGGCTTATCAAATGCATCAACGTATTGAAGTGGGTTACCTTCTGTATTTCTACAACTGATGTGTCTGTGAAATGTGTTGTCCTGACAGGTGAAGGTTGCTGGCCAGGTGCTTGCAACATGTGACTGACTGTTACAGTCATATGAATGTTCACAGTGAGGTTATGACTGACTGTTCCAGTCATATGCATGCTCACAGTGAGGTCATGTCTGACTGTTCCAGTCATATGAATGTTCACAGTGAGGTCATGTCTGACTTTTCCAGTCATATGAATGTTCACAGTGAGGTCATGTCTGACTGTTCCAGTCATATGCATGCTCACAGTGAGGTCATGTCTGACTGTTCCAGTCATATGAATGTTCACAGTGAGGTCATGTCTGACTGTTCCAGTCATATGAATGTTCACAGTGAGGTCATGTCTGACTGTTCCAGTCATATGAATGTTCACAGTGAGGTCATGTCTGACTGTTCCAGTCATATGCATGCTCACAGTGAGGTCATGTCTGACTGTTCCAGTCATATGAATGTTCACAGTGAGGTCATGTCTGACTGTTCCAGTCATATGAATGTTCACAGTGAGGTCATGTCTGACTGTTCCAGTCATAGGAATGTTCACAGTGAGGTCATGTCTGACTGTTCCAGTCATATGAATGTTCACAGTGAGGTCATGTCTGACTGTTCCAGTCATATGAATGCTCACAGTGAGGTCATGTCTGACTGTTCCAGTCATATGAATGCTCACAGTGAGGTCATGTCTGACTGTTCCAGTCATATGAATGTTCACAGTGAGGGTCATGTCTGACTGTTCCAGTCATATGAATGTTCACAGTGAGGTCATGTCTGACTGTTCCAGTCATATGAATGTTCACAGTGAGGTCATGTCTGACGGTTCCAGTCATATGAATGTTCACAGTGAGGTCATGTCTGACTGTTCCAGTCATATGAATGTTCACAGTGAGGTCATGTCTGACTGTTCCAGTCATATGAATGTTCACAGTGAGGTCATGTCTGACTGTTCCAGTCATATGAATGCTCACAGTGAGGTCATGTCTGACTGTTCCAGTCATATGAATGTTCACAGTGAGGTCATGTCTGACTTTTCCAGTCATATGAATGTTCACAGTGAGGTCATGTCTGACTTTTCCAGTCATATGAATGTTCACAGTGAGGTCATGTCTGACTGTTCCAGTCATATGAATGTTCACAGTGAGGTCATGTCTGACTGTTCCAGTCATATGAATGTTCACAGTGAGGGTCATGTCTGACTGTTCCAGTCATATGAATGTTCACAGTGAGGGTCATGTCTGACTGTTCCAGTCATATGAATGTTCACAGTGAGGTCATGTCTGACTGTTCCAGTCATATGAATGTTCACAGTGAGGGTCATGTCTGACTGTTCCAGTCATATGAATGTTCACAGTGAGGGTCATGTCTGACTTTTCCAGTCATATGCATGCTCACAGTGAGGGTCATGTCTGACTGTTCCAGTCATATGAATGTTCACAGTGAGGGTCATGTCTGACTGTTCCAGTCATATGAATGTTCACAGTGAGGTTATGTCTGACTGTTCCAGTCATATGCATGCTCACAGTGAGGGCATGTCTGCATGATGCTGATGAGGGCCCACTTGCTGGTCTTCTCTGTGCTTGTCTATGGCTGTCTTGTTGAGTAATTGTCTGGCTGTTGTAAACATCCCCTAGAGTCTCACTGTAACAGATAGAATCAGTCACATTCCATAATGGGATAATGTATGCTTCCCAAATGACTCCCTAGTCCCTATGTAGTACACACCTTTTGACTAGGGCCCATTGAGTAGTGCACTACACAGGGAGCAGGGTGCTGTTTCAGACACATCAAGTGTGTTATGTTATGCAAGTAATATTATCCTATATTAGCACATAACTGTCACCTTAAGAGAGGTTATACATTGCCCCTGGTCTAACTGTCACCTTAAGAGAGGTATTTCATTACCCCTGGTCTAACTGTCCCTGTTAGAGAGGTTATACATTACCCCTGGTCTAACTGTCACCTTAAGAGAGGTTATACATTACCCCTGGTCTAACTGTCACCTTAAGAGAGGTTATACATTGCCCCTGGTCTAACTGTCACTTTAAGAGAGGTATTTCATTACCCCTGGTCTAACTGTCCCTGTTAGAGAGGTTATACATTACCCCTGGTCTAACTGTCACCTTAAGAGAGGTTATACATTACCCCTGGTCTAACTGTCAACTTAAGAGAGGTTATACATTACCCCTGGTCTAACTGTCCCTGTTAGAGAGGTTATACATTACCCCTGGTCTAACTGTCACCTTAAGAGAGGTTATACATTACCCCTGGTCTAACTGTCACCTTAAGAGAGGTTATACATTACCCCTGGTCTAACTGTCCCTGTTAGAGAGGTTATACATTACCCCTGGTCTAACTGTCACCTTAAGAGAGGTTATACATTGCCCCTGGTCTAACTGTCACCTTAAGAGAGGTTATACATTACCCCTGGTCTAACTGTCACCTTAAGAGAGGTTATACATTACCCCTGGTCTAACTGTCCCTGTTAGAGAGGTTATACACTACCCCTGGTCTAACTGTCATCTTAAGAGAGGTTATACATTGCCCCTGGTCTAACTGTCACCTTAAGAGAGGTTATACATTACCCCTGGTCTAACTGTCACCTTAAGAGAGGTTATACATTACCCCTGGTCTAACTGTCCCTGTTAGAGAGGTTATACACTACCCCTGGTCTAACTGTCACCTTAAGAGAGGTTATACATTACCCCTGGTCTAACTGTCACCTTAAGAGAGGTTATACATTACCCCTGGTCTAACTGTCACCTTAAGAGAGGTTATACATTACCCCTGGTCTAACTGTCCCTGTTAGAGAGGTTATACATTGCCCCTGGTCTAACTGTCACCTTAAGAGAGGTTATACATTACCCCTGGTCTAACTGTCACCTTAAGAGAGGTTATACATTACCCCTGGTCTAACTGCCCATGTAAGAGAGGTTATACATTGCCCCTGGTCAAACTGTCCCTGTTAGAGAGGTTATACATTACCCCTGGTCTAACTGTCACCTTAAGAGAGGTTATACATTACCCCTGGTCTAACTGTCCCTGTTAGAGAGGTTATACATTACCCCTGGTCTAACTGTCCCTGTTAGAGAGGTTATACATTGCCCCTGGTCTAACTGTCATCTTAAGAGAGGTTATACATTACCCCTGGTCTAACTGTCATCTTAAGAGAGGTTATACATTGCCCCTGGTCTAACTGTCATCTTAAGAGAGGTTATACATTGCCCCTGGTCTAACTGTCATCTTAAGAGAGGTTATACATTGCCCCTGGTCTAACTGTCATCTTAAGAGAGGTTATACATTGCCCCTGGTCTAACTGTCATCTTAAGAGAGGTTATACATTGCCCCTGGTCTAACTGTCACCTTAAGAGAGGTTATACATTACCCCTGGTCTAACTGTCCCTGTTAGAGAGGTTATACATTACCCCTGGTCTAACTGTCCCTGTTAGAGAGGTTATACATTGCCCCTGGTCTAACTGTCATCTTAAGAGAGGTTATACATTACCCCTGGTCTAACTGTCACCTTAAGAGAGGTTATACATTACCCCTGGTCTAACTGTCACCTTAAGAGAGGTTATACATTACGCCTGGTCTAACTGTCACCTTAAGAGAGGTTATACATTACCCCTGGTCTAACTGTCACCTTAAGAGAGGTTATACATTACCCCTGGTCTAACTGTCACCTTAAGAGAGGTTATACATTAGCCCTGGTCTAACTGTCATCTTAAGAGAGGTTATACATTGCCCCTGGTCTAACTGTCACCTTAAGAGAGGTTATACATTGCCACTTGTATTGTTTATAAGAGTTTATTGAATCTATGCATTTTCATAGTGAAGATACAGCTTTGATAATCTAGACGTAAAACATTGTTCCCTCTTTTCTACTTCAGCGTCTGTCAGACTGATACCTAATCCCACATGTAATCATTGACCAGCATTACCCTATTCCCTATATAGTGCACTCATCTTGATGTAAGCCCTATGGGCCCTGGTCAAAAGTAGTAACTATAAAGGGAATCGGGTGTGTTGTGGGACACATGACATTTGTGTGTTTTGACTCTCGCCCACTTGTTTGGTTAGTGACAGTTGGCCTGCATGCTTCTGCTATCTGGTTTAGGGTGATGTCATCCTGCCGTTTAGCCAGGTAAACTCAACACTGTTTATTGTTCGTAGTAGTACCGAAACGAGAGAGAGAGAGAGAGAGAGAGAGAGAGAGAGAGAGAGAGAGAGAGAGAGAGAGAGAGAGAGAGAGAGAGAGAGAGAGAAAATTCAATTCCAGGTAATATTTCATGCATTTAGAAGTTTATTAAAAACAATCAACAAATGACCAAAGTAGCAGCTATTTCCAGGGAGGTGGAACATTAATGTTGAACACCAGTTGTTTCCAGGGAGGTGGAACATTAATGTTGAACACCAGTTGTTTCCAGGGAGGTGGGAACATTAATGTTGAACACCAGTTGTTTCCAGGGAGGTGGGAACATTAATGTTGAACACCAGTTATTTCCAGGGAGGTGGGAACATTAATGTTGAACACCAGTTGTTTCCAGGGAGGTGGGAACATTAATGTTGAACACCAGTTGTTTCCAGGGAGGTGGGAACATTAATGTTGAACACCAGTTGTTTCCAGGGAGGTGGGAACATTAATGTTGAACACCAGTTGTTTCCAGGGAGGTGGGAACATTAATGTTGAACACCAGTTGTTTCCAGGGAGGTGGGAACATTAATGTTGAACACCAGTTGTTTCCAGGGAGGTGGGAACATTAATGTTGAACACCAGTTGTGTCCAGGGAGGTTGGAACATAAATGTTGAACACCAGTTGTTTCCAGGGAGGTGGGAACATTAATGTTGAACACCAGTTGTTTCCAGGGAGGTGGGAACATTAATGTTGAACACCAGTTGTTTCCAGGGAGGTGGGAACATTAATGTTGAACACCAGTTGTTTCCAGGGAGGTGGATAGTGGGAACATTAATGTTGAACACCAGTTGTTTCCAGGGAGGTGGGAACATTAATGTTGAACACCAGTTGTTTCCAGGGAGGTGGGAACATTAATGTTGAACACCAGTTGTTTCCAGGGAGGTGGGAACATTAATGTTGAACACCAGTTGTTTCCAGGGAGGTGGGAACATTAATGTTGAACACCAGTTGTTTCCAGGGAGGTGGATAGTGGGAAAATTAATCTTGAACACTAGTTGTTTCCAGGGAGGTGGAACATTAATGTTGAACACCAGTTGTTTCCAGGGAGGTGGGAACATTAATGTTGAACACCAGTTGTTTCCAGGGAGGTGGTTAGTGGGAACATTAATGTTGAACACCAGTTGTTTCCAGGGAGGTGGATAGTGGGAACATTAATGTTGAACACCAGTTGTTTCCAGGGAGGTGGTTAGTGGGAACATTAATTTTGAACACCAGTTGTTTCCAGGGAGGTGGATAGTGGGAACATTAATGTTGAACACCAGGAGGTGACAGCATCCCCTCCCCCATATGCTCCCCTAGACACAACTACAACAACATAACCAGCAACTCCTGCAGCTCTGTCGGAAGCTGGGTCTGTACATAGTCAATGGTAGGTTTCGAGGGGACTCCTATGGTAGGTACACCTATAGCTCATGTCTTGGCAGTTGTACTCTAGACTACTTTATCATTGACCTCAACCCAGAGTCTCTCAGAGCGTTCACAGTCAGTCCACTGACACCCTTATCAGATCACAGAAAAATCACAGTCTGCTTGACAGAGCAATACTCAATCATGAGGCATCAAAGCCAAAGGAACAGAATAATATTAAGAAATGCTATAGATGGAAAGAAAATAGTGTGGAAACCTACCAAACAACAATTAGGCAACAACAAATTCAATCCCTTTTAGACAACTTCCTGGACTAAACATTCCACTGTAATAGTGAAGGTGTAAACTTGGCAGTAGAAAATCTAAACTGTATATTTGAATTATCAGCTTCTCTATCAAATCTAAAAATTGCAAGCAGACAACCTAAGAAAATTAACAACAAGACAAATGGTTTGATGAATAAAGCAAAAACCTAAAAAAGACATTGAGAAACCTGTCCAACCAAAAACACAGAGACCCAGAAAACCTGAAGAAGCAACAGCACGTCAGAAATCAGCTCAATGCAATGGAAGAATCCATAGAATCTAACCACTTCTTGTGAAATTGGAAAATGCTAAACAAACAACAACATCTGTCCAAAACAGAGATGTATGGATAAACCACTTCTCCAATATGTGTGGCTCTATAACAAAGACAAACAGAAAAAACACAGACAGTGGTTCTTCCTGTAAAAGTTGCGTCATACTACAACACAACTTGCGGGCTGCATTATTTAATTGTCAGCCATTGTTACCATTAATGCTTGTTAGTTTGACCACCAGAGGGAATATTTGAGAAGCATTTGATAGTCTTCAATATTGGCTGTACTAGAGAATTTAAAACCTTTTATTTATTTTTTTTAAACATAGTATATTGGATTGATTTTAAGAAATGTACCTTAAATAATTTGATTAATATTATGATGTTTCTATTCCAAGAAAAATGAAACCCTCAGGGTTTCCATTATGAAAATCTGGCGCTGTACAACGTGACCAGGCTACTAAGTGACTGTGAGTGAATCCTAACATTTCTACACCCTAATTGTAATCTAACCAATACCCAAACGGAGATTCAGTGAAAATAAAAATCTCATTGATATCTCAAAACCTGTCCCCACTATAGGAATATTTTGAAGATAAATACACAACGCAGAGGACGAGAGGACTAGCATTAACCATCAATAGGGAAATATCAAATAACATTTGTTTAGAATCTGTGGAATGTCTGTCCTGGACTGTCAAGTCCTGACCCGAGTAAGATGTAATTTTCTATAGTCGAGTAGGTCAGGGCGTGACAGGGGGTGTTTTGGGTTTATCTATGTTTTATATTTCTATGTTTTAGTTCTAGTTTTTCTATTTCTATGTTTGGGTTGATCTCCAATTGGAGGCAGCTGATCCTCGTTGCCTCTGATTGGAGATCATATTTAAGTAGGGCTTTTTCTTCCTGGGTTTTTGTGGGTAGTTGTTTTTTGTTTAGTGTATGTCACCTGACGGAACTGTTGTCGGTCGTTTTGTTGTTTTGTTAAAGTGTTATTCATTAAAAGTAAATATGAGCACTATACACGCTGCACCTTGGTCCCCTTTATACGACCCGCGTTACATGGACTCTCATGTGGCAACTTTTCATTGGTCTGTACGTTGAGTCTGGAGCAGGATACTTGTTATTTGGCCTTTGGCCCAGTTGTAGTACAATGACTTCTGATTGGTCAACCCCAGGCTAGGGTGTGTGAGGGGGGGGGTTATAAATGACATCCTGTTTCTTTGTTTTGTGGAGAATCACTGAGGGAACATCTACTTCTCAGCATCTATGATTTGTCCTTTTCAAATAAAGCTATTTTTCTACCCCGGATTTGCTTTGGGGTAGAATAACATCAACTGCTAACACCATGCTTGTCTCAGAGCAGCGTGAAACGGTGCTGAAATAGTTGACCACATGCGGGCTATTGCTTCAAATCCTATTATAACTATTGGATGACTTTGGGTATTTCAGTAAGCAACAATTTTTTTGCCTTCATTAGCCTACTTTATTCCAATATTTTTGTCATTCAGTGATATTTATTCCCATAGTAATTTGTTATGGATCCATGCAGACGTGGTTAGAAAACAATGCATTTGGTGGACTCGAAAGATCCATTTGTCTTGTCCCATTGTCCCATTGCTGAAACTCCCGTACGGCCTCGGGATAGGCGAAGGTTGAGAGCCGTGCATCCTCCGAAACACAACCCTGCCAAGCTGCGCTGCTTCTTGCACGCTTAACCCTGAAGCCAGCCGTACCAATGTGTCGGAGGAAACACCGTACACCTGACGACCATGTCAGCGTGCACTGCGTCCGGCCCACCACAAGGAGTCACTACAGCGCGATGGGACAAAGACATCTCGGCCAAACCTTCCCCTAACCCAGGCCAATTGTGTGTCGTCTCATGGCTATCGAACCAGCATCTGTAGCAACGCAGAGTGCACTGCGATACAGTGGCAGACCGCTGCGTCACTCGGGAGGCCCCATCCACAAAATGTTTAATGCTGACTAATGCTGATCAAAGTATCAAAATACTAAAATACTACTTAAACAGGACTCAAAGAATTTAAATTAAATGTAAATTGTATTTTTTGACCACAGAAACAATGACAAAATATGGAAAAATAAATTAATAACGAAATGTTAATTATATAATCATCTTCCAGAGAATAGCCACAATCGTCCCGAGCCCCAAGTAATACATTTGGTCCAGATAACTCACACCGGAGTCGGCCCGAGCTCAATCCCCCATCCTAGCCGTAAGTAATACTGCCGAAAGGCGGCCCAGACTCAGACCACATGACGTCAGCCGGAATCGGCCCTGGAGATGGACTCACTGATGTTTAAAGATGATGAGCGATCGTCAAAGGCAATCAACTTTGCTCTAGTCACTGGTCAGAAGACAGTTGAAGAAACTTGAGTGGACTTATGGAAAGGCTCTGTAAGACATTTTATATGTAATTATTATTATTATAAAATAATCTGAATGTTATCCATGTGTGTTCTCTTGTTTTGTACTGTTCTGTAGTTTCGAGCCAATGATTTGTATGACAAACAAAGACCTTTGCGTCCTGCAGGCCCAGGCATAGATCAAAGCTGGCGAGACATTCAATGACATCATCAAGGGATGTGCTGTACCCTATGTCAGAGAGGTGTAATTTGGGACCACATCGTGTCTATTGTCCTGCTAATAGCCGTTGTGAAAACATGTTTTCAAAAGGCCTCCAGGGCCGACATAGAAGATCCTTAGTTTTTCCCCCCTTCCACTTGCCTCTTCTGTTTATTCCCATAGTAATTTGTTATGGCTTGCATTGCAAATGAGGGCATAAACTGGGTCAAGACGCCAGCAGAGTATATAAACATCTGCATGTTTGCCTGGCATGGATTGTGACTCCATCTCGTTTCTCACCCACTTCAATGCCGCCTGACTCTCAACCAATGACGTGACTCTCCTCCAATAATTACATTTAGAGGATTGGAGGATTCTACATTAATATCTAAGCAACATTTTCATTAGGATCTGAGAGAATATCTAAGGGGCTTTTATATCATTATAATGCAGGGTTAATAATAATAATAATAATAATAATTGACAATAATGATAATAACAATGCTGATAAGAATAATAATAATGATGATGATAATGATAATAACAACAATGATAATAATGATACTAACAATGATAATAATGATACTAACAATGATAATAATGATAATAATGATAATAATAATGATGATAATAATGATATTAACAATGATAATAATGATAATAATGATCATGATAATAATAATGATGCTAATAATAATGATAATAACAATAATGATAATGGTCATAGTGATGATGATGATAATGATAATAACAGTAACAACAATAATAATTATAATAATAATAATAATAATGATAATAATAATCATTCAAATAATAATAATGGCTTTGTAAATAAGGATGCATTATGAAAGGAAATGCGTAAGAGATGGTAGTATATATTTTTATTTATCACAATTTTCTTTAACCAATTTTGATCTTTAATGCGGGGCCAACAGACCAGTTCCTTACTTTTTTTTATCTTTTTTTTTTTTTTACTGAAAATTGCAACCAACTTTCTTTGGCTTGTTTAAAAATAATATTTTGAAGATCATTTTGTTTCAAATAACCAAAAGTGAGTGATTGTAATCTGAATAAAGGGTAAAGGGCTGTTATTGAACATGGGGTGAGACATTTTCTTCATTTTCACTTTTGCAAATAAAGCCAGTTTGTTATTTAATATTATTTATTTCTGTTTTTAGAGCGAGTGAAACCAAAAGCCCACCGTGCCTATTTGTCAGTCCACATGTCAAGTGTAATTCCCCCCATTGTATTGACCCAAGTTCTGTCTTAACTCCAGGACCACCAACAGTTTTTGTTGTTGTTGCCTGATGCAGGACTCTTGTGCCAGAGGAGAGACTCTCAGGCTGAAAACACCTCAATTAATTTACGAAAATATAGTCCATTTGTGCCACAGTTCAGACTACTGATAGATCAGCGTTCTAACTCCCCCTTGTGATAGTGTGATGCAGAGACAGATTGCCACCATCTACCACTAACGGTCGCGGCATAAGCTACTAACTTTTAAAGGAAGAACCACTGTACATGATCAAATACAAGTCTTAGAATCAACTATTAAAGACTACCAGAATGCACTGGATTATCCAATTACATTGAATGAACTACAGGAAGAAGAAAAAACCCTCCAATCCAAAAAGGCCTGTGGGGTTGATGGTATCCTAAATTAAATGATAAAACATACAGACCACAAATTCCAATTGGCTATACTTAAACTCTTTGACATCCTCAGCTCTGGCATCTTCCCCAATATTTGGAAGCAAGGACTGATCACCCCAATCCACAAGAGTGGAGACAAATTAGACCCCAATAACTACCGTGGGATGGGCTTCAACAGTAACCTTGGGAAAATCCTCTGCATTATCATTAACAGCAGACTCATTTCCTCAGCGACACTGATCACTTGGATCAGTGTAAACACTAAATCAATTATAAATAATCCTAGAGGCTATTCTAATGATACAAGTGTAAAGCCTTTATTACAGCAAAGCAAAGATTAAAAACAGATGAATTTGTGAAGTTGTTTACTTGGCATGTCGTTGCATGAGGCTTGCTGCTCACGGATTCATTCAGTAGGTTATTAAACAAATAGAAGTAGGATCTGTCTTGTTTCTGTAGATATATTGATGATTTATAAAGCCAGGCACATTTAACAGTTAGGATATTGATTCTAGACCTAATTATGTTATGGTTTCCTTTCTCCTCTCTTTTCTTAGACAATAAGTTAAGGGCTGTTTTCTCATCTCCTCCCTCTGCTGCTGCCCCCGCCGCATTGTTCTCAACACCAATATGCTGGTTAACTTTGCTAGTATTCACACAGCAACATGGTGTAGGAAAAGGTGCCAATTCAACAGCACACTGATGTGTTTTTCAGAACCGTGGACAGGGACCGCTATCCAACGAAGGAGAAATCACATTTGTTATAAAATAATATCATTTTTATTAGTGTTGCACTATTGTTCTTACATAATATAACCATATACAATTTCAGTAGCACGTCTTAGACTGGTGGACTAATGGATCAGTCCACTCAGACAGGAACCAATCAGACAGGTGTCTTAGACTGGTGGACTGTGTCATCCCCACAGCCTCCACAATGGATCAGTCCACTCAGACAGGAACCAATCAGACTGGTGGACTGTGTCATCCCCACGGCCTCCACAATGGATCAGTCCACTCAGACAGGAACCAATCAGACAGGTGTCTTAGACTGGTGGACTGTGTCATCCCCACGGCCTCCACAATGGATCAGTCCACTCAGACAGGAACCAATCAGACAGGTGTCTTAGACTGGTGGACTGTGTCACCCCCACGGCCTCCACAATGGATCAGTCCACTCAGACAGGAACCAATCAGACAGGTATCTTGTACACCATGATATTATAATTATAACTTGTTTGCTACTGCTCGACTAAAGATATCTCGGTCGACCAACGGTCTATCAACAAAAACAATCGACCAGTTGACTAAATGGGGTAAGCCCTAGTAGCCTACTACTTCACAGATGAGCCTTTGTTGCTCCTAGACGTTTCCACTTCACAATATCAGCATTGACAGTTGACCCTCTAGCAGGGAATAACATTTGATGAACTGGCTTGTTAGAAAGGTGACATCCTATGACGGTGCAACGTTGAATGTCACTGAGCTCTTCAGTAAGGCCCATTCTACTGCCAATGTTTGTCTATGGAGATTTTATACACCTGTCTGCAACGTGTATGGCTGAAATTGGCGGATCCAGTCATTTGAAGGGGTGCCCACATACTTTTGTATATATAGTGTACGTGTGACAGAGACTCTCCTCTCCAGCAAAGCTGTATTTTTGGCTCAACAGTCTTTGTCTTTGCCAAGGTCAGAACATAGTCAAATCCCCACATTACTTAGTGTGCATTTCTTATTTAGAAATGTAGTACAGTACTTGTACTACTATTGCTGGCATCAGTGGTTGTATATATATATATATATATATATATATATATATATATATATATATATATATATATATATATATATATATATATAACCCATAACATAAGGCCCTACAGTGATGGCATTTAAAACAGTTTGATCTATGTGGGACAGTCTGCTTTAGATGGAGTAGTAGTCTGTATGGCTTCTAGTGGTACGTGCAATGATGAATCATTGTTGTCTGTAGAGGGAGGGAAAAACAAATTAGAAAGAGAGAGAGAGAGCGAGAGAGAGACAGAGAGAGAGACAGAGAGAGAGATAGAGGGAGAGAGAGAGAGAGAGAGAGGGAGAGAGGGAGAGAGATAGAGAGAGAGACAGAGAGAGAGAGATAGAGGGAGAGAGAGAGAGACAGAGAGAGAGATAGAAACAGGGAGAGAGATAGAGAGAGAGAGAGAGATAGAGGGAGAGAGAGAGAGAGACAGAGAGAGAGATAGAGAGAGAGATAGAGAGAGAGAGAGGGAGAGAGAGAGAGAGAGATAGAGAGAGAGAGGGAGAGAGAGAGAGAGAGAGAGAGAGAGACAGAGAGAGAGAGAGAGAGAGAGATAGAGGGAGAGAGAGAGATAGAAACAGGGAGAGAGATAGAGAGAGAGAGAGACAGAGAGAGAGATAGAAACAGGGAGAGAGATAGAGAGAGATAGAGGGAGAGAGAGAGAGAGACAGAGAGAGAGATAGAAACAGGGAGAGAGATAGAGAGAGAGAGAGAGATAGAGGGAGAGAGAGAGAGAGACAGAGAGAGAGATAGAGAGAGAGATAGAGAGAGAGTGAGAGAGAGAGACAGAGAGAGAGATAGAGGGAGAGAGGAAGAGAGAGAGAGAGGAAGAGAGGGAGAGAGAGAGAGGGAGAGAGAGAGAGAGAGAGAGAGAGAGAGACAGAGAGAGAGAGAGAGATATAGGGAGAGAGAGAGAGACAGAGAGAGAGAGAGAGATAGAAACAGGGAGAGAGATAGAGAGAGAGACAGAGTGAGAGAGAGAGACAGAGAGAGAGATAGAGGGAGAGAGGAAGAGAGAGAGAGAGGAAGAGAGGGAGAGAGAGAGAGAGAGAGAGAGAGAGGCAAACTGAGCCATCCCTTTGACATTTCAAAAAGGCCTTGGAGCTGCTGGATAGGGCATATGTGTGGGCTGAGGTTGTGATCCCAGCGTTGGCATCAGATATGTATGTGGGATGGGACCCGAGCGTATCGTCTGCATGAGATGAGATATGGGAGAGATTCTATCAATATGCTAGATTCTCTCAGCTCATGCATACGATACGCTCGGGTCCATATTATGGTTGACTGGCCAGAGAACTATAAACGCTCTTATCTCTGGTGACTTACACGTTACTGTCGTGTCCCGGAGCCGGGTCAAACACGTCTCAATATACTTATCATATAAAAGGTTGCCTCTGGATATGGATGGTTTACGTTGTCCACGGCGGACCACACAGCACCAGCGACCCTGAATAAGGAAGTGTGTGTTTTAAGCAAATAGATATATTTTGGATATACAGCACCAGTCAAAAGTTTGAATACACCTACTCATTCCTGGGTTTTCCTTTATTTTTTGAAATGTTCTACATTGTAGAATAATAGTGAAGACATCACAACTGTGAAATAACACATATGGAATCATGTAGTAATCAAACTATATGTTATATTTATATTTCAGATTCTTCAAAGTAGCCACCCTTTGCCTTGATAAAAGCTTTGCAAAACTCTTGGCATTCTCTCAACCAGCATCATGAGGTAGTCACCCGGAATGCATTTAAATGAACACCAATTAGTGTTAGGTCTCTATTAGGGTTAGGGTTAGGTCTCTATTAGGGTTAGGGTTAGGCCTCTATTAGGGTTAGGTCTCTATTAGTGTTAGGTCTCTATTAGGGTTAGGGTTAGGTCTCTATTAGGGTTAGGTCTCTATTAGGGTTAGGTCTCTATTAGGGTTTGGTCTCTATTAGGGTTTGGTCTCTATTAGGGTTAGGTCTCTATTAGGGTTAGGTCTCTATTAGGGTTAGGTCTCTATTAGGGTTAGGTCTCTATTAGGGTTAGGTCTCTATTAGGGTTAGGGTTAGGTCTCTATTAGGGTTAGGTCTCTATTAGGGTTTGGTCTCTATTAGGGTTAGGGTTAGGTCTCTATTAGGGTTTGGTCTCTATTAGGGTTAGGGTTAGGTCTCTATTAGGGTTAGGTCTCTATTAGGGTTAGGTCTCTATTAGGGTTAGGTCTCTATTAGGGTTTGGTCTCTATTAGGGTTAGGTCTCTATTAGGGTTTGGTCTCTATTAGGGTTAGGGTTAGGTCTCTATTAGGGTTTGGTCTCTATTAGGGTTAGGGTTAGGTCTCTATTAGGGTTTGGTCTCTATTAGGGTTAGGTCTCTATTAGGGTTTGGTCTCTATTAGGGTTAGGTCTCTATTAGGGTTAGGTCTATATTAGGGTTTGGTTTCTATTAGGGTTTGGTCTATATTAGGGTTAGGACTCTATTAGGGTTAGGTCTCTATTAGGGTTTGGTCTCTATTAGGGTTTGGTCTCTATTAGGGTTAGGTCTCTATTAGGGTTAGGTCTCTATTAGGGTTAGGGTTAGGTCTCTATTAGGGTTAGGTCTCTATTAGGGTTAGGTCTCTATTAGGGTTTGGTCTCTATTAGGGTTAGGTCTCTATTAGGGTTTGGTCTCTATTAGGGTTTGGTCTCTATTAGGGTTAGGTCTCTATTAGGGTTTGGTCTCTATTAGGGTTTGGTCTCTATTAGGGTTAGGTCTCTATTAGGGTTTGGTCTCTATTAGGGTTAGGTCTCTATTAGGGTTTGGTCTCTATTAGGGTTAGGTCTCTATTAGGGTTTGGTCTCTATTAGGGTTAGGTCTCTATTAGGGTTTGGTCTCTATTAGGGTTTGGTCACTCCTACACACACACAACACACACCACCTAATAATAGGTTGAATATAATGTAGCTAGCTAGTAGCCAACACCTAATAATAGGTTGAATATAATGTAGCTAGTTAGTAGCTACCACCTAATAATAGGTTGAATATAATGTAGCTAGCTAGTAGCCACCACCTAATAATAGGTTGAATATAATGTAGCTAGCTAGTAGCCAACACCTAATAATAGGTTGAATATAATGTAGCTAGCTAGTAGCTACCACCTAATAATAGGTTGAATATAATGTAGCTAGCTAATAGCCAACACCTAATAATAGGTTGAATATAATGTAGCTAGCTTGTAGCTACCACCTAATAATAGGTTGGATATAATGTAGCTAGCTAGTAGCTACCACCTAATAATATGTTGAATATAATGTAGCTAGCTAGTAGCTACCACCTAATAATAGGTTGAATATAATGTAGCTAGCTAGTAGCTACCACCTAATAATAGGTTGAATATAATGTAGCTAGCTTGTAGCTACCACCTAATAATAGGTTGAATATAATGTAGCTAGCTAGTAGCTACCACCTAATAATAGGTTGAATATAATGTAGCTAGCTAGTAGCTACCACCTAATAATAGGTTGAATATGATGTAGCTAGTAGCACAACTGACCGTGATTGGGAGTCCCACTCTTCAGTTCTCCACAGCTGTCTGTCTCTCTGTTAGTCTTCAGCTCTCCACAGCTGTCTGTCTCTCTGTTAGTCTTCAGCTCTCCACAGCTGTCTGTCTCTCTGTTAGTCTTCAGCTCTCCACAGCTGTCTGTCTCTCTGTTAGTCTTCAGTTCTCCACAGCTGTCTGTCTCTCTGTTAGTCTTCAGCTCTCCACAGCTGTCTGTCTCTCTGTTAGTCTTCAGTTCTCCACAGCTGTCTGTCTCTCTGTTAGTCTTCAGCTCTCCACAGCTGTCTGTCTCTCTGTAATTACAGAACAGCTCATCTCATTGTGCCTGCTGGAGAGGGGGAGAGGGAGAGAGAGAGAGAGAGAGAGGGAAACAGGTCAGGGAGATAGAGATAGAGAGGCAGACAGGGGAGAGGACTATTTGCACTAGGGCAATCCCTGACTAAAACAATATTTGGTTGACCGAGAGTCTGTTTTAAAAATGTGTATTTTCCCATATATAGACACATCCTATGGATTTTATTAAGCATATCAACTATATGCACTGAGCTTGTCTGATGCTTTAAGCTCACTGTTTGATTAAATAACGAAGTCACACAAATGACTAGGGGGAGTCCGACCGCAGTTGATTTGATTGTGCTCAGACTTGCTGCGCTGTGTTAAAAAATAAAATAAAAAATGCCAGTGATTGACTGTGTGACTAGCAGCCATTGTCTCTTTCTCCTCCCTGCTGCAGAGGCCCACTACAGAATATCAACTGTGTTTATCACTCTCTCCATGTTGCTGAAGCTGCCACATAATTACTGCCATTTCTGATTGAATAGTCCTGTTTCCCGAAATCCCTCATTTGTTTAGGAAAAAATATTCCCTCAACTCTTGCTCTCTTTACGTGATATTTGAATGCATCTCATGCACGTGACCAATTTCAGCCTGACCTATAGCATATATGTTAGATTACAATATGGTTTTCAGTTGGGAACAATGTAAACAACAATAAGCGTACCAGAGAGTGTGTTGTAATGTTGTTGTTGTTGTTGTTGTTGTTTTGTAAAGCGTTTACACTATTTATTTTATTTTTAAATGAAAATGCTTGATTGCATTTCAAATCATGAATGACTCATATGCTGTGTGATGACATGAAATAATTAATGAATGATTCATTGGTTGATACACTAGCCTATATAAGTATTGAAATATAGGCCTAAGTAAGTTATGGTATTAAGACTAAACAGGATGTGCTCTTTGGCCAAAAACTTGATGGAGGTTATACAAGGCTGCTATACTAATTCTACTAATGATAATGACATGGTGGTTATATACCTAGTCTACTAATGATAATGACATGGTGGTTCTATACCTAGTCTACTAATGATAATGACATGGTGGTTCTATACCTAGTCTACTAATGATAATGACATGGTGGTTCTATACCTAGTCTACTAATGATAATGACATGGTGGTTCTATACCTAGTCTACTAATGATAATGACATGGTGGTTCTATACCTAGTCTACTAATGATAATGACATGGTGGTTCTATACCTAGTCTACTAATGATAATGACATGGTGGTTCTATACCTAGTCTACTAATGATAATGACATGGTGGTTCTATACCTAGTCTACTAATGATAATGACATGGTGGTTATACAAGGCTGCTATACTAAGTCTGATAATGATAATGACATTGGGATTATGCAAGGCTATTATACTAAGCTATACTTATGATAATGCCATTACTTATAATAATAATACTAATAATAATAAATAAATAATAATAATCATAATAATATTAACAATCATCATACTAATCATAATAATAATAATAACCATCATACTAATCACAATAATCAGCATAATGATAATCATAATATAGTAATAAAACAATAACAAAAATAATAATAATAATAATACCAATGATAATAATAATAATACCAATAAAAATAATAACAATACTAATAATAATAATGACAATACCAATAATAATAATAATTGTAATAATAGTAATAATAATAATAATAATAAATAATAATACTACCACTAACAATAATAATAATGACAACAATAATAATAATAATAATAATAATAATAACAATAATAATAATAATAATAATAACAATAATAATAAGCATAATAATAATAATAATAATAATAA
>NC_059450.1:159607870-159640370 GCF_905237065.1 Salmo salar | reverse complement strand
AATTTGTATATATCTGCTTGGTTGCTCTATCCATCTATCTCAAGGTAAAATACTGTACTTGAATGTGAACATAAAAATACATATTAAACACAGGTGAAATGTGATACATATTTTGACAATATCTAGACAATATACAGTGCATTCGGAAAGGTATTCAAACCTCTTCCCTTTTTCCACATTTTGTTACGTTACAGCCTTATTCTACAATGTATTAAAAATATTGTTTTAAATCCTCAACAATCTACACACAATACCCCATAATGACATCACAATACCCCATAATGACATCACAATACCCCATAATGACATCACAATACACCACAATGACATCACAATACCGAGTACCGAGTAAATGTGCGGGGTACAGGTTAGTAATGAGGCTATATACAGGGGGTACAGGTTAGTAATGAGGCTATATACAGGGGGTACAGGTTAGTAATGAGGCTATATACAGGGGGTACAGGTTAGTAATGAGGCTATATACAGGGGGTACAGGTTAGTAATGAGACTATATACAGGGGTACAGGTTAGTAATGAGACTATATACAGGGGTACAGGTTAGTGATGAGGCTATATACAGGGGGTACAGGTTAGTAATGAGGCTATATACAGGGGGTACAGGTTAGTAATGAGGCTATATACAGGGGGTACAGGTTAGTAATGAGACTATATACAGGGGGTACAGGTTAGTAATGGGACTATATACTGGGGTACAGGTTAGTAATGAGGCTATATACAGGGGGTACAGGTTAGTAATGAGACTATATACAAGGGTACAGGTTAGTAATGAGACTATATACAGGGGTACAGGTTAGTGATGAGGCTATATACAGGGGGTACAGGTTAGTAATGAGGCTATATACAGGGGGTACAGGTTAGTAATGAGGCTATATACAGGGGTACAGGTTAGTAATGAGGCTATGTACAGGGGTACAGGTTAGTAATGAGACTATATACAGGGGGTACATGTTAGTAATTAGACTATATACAGGGGGTACATGTTAGTAATGAGGCTATATACAGGGGTACAGGTTAGTAATGAGACTATATACAGGGGTACAGGTTAGTGATGAGGCTATATACAGGGGGTACAGGTTAGTAATGAGGCTATATACAGGGGGTACAGGTTAGTAATGAGGCTATATACAGGGGGTACAGGTTAGTAATGAGGCTATATACAGGGGTACAGGTTAGTAATGAGGCTATGTACAGGGGTACAGGTTAGTAATGAGACTATATACAGGGGGTACAGGTTAGTAATTAGACTATATAGAGGGGGTACATGTTAGTAATGAGGCTATATACAGGGGGTACAGGTTAGTAATGAGGCTATATACAGGGGGTACCGAGACTATATACAGGGGGTACAGGTTAGTAATGAGGCTATATACAGGGGGTACAGGTTAGTAATGAGGCTATATACAGGGGGTACAGGTTAGTAATGAGGCTATATACAGGGGTACAGGTTAGTAATGAGACTAAATACAGGGTGTACAGGTTAGTAATGAGGCTATATACAGGGGGTACAGGTTAGTAATGAGGCTATATACAGGGGGTACAGGTTAGTAATGAGGCTATATACAGGGGGTACAGGTTAGTAATGAGGCTATATACAGGGGGTACACGTTAGTAATGAGGCTATATACAGGGGGTACAGGTTAGTAATGAGGCTATATACAGGGGGTACAGGTTAGTAATGAGGCTATATACAGGGGGTACAGGTTAGTAATGAGGCTATATACAGGGGGTACAGGTTAGTAATGAGGCTATATACAGGGGGTACACGTTAGTAATGAGGCTATATACAGGGGTACAGGATAGTAATGAGACTATATACAGGGGTACAGAATAGTAATGAGACTATATACAGGAGGTACAAGTTAGTAATGAGGCTATATACAGGGGTACAGGATAGTAATGAGACTATTTACAGGACGTACAAGTTAGTAATGAGGCTATATACAGGGGGTACAGGTTAGTAATGAGGCTATATACAGGGGGTACAGGTTAGTAATGAGGCTATATACAGGGGGTACAGGTTAGTAATGAGGCTATATACAGGGGGTACAGGTTAGTAATGAGGCTACAGGTTAGTAATGAGACTATATACAGGGGTACAGGTTAGTGATGAGGCTATATACAGGGGGTACAGGTTAGTAATGAGGCTATATACAGGGGGTACAGGTTAGTAATGAGGCTATATACAGGGGTACAGGTTAGTAATGAGGCTATGTACAGGGGTACAGGTTAGTAATGAGACTATATACAGGGGGTACAGGTTAGTAATTAGACTATATAGAGGGGGTACATGTTAGTAATGAGGCTATATACAGGGGTACAGGTTAGTAATTAGACTATATACAGGGGGTACAGGTTAGTAATGAGGCTATATACAGGGGGTACAGGTTAGTAATGAGGCTATATACAGGGGGTACAGGTTAGTAATGAGGCTATATACAGGGGGTACAGGTTAGTAATGAGACTATATACAGGGGGTACAGGTTAGTAATGAGACTATATACAGGGGTACAGGTTAGTAATGAGGCTATATACAGGGGGTACAGGTTAGTAATGAGACTATATACAGGGGTACAGGTTAGTAATGAGACTATATACAGGGGTACAGGTTAGTGATGAGGCTATATACAGGGGGTACAGGTTAGTAATTAGACTATATACAGGGGGTACAGGTTAGTAATGAGGCTATATACAGGGGGTACAGGTTAGTAATGAGGCTATATACAGGGGTACAGGTTAGTAATGAGGCTATGTACAGGGGTACAGGTTAGTAATGAGACTATATACAGGGGGTACAGGTTAGTAATTAGACTATATAGAGGGGGGTACATGTTAGTAATGAGGCTATATACAGGGGGTACAGGTTAGTAATGAGGCTATATACAGGGGGTACCGAGACTATATACAGGGGGTACAGGTTAGTAATGAGGCTATATACAGGGGGTACAGGTTGGTAATGAGGCTATATACAGGGGTACAGGTTAGTAATGAGGCTATATACAGGGGTACAGGTTAGTAATGAGGCTAAATACAGGGGGTACAGGTTAGTAATGAGGCTATATACAGGGGGTACAGGTTAGTAATGAGGCTATATACAGGGGGTACAGGTTAGTAATGAGGCTATATACAGGGGGTACACGTTAGTAATGAGGCTATATACAGGGGGTACAGGTTAGTAATGAGGCTATATACAGGGGTACAGGTTAGTAATGAGGCTATATACAGGGGGTACAGGTTAGTAATGAGGCTATATACAGGGGGTACAGGTTAGTAATGAGGCTATATACAGGGGGTACAGGTTAGTAATGAGGCTATATACAGGGGGTACACGTTAGTAATGAGGCTATATACAGGGGTACAGGATAGTAATGAGACTATATACAGGGGTACAGGATAGTAATGAGACTATATACAGGAGGTACAAGTTAGTAATGAGGCTATATACAGGGGTACAGGATAGTAATGAGACTATTTACAGGACGTACAAGTTAGTAATGAGGCTATATACAGGGGGTACAGGTTAGTAATGAGGCTATATACAGGGGGTACAGGTTAGTAATGAGGCTATATACAGGGGGTACAGGTTAGTAATGAGGCTATATACAGGGGGTACAGGTTAGTAATGAGGCTACAGGTTAGTAATGAGGCTATATACAGGGGTACAGGTTAGTAATGAGGCTATATACAGGGGTACAGGTTAGTTATGAGGCTATATACAGGGGGTACAGGTTAGTAATTAGGCTATATACAGGGGTACAGGTTAGTAATGAGACTATATACAGGGGTACAGGTTAGTAATGAGGCTATATACAGGGGGTACAGGTTAGTAATTAGACTATATACAGGGGGTACAGGTTAGTAATTAGACTATAAACAGGGGGTACAGGATAGTAATGAGACTATATACAGGGGTACAGGTTAGTAATGAGGCTATATACAGGGGGTATCTAGACTGTATCTAGACAGTATCTATACTGTATCTAGACAGTATCTAGACAGTATCTAGACTGTATCTAGACTGTATCTAGACATTATCTAGACAGTATCTAGACATTATCTAGACAGTATCTAGACATTATCTAGACTGTATCTAGACATTATCTAGACTGTATCTATACTGTATCTAGACTGTATCTAGACTGTATCTAGACATTATCTAGACTGTATCTAGACAGTATCTAGACATTATCTAGACAGTATCTAGACATTATCTAGACAGTATCTAGACATTATCTAGACTGTATCTAGACAGTATCTAGACATTATCTAGACAGTATCTAGACAGTATCTAGACTGTATCTAGACTGTATCTAGACAGTATCTAGACAGTATCTATACTGTATCTAGACTGTATCTAGACAGTATCTAGACAGTATCTATACTGTTTCTAGACAGTATCTAGACATTATCTAGACAGTATCTAGACTGTATCTAGACATTATCTAGACTGTATCTATACTGTATCTAGACATTATCTAGACAGTATCTAGACAGTATCTAGACATTATCTAGACTGTATCTAGACAGTATCTAGACATTATCTAGACAGTATCTAGACAGTATCTAGACATTATCTAGACTGTATCTAGACAGTATCTAGACATTATCTAGACAGTATCTAGACACTATCTAGACTGTATCTAGACTGTATCTAGACAGTATCTAGACAGTATCTAGACTGTATCTAGACATTATCTAGACTGTATCTATACTGTATCTAGACATTATCTAGACATTATCTAGACAGTATCTAGACTGTATCTAGACTGTATCTAGACATTATCTAGACTGTATCTATACTGTATCTAGACATTATCTAGACAGTATCTAGACAGTATCTAGACTGTATCTATACTGTATCTAGACTGTATCTATACTGTATCTAGACTGTATCTAGACAGTATCTAGACTGTATCTAGACAGTATCTAGACAGTATCTAGACTGTATCTATACTGTATCTAGACTGTATCTAGACTGTATCTAGACTGTATCTAGACTGTATCTAGACTGTATCTAGACTGTATCTAGACTGTATCTAGACTGTATCTATACTGTATCTAGACTGTATCTATACTGTATCTAGACTGTATCTAGACAGTATCTAGACTGTATCTAGCTCCCAATACATGAACATTACACGGCTACTGTATGTGGATGTTTAAGAGCGCTGTGCGGCAATTCTGTTCTGCAATCTGAAAGGTGTTTTTCTTTCCTTAAATCTATATTGTTGAATGCTCAAGGCCACGATTCCAAGGTCTGAACCAAGCGCTTGACTGTCTCTCTGTGTTGTGACTGCTGTGTCCTTCAGCTTCAAGGCTGTTGGAGCTGAGTGTAGTCACCATCAGGACACACATATCCTCTCATTCCTCTCTCCTCTTCCTCCCTCTGCAACTATCCTCTGCATCTCTCTCTCTCTCTCTCTCTCTCTGTCTCTCTGTCTCTCTCTCTCTCTCTCATTGGGGCTGCCCATCCGGCTGGGTGAGTGTGCCAGGTTTCACCCTGAGTACTGCAGTTTTATGAGTCTGATTTTATTAACAAGTGGAAATTCAGCTGAGTTTTTTTTTCCTCCTGCGGGTTTGCTCTGGTGGGTTGTAAATATAATAAAACACATACACACACCTGCACGGACAACACAAACACACACACACACAATCACTTACCTACACATGCACACACACACACACACACACACACACACACACACACACACACACACACACACACACACACACACACACACACACACACACACACACACACACACACACATTCAGGCATCACACACAGTCTCTGTAACTCCTTAACAATGTATCACAGCAATGAGGCTAGGGGTAATCGGTATGTTAAGAGATAGATCCAGGAGGAGAGGTTATATACAGGAGGAGAGGATATATAAAGGAGGAGAGGATATATTCAGGAGGAGAGGATATATTCAGGAGGAGAGGATATATACAGGAGGAGAGGTTATATACAGGAGGAGAGGATATATACAGGAGGAGAGGATATATACAGGAGGAGAGGTTATATTCAGGAGGAGAGGATATATACAGGAGGAGAGGATATATACAGGAGGAGAGGATATATACAGGAGGAGAGGATATATTCAGGAGGAGTCAGGAGGAGAGGATATATACTGGAGGAGAGGATATATACAGGAGGAGAGGATATATTCAGGAGGAGTCAGGAGGAGAGGATATATACAGGAGGAGAGGATATATACAGGAGGAGAGGATATATTCAGGAGGAGAGGATATATACAGGAGGAGAGGATATATTCAGGAGGAGAGGATATATACAGGAGGAGAGGATATATTCAGGAGGAGAGGATATATTCAGGAGGAGAGGATATATACAGGAGGAGAGGATATATACAGGAGGAGAGGATATATTCAGGAGGAGAGGATATATACAGGAGGAGAGGATATATTCAGGAGGAGAGGATATATTCAGGAGGAGAGGATATATACAGGAGGAGAGGTTATATTCAGGAGGAGAGGATATATACAGGAGGAGAGGATATATTCAGGAGGAGAGGTTATATACAGGAGGAGAGGATATATACAGGAGGAGAGGATATATACAGGAGGAGAGGATATATTCAGGAGGAGAGGATATATACAGGAGGAGAGGATATATTCAGGAGGAGAGGATCTGAGAGAGCTATGGAGAGACACATAGACAGACAGAGAGAGAGAGAGACCACATTCACACTACAGAGAGAGAGAGAGAGAGACAGAGAGGACAGAGAGAGAGAGAGAGAGAGAGGGAGAGAGAGAGAGAGAGGGACGGGGGACGGCCATGTATCTGTTCGGTGAGAGGCTCAGAGCCATCCTGGTAGGTTAAAACCAAGCCAGACAGAGAGGCTCTAGTTTCCTTATGGACCTTATTCGCCTCGGAACCGCTCACAGGCAGCCATGAAGGAGGGGCGAGAAAAGAGGAGAGGGCCCTTTCCAGTTACTAATTGCTTGCTTTTTAATGTGGCTAATTTGAACACTCACGTTGTGTAGTAGAGTGCTCTCTACACAGAACTAGATGCTCCTGGCAGCCATTGAACTATTTGTGACTGAAACTCATTAAAGTCAGAACAGGCTTGATGGGGGGTGGATGGGTGGAAGGGATGGAGGGAGCAGAGAAAACGGGTGGGGAGAGCAGAGGAGAGGAGAGAAGAGAAGAAGAGTGGATGAGGAGAGAAAAGGAGAGGGGGTGAAGAGAGGAGAGAGGGGGTGAAGAGAGGAGGGGTGAAGAGAGGAGAGAGGGAGTGAAGAGAGGAGAGAGGGGGTGACGAGAGGAGGGGTGAAGAGAGGAGAGAGGGGATGAAGAGAGGAGGGGTGGAGAGAGGAGAGAGGGGGTGAAGAGTGGAGGGGTGAAGAGAGGAGAGGGGGTGAAGAGAGGAGGGTGAAGAGAGGAGAGAGGGGATGAAGAGAGGAGGGGTGAAGAGAGGAGAGAGGGGATGAAGAGAGGAGGGGTGAAGAGAGGAGAGAGGGGATGAAGAGAGGAGGGGTGAAGAGAGGAGAGAGGGGGTGAAGAGAGGAGGGGTGAAGAGAGGAGAGAGGGGATGAAGAGAGGAGGGGTGGAGAGAGGAGAGAGGGGGTGAAGAGAGGAGGGGGTGAAGAGAGGAGAGAGGGGGTGAAGAGAGGAGGGGTGAAGAGAGGAGAGAGGGGGTGAAGAGAGGAGGGGTGAAGAGAGGAGAGAGGGGGGTGAAGAGAGGAGGGGTGAAGAGAGGAGAGAGGGGGGTGAAGAGAGGAGGGGTGAAGAGAGGAGAGAGGGGGTGAAGCGAGGAGGGGTGAAGAGAGGAGAGAGGGGGTGAAGCGAGGAGGGGTGAAGAGAGGAGAGAGGGAGTGAAGAGAGGAGAGAGGGGGTGAAGCGAGGAGGGGTGAAGAGAGGAGAGAGGGGGTGAAGCGAGGAGGGGTGAAGAGAGGAGAGAGGGGGTGAAGAGAGGAGGGGTGAAGAGAGGAGAGAGGGGAGTGAAGAGAGGAGGGGGGGTGAAGCGAGGAGGGGTGAAGAGAGGAGAGAGGGGGTGAAGCGAGGAGGGGTGAAGAGAGGAGAGAGGGGGTGAAGCGAGGAGGGGTGAAGAGAGGAGAGAGGGGGTGAAGAGAGGAGGGGTGAAGAGAGGAGAGAGGGGGTGAAGAGAGGAGGGGTGAAGAGAGGAGAGAGGGGGTGAAGAGAGGAGGGGTGAAGAGAGGAGAGAGGGGGTGAAGCGAGGAGGGGTGAAGAGAGGAGAGAGGGGGTGAAGAGAGGAGGGGTGAAGAGAGGAGAGAGGGGGTGAAGAGTGGAGGGGTGGAGAGAGGAGAGAGGGGGTGAAGAGAGGAGGGGTGAAGAGAGGAGAGAGGGGGTGAAGAGAGGAGGGGTGAAGAGAGGAGAGAGGGGGTGAAGAGAGGAGGGGTGAAGAGAGGAGAGAGGGGGGTGAAGAGAGGAGAGAGGGGTGAAGAGAGGAGGGGTGAAGAGAGGAGAGAGGGGGTGAAGAGTGGAGGGGTGGAGAGAGGAGAGAGGGGGTGAAGAGAGGAGGGGTGAAGAGAGGAGAGAGGGGGTGAAGAGTGGAGGGGTGGAGAGAGGAGAGAGGGGGTGAAGAGAGGAGGGGTGAAGAGAGGAGAGAGGGGGTGAAGAGAGGAGGGGTGAAGAGAGGAGAGAGGGGGTGAAGAGAGGAGGGGTGAAGAGAGGAGAGAGGGGGTGAAGAGAGGAGGGGTGAAGAGAGGAGAGAGGGGGTGAAGAGAGGAGGGGTGAAGAGAGGAGGAGGGGTGAAGAGAGGAGGGGTGAAGAGAGGAGAGAGGGGTGAAGAGAGGAGGGGTGAAGAGAGGAGAGAGGGGGTGAAGAGTGGAGGGGTGAAGAGAGGAGAGAGGGGGTGAAGAGAGGAGGGGTGAAGAGAGGAGAAGGGGGTGAAGAGTGGAGGGGTGAAGAGAGGAGAGAGGAGGGGTGAAGAGAGGAGAGAGGGGGTGAAGAGAGGAGAGAGGGGATGAAGAGAGGAGGGGTGAAGAGAGGAGAGAGGGGGTGAAGAGAGGAGGGGTGAAGAGAGGAGGAGGGGTGAAGAGAGGAGAGAGGGGTAACAAAGTCTAGGATTTGGCTGCTCCTTCTCCCTTCTCCCTACTCCCTACTCCCTACTCCCTACTCCCTTCTCCCTACTCCCTACTCCCTTCTCCCTACTCCCTACTCCCTACTCCCTACTCCCTTCTCCCTACTCCCTACTCCCTACTCCCTACTCCCTACTCCCTACTCCCTACTCCCTTCTCCCTACTCCCTACTCCCTACTCCCTACTCCCTACTCCCTACTCCCTTCTCCCTACTCCCTACTCCCTACTCCCTACTCCCTACTCCCTACTCCCTCTCCCTACTCCCTACTCCCTCTCCCTACTCCCTACTCCCTACTCCCTACTCCCTACTCCCTACTCCCTTCTCCCTCTCCCTACTCCCTACTCCCTACTCCCTACTCCCTACTCCCTTCTCCCTACTCCCTACTCCCTACTCCCTACTCCCTTCTCCCTTCTCCCTACTCCCTACTCCCTCCCTACTCCCTCTCCCTACTCCCTACTCCCTACTCCCTACTCCCTTCTCCCTACTCCCTACTCCCTACTCCCTACTCCCTACTCCCTACTCCCTACTCCCTACTCCCTCTCCCTTCTCCCTACTCCCTACTCCCTACTCCCTACTCCCTTCTCCCTTCTCCCTACTCCCTACTCCCTTCTCCCTTCTCCCTACTCCCTACTCCCTACTCCCTACTCCCTACTCCCTACTCCCTTCTCCCTACTCCCTACTCCCTACTCCCTACTCCCTACTCCCTTCTCCCTACTCCCTACTCCCTACTCCCTTCTCCCTACTCCCTACTCCCTACTCCCTACTCCCTTCTCCCTACTCCCTACTCCCTACTCCCTACTCCCTACTCCCTACTCCCTACTCCCTACTCCCTACTCCCTACTCCCTACTCCCTACTCCCTTCTCCCTACTCCCTACTCCCTACTCCCTACTCCCTACTCCCTACTCCCTTCTCCCTACTCCCTACTCCCTTCTCCCTACTCCCTACTCCCTACTCCCTACTCCCTTCTCCCTACTCCCTTCTCCCTTCTCCCTACTCCCTACTCCCTACTCCCTACTCCCTTCTCCCTACTCCCTACTCCCTACTCCCTACTCCCTTCTCCCTACTCCCTACTCCCTACTCCCTACTCCCTTCTCCCTACTCCCTACTCCCTACTCCCTTCTCCCTACTCCCTACTCCCTACTCCCTTCTCCCTACTCCCTACTCCCTTCTCCCTACTCCCTTCTCCCTACTCCCTACTCCCTACTCCCTTCTCCCTACTCCCTACTCCCTACTCCCTACTCCCTACTCCCTTCTCCCTACTCCCTACTCCCTTCTCCCTACTCCCTTCTCCCTACTCCCTACTCCCTACTCCCTACTCCCTTCTCCCTACTCCCTACTCCCTACTCCCTTCTCCCTTCTCCCTACTCCCTACTCCCTACTCCCTTCTCCCTACTCCCTACTCCCTTCTCATTCTCCCTGACCTTTATTTTCCTTCATTAGTGATGCAATGGTTCCCTCCCTCTCCTCCCATCTCATCAAAAACACTACTCCATTAAGAGGACTTACTCTACCTGACTTCCAGTTGTATTGGATGTGAAGGTCATTCTGTTTCATTTTTGTTGTTGTTAATCTTTGATGCTAATACCGGTAGAGGGGAGAGAGAGGTGGGGTGTTCATGTGTTAGGGAGGGAGGGGTTTTGAATGTTGTGCTCCTATGTAGCCTGCTGTTTTGTGTAGGTGGAAGGAAGAACGGACCATTCATTATCTGTGTCAGATTTTGCTGATGATTGTTAAATTGTAAAAAAATAAAAAAATACTCCAATGCCTGCTACCTGCCTGGTATTCTACTGACCTCAGTGTAAGTGTGTGTGTGTGTGTGTGTGTGTGTGTGTGTGTGTGTGTGTGTGTGTGTGTGTGTGTGTGTGTGTGTGTGTGTGTGTGTGTGTGTGTGTGTGTGTGTGTGTGTGTGTGTGTGTGTGTGTGTGTGTGTGTGTGTGTGTGTGTGTGTGGATGGATGGTGCTTGTATTCACTTCCTAGTAGGCTGGAATTGACTTGTTGACTTGTAGTGCTTGTTCCTTGTGTTGATTTGCAATGCTTTGCTTGGGCCCGGGCTTCCCGGTAGATTGTGATTATTTCTATATTTTTGTTTCTCACTCTCTCTCCTCCTCTCCTCTCCTCTCCTCTCCCTCTCTCTTCCACCTCTCTCCTCCCTTACCCCTCCCCTCCTCCTCCCTCTCTCCTGTCCTCCTCCCCCTCTCTCTCTCCCTCCCTCTCTCCTGTCCTCCTCCTCTCAGCTGGAGATGGACAGAGTGTCCAGATGGACTCCATTAAGTCAGGCTTCGTGGGCTCCCAGGTGGAGCTGCGTTGTATCTTCGTTAACTCCAACCCCCCGGTCAAGATCTCTCAGGTGACATGGCAGAAGTTCCTGAACGGCACCAAACAGAACGTGGCCATCGCCAACCCGTCGCTGGGTGTCTCCGTGCTCCCGCCCTTCAAGGAGAGGGTGACCTTCAAGCAGGCGGCGGTCCGCCACCGCACCCCATCTCTGGAGGACACCACCATCATGTTCTCCAACCTGAGGCTGTCTGATGAGGCTGCATACATCTGCGAGTACACCACCTTCCCTGCTGGGAACCGAGAGAACATGGTCAACCTCACCGTGTTTGGTAAGGACTAGATAAAACAAGATAAACCTCACTGTGTTTGGTAAGGACTAGATAACACAATATAAACCTCACTGTGTTTGGTAAGGACTAGATAACACAATATAAACCTCACTGTCTAACACAAGATAAACCTCACTGTCTAACACAAGATAAACCTCACCGTGTTTGGTAAGGACTAGATAAAACAAGATAAACCTCACTGTGTTTGGTAAGGACTAGATAACACAATATAAACCTCACTGTGTTTGGTAAGGACTAGATAACACAATATAAACCTCACTGTCTAACACAAGATAAACCTCACTGTGTTTGGTAAGGACTAGATAAAACAAGCTAAACCTCACTGTGTTTGGTAAGGACTAGATAACACAATATAAACCTCACTGTGTTTGGTAAGGACTAGATAACACAATATAAACCTCACTGTCTAACACAAGATAAACCTCACTGTGTTTGGTAAGAACTAGATAAAACAATATAAACCTCACCGTCTAACACAATATATTTTTTTATTTTTTTTATTTCACCTTTATTTAACCAGGTAGACAAGTTGACGACAACAAGTTCTCATTTACAACTGCGACCTGGCCAAGATAAAGCAAAGCAGTTTGACAACATACAACAACACAGAGTTACACATGGAGTAAAACAAACATACAGTCAATAATACAGTAGAAATAAGTCTATATACAATGTGAGCAAATGAGGTGAGATAAGGGAGGTAAAGGCAAAGAAAAAGGTCATGATGGCGAGGTACATACAATATAGCAAGTAAAACATTGGAATGGTAGATTTGCAGTGGAAGAAAGTGCAAAGTAGAAATAGAAATACTGGGGTGCAAAGGAGCAAAATAAATAAATACAGTAGGGGAAGAGGTAGTTGTTTGGGCTAAATTATAGATGGGCTATGTACAGGTGCAGTGATCTGTGAGCTGCTCTGACAGCTGGTGCTTAAAGCTAGTGATGGAGATAAGTGTTTCCAGTTTCCGAGATTCTTGTAGTTCGTTCCAGTCATTGGCAGCGGAGAACTGGAAGGAGAGGTGGCCGAAGGAGGAATTGGCTTTGGGGGTGACCAGTGAGATATACCTGCTGGAGCGCGTGCTACAGGTGGGTGCTGCTATGGTGACCAGCGAGCTGAGATAAGGGGGGACTTTACCTAGCAGGGTCTTGTAGATGACCTGTAGCCAGTGGGTTTGGCGACGAGTATGAAGCGAGGACCAGCCGACTAGAGCATACAGGTCACAGTGGTGGGCGGTATAAGGCGCTTTGGTAACAAAACAGATGGCACTGTGATAGACTGCATCCAGTTTGCTGAGTAGAGTGTTGGAGGCTATTTTGTAAATGACATCGCCGAAGTCGAGGATCGGTAGGATGGTCAGTTTTACGAGGATATGTTTGGCAGCATGAGTGAAGGATGCTTTGTTGCGAAATAGGAAGCCAATTCTCGATTTAACTTTGGATTGGAGATGATTGATGTGAGTCTGGAAGGAGAGTTTACTGTCTAACCAGACACCCAGGTATTTGTAGTTGTCCACATTATTCTAGGTCAGAACCGTCCAGAGTAGTGATGCTGGACGGGCTGGCAGGTGCGGGCAGCGATCGGTTGAAGAGCATGCATTTAGTTTTACTTGTATTTAAGAGCAGTTGGAGGCCACGGAAGGAGAGTTGTATGGCATTGAAGCGCGTCTAGTGGGTTGTTAACACAGTGTCCAAAGAAGGGCCAGAAGTATACAGAATGGTGTCGTCTGCGTAGAGGTGGATCAGAGACTCACCAGCAGCAAGAGCGACATCATTGATCTATACAAAGAAAATAGTCGGCCCAAGATTTGATTCCTGTGGCACCCCCATAGAGACTGCCAGAGGTCTGGACAACATGCCCTCCGATTTGACACACTGAACTCTATCAGAGAAGTAGTTGGTGTACCAGGCGAGGCAGTCATTTGAGAAACCAAGGCTGTTGAGTCTGCCGATGAGGATGTGGTGATTGACAGAGTCGAAAGCCTTGGCCAGGTCAATGAATACGGCTGCACAGTATTGTTTCTTATCAATGGCGGTTACGATATCGTTTAGGACCTTGAGCGTGGCTGAGGTGCACCCATGACCAGCTCTGAAACCAGATTGCACAGCGGAAAAGGTATGTTGGGATTTGAAATGGTCGGTGATCTGTTTGTTCACTTGGCTTTTGAGGACTTTAGAAAGGCAGGGCAGGATGGATATAGGTTGTAGCAGTTTGGGTCTAGAGTGTCTCCCCCTTTGAAGAGGGGGATGACCGTGGCCGCTTTCCAATCTTTAGGAATCTCAGACGATACGAAGGAGAGGTTGAACAGGCTAGTAATAGGGGTTGCAACAATTTCGGCAGATCATTTTAGAAAGAAAGGGTCCAGATTGTCTAGCCCGGCTGATTTGTAGGGGTCCAGATTTTGCAGCTCTTTCAGAACATCAGCTGACTGGATTTGGGTGAAGGAGAAATGGTGGGGGCTTTGGCGGGTTGCTGTGGAGGGTGCCGAGCAGTTGACCGGGGTAGGGGTGGCCAGGTGGAAAGCATGGCCAGCCGTAGAGAAATGCTTATTGAAATTCTCAATTATCGTGGATTTATCGGAGGTGACAGAGTTTCCTAGCCTCAGAGCAGTGGGCAGCTGGGAGGAGGTGCTCTTATTCTCCATGGACTTTACAGTGTCCCAGAACTTTTTGGAGTTTGTGTTGTGGGAAGCAAATTTCTGCTTGAAAAAGCTAGCCTTGGCTTTTCTAACTGCCTGTGTGTATTGGTTTCTAACTTCCCTGAAAAGTTGCATATCACGGGGGCTGTTTGATGCTAATGCAGAACGCCACAGGATGTTTTTGTGTTGGTTAAGGGCAGTCAGGTCTGGAGAGAACCAAGAGCTATATCTGTTCCTGGTTCTACATTTCTTGAATGGGGCATGCTTATTTAAGATGGTGAGGAAGGCATAAAAAAAAATATATATATATATATATATATATATATATATATATATATAAACCTCACTGTGTTTGGTAAGGACTAGTTAACATAAAATAAACCTCATTGTCTTTGGTAAGGACTAGCTAACATAATATAAACCTCATTGTCTTTGGTAAGGACTAGATAACATAATATTTTACATTTACATTTTAGTCATTTAGCAGACGCTCTTATCCAGAGTGACTTACAGTAGTGAATGCATACATTTCATATTTTTTTTTCCTGTGCTGGCCCCCCGTGGGAACCTCATTGCCTTTGGTAAGGACTAGCTAAGATAATATAAACCTCATTGCCTTTGGTAAGGACTAGCTAACATAATATAAACCTCATTGCCTTTGGTAAGGACTAGCTAACATAATATAAACCTCATTGTCTTTGGTAAGGACTAGCTAACATAATATAAACCTCATTGTCTTTGGTAAGGACTAGCTAACATAATATAAACCTCATTGTCTTTGGTAAGGACTAGCTAACATAATAATAAACCTCATTGTCTTTGGAGCTACAGGGAATATAAACCTCATTGTCTTTGGTAAGGACTAGCTAACATAATATAAACCTCATTGTCTTTGGTAAGGACTAGCTAACATAATATAAACCTCATTGTCTTTGGTAAGGACTAGCTAACATAATATAAACCTCATTGTCTTTGGTAAGGACTAGCTAACATAATATAAACCTCATTGTCTTTGGTAAGGACTAGCTAACATAATAATAAACCTCATTGTCTTTGGAGCTACAGGGAATATAAACCTCATTGTCTTTGGTAAGGACTAGCTAACATAATATAAACCTCATTGTCTTTGGTAAGGACTAGCTAACATAATATAAACCTCATTGTCTTTGGTAAGGACTAGCTAACATAATATAAACCTCATTGTCTTTGGTAAGGACTTGCTAACATAATATAAACCTCATTGCCTTTGGTAAGGACTAGCTAACATAATAATAAACCTCATTGTCTTTGGTAAGGACTAGCTAACATAATATAAACCTCATTGTCTTTGGTAAGACTTGCTAACATAATATAAACCTCATTGTCTTTGGTAAGGACTTGCTAACATAATAATAAACCTCATTGTCTTTGGTAAGACTTGCTAACATAATATAAACCTCATTGTCTTTGGTAAGGACTTGCTAACATAATAATAAACCTCATTGTCTTTGGTAAGGACTTGCTAACATAATATAAACCTCATTGTCTTTGGTAAGGACTTGCTAACATAATAATAAACCTCATTGTCTTTGGTAAGGACTTGCTAACATAATAATAAACCTCATTGTCTTTGGTAAGGACTTGCTAACATAATAATAAACCTCATTGTCTTTGGTAAGGACTTGCTAACATAATAATAAACCTCATTGTCTTTGGTAAGGACTTGCTAACATATTATAAACCTCATTGTCTTTGGTAAGGACTTGCTAACATAATAATAAACCTCATTGTCTTTGGTAAGGACTTGCTTGTCACAACACAATATGACTGGACATTCTAGTCATAAGTAAATGTTACAGCAATGTGAGATAATGGAAATATGAGATAATGGCTGTAATTTGAAAAGAGAGATGATAAGAAAGCCCTTTACTGACAAAAGAAAGACCCTTCTACCGTGGGTGGTGTAGTGCTCGTTCATAAGGTCACTCAGGGCTGTAACCTTGGAAACCCATGTCAGGTCACTCAGGGCTGTAACCTTGGAAACCCATGTCAGGTCACTCAGGGCTGTAACCTTGGAAACCCATGTCAGGTCACTCAGGGCTGTAACCTTGGAAACCCATGTCAGGTCACTCAGGGCTGTAACCAGCCAGGCTGTGTTTCTGTGAAGGCGTTGGAGATGTGATATATTCTATCCATATAGATTACCCCAGAAGGAACACAGACATATTGCTTTCATGCAACCAGAGAATGTAGAAATAAATAAATATACAAGAAGCTGAAAGAGAAATCAATAAATCCATTTAGTATGCATGTTTCTGCCCCGGATGCCTTTCTGAAGATGGAGTAATCCCATTGTTTGGGACAGAGTGAGAAGCAGTGAGAGAGAGAGAGAGAGACAGAGATCGACTCTACAGAGAGAGAGAGAGAGACAGAGATCGACTCTACAGAGAGAGAGACAGAGATCGACTCTACAGAGAGAGAGACAGAGATCGACTCTACAGAGAGAGAGACAGAGATCGACTCTACAGAGAGAGAGACAGAGATCGACTCTACAGAGAGAGAGACTCTACAGAGAGAGAGAGCGAGAGAGACTACAGAGAGAGAGAGAGAGACTACAGAGAGAGAGAGAGACTCTACAGAGAGAGACTCTACAGAGAGAGAGAGCGAGAGAGAGACTACAGAGAGAGAGAGAGAGAGAGAAAGCGAGAGAGACTACAGAGAGAGAGAGACTCTACATAAAGAGGGAGACTACAGAGAGAGAGATATAGACTACAGAGAGAAAGCGAGAGACAGAGAGACTACAGAGAGAGACAGAGAGAGATACTCTACACAGAGAGAGAGAGAGACTACAGAGAGAGAGAGAGACTACAGAGAGAGAGAGAGAGACTACAGAGAGAGAGAGAGAGACTACAGAGAGAGAGAGAGAGAGAGAGAGACTACAGAGAGAGAGAGAGAGAACTACAGAGAGAGAGAGAGAGAGAGAGAGACTACAGAGAGAGAGAGAGAGAGACTACAGAGAGAGAGAGAGAGAGAGACTACAGAGAGAGAGAGAGACTACAGAGAGAGAGACTACAGAGAGAGAGAGAGAGAGAGAGAGACTACAGAGAGAGAGAGAGAGAGAGAGACTACAGAGAGAGACTACAGAGAGAGAGAGAGAGACTACAGAGAGAGAGAGAGAGAGAGACTACAGAGAGAGAGAGAGAGAGACTACAGAGAGAGAGAGAGACTACAGAGAGAGAGACTACAGAGAGAGAGAGAGAGAGAGAGAGACTACAGAGAGAGAGAGAGAGAGAGACTACAGAGAGAGACTACAGAGAGAGAGAGAGAGAGAACTACAGAGAGAGAGAGAACTACAGAGAGAGAGAGAGAGAGAGACTACAGAGAGAGAGAGAGAGACTACAGAGAGAGAGAGAGAGAGACTACAGAGAGAGAGAGAGAGAGAGAGAGACTACAGAGAGAGCACAGCTTTGTAAAGGTTGTTCTGTCTCTCGTCTGATTATAGCTGTAATTAGCAGTAGAGAGTTGGAGCGTTTTCCATTAAGCCCCAGCAAAATAAAAACACTTGTATTAATTAGTGACCAGTCCCTGTATCTCCATCAGCCTTGTCTTAAGTAGTGACCAGTCCCTGTATCTCCATCAGCCTTGTATTAATTAGTGACCAGTCCCTGTATATCCATCAGTCTTGTATTAATTAGTGACCAGTCCCTGTATCTCCATCAGCCTTGTCTTAAGTAGTGACCAGTCCCTGTATCTCCATCAGCCTTGTATTAATTAGTGACCAGTCCCTGTATATCCATCAGTCTTGTATTAATTAGTGACCAGTCCCTGTATCTCCATCAGCCTTGTCTTAAGTAGTGACCAGTCCCTGTATCTCCATCAGCCTTGTATTAATTAGTGACCAGTCCCTGTATATCCATCAGCCTTGTCTTAAGTAGTGACCAGTCCCTGTATATCCATCAGCCTTGTCTTAAGTAGTGACCAGTCCCTGTATATCCATCAGCCTTGTATTAAGTAGTGACCAGTCCCTGTATATCCATCAGCCTTGTATTAAGTAGTGACCAGTCCCTGTATATCCATCAGTCTTGTATTAAGTAGTGACCAGTCCCTGTATATCCATCAGCCTTGTCTTAAGTAGTGACCAGTCCCTGTATATCCATCAGCCTTGTCTTAAGTAGTGACCAGTCCCTGTATATCCATCAGTCTTGTCTTAAGTAGTGACCAGTCCCTGTATATCCATCAGCCTTGTCTTAAGTAGTGACCAGTCCCTGTATATCCATCAGCCTTGTCATCTCCAAGCCCCCATCTTGTCTGTTTACAAAATGGAAACATATTCCCTATGTATAGTATAATATTGGTCCCCTGTCGTAGAGAGGGGACCAAAGTGCAGCGTGTTGAGTGCTCATGATCAATTTGTAAGTCGCTCTGGATAAGAGCGTCTGCTAAATGACTTAAATGTAAATGTTAAATGTCATGATGAATATTTATTATAACTCAGAACACTAAAGCAAAAAATAACAACGCAACCGAGAACAGTTCAGTCAGGTACAGAAAACTAAACAGAAGACAACTACCCACAAACACAGGTGGAAAAAAACCCTACTTAAGTATGATCTCCAATTAGAGACAACGAGGACCAGCTGCCTCTAATTGGAGATCATCCCCCCAAAAAAACATAGAAATAGAAAAACTAGAAACTAAACATAGATATACAAAACATAGAAAAACACAAAACACCCCCTTTCACGCCCTGACCTACTCTACCATAGAAAATAACATCTTACTATGGTCAGGACGTGACAAATATAGTGCACTACTTTTGACAAGGTACCAAAGTGCCCTGGTTGGGTTGTGTTGGGTGCCTGAGTGTGTGTGTGTGTGTGTGTGTGTGTGTGTGTGTGTGTGTGTGTGTGTGTGTGTGTGTGTGTGTGTGTGTGTGTGTGTGTGTGTGTGTGTGTGTGTGTGTGTGTGTGTGCTGTGTGTTTTGTCAGCTGACAATCAGTGAATGCCAGGAAACCTATGTGACAATAACTGACTGACAGTGTTCAAAGAGGCCCCTTCATATCATAGCTATCTGCAGCTCTGCACAACGCTGCTATTCATATCATAGCTATCTATTCATATCTGATCTAGACCTGCAGTTGTTTGATTGAGCATTCTCTCTTGCTTACCTGAACCTCCCTTTTGATGTCACAGCAGTAAATTGCTAATTGGCAGCACTCAAAGGATTTCAATTGGAACACTTTGTGCCTTTGGAAATGCAAGAGACTTCTGCATCTGTTGAAGATTCTTGACAACTGGGTTTGACTTTGAGCACGTCAGGGACGGAGGAAAAACAGCTCCCTTCACCACGTCAGGGACGGAGGAAAAACAGATCCCTTCAGCACGTCAGGGACGGAGGAAAAACAGATCCTTTCAGCACGTCAGGGACGGAGGAAAAACAGATCCCTTCAGCACGTCAGGGACGGAGGAAAAACAGATCCCTTCAGCACGTCAGGGACGGAGGAAAAACAGATCCCTTCACCACGTCAGGGACGGAGGAAAAACAGCTCCCTTCACCACGTCAGGGACGGAGGAAAAACAGATCCTTTCAGCACGTCAGGGACGGAGGAAAAACAGATCCTTTCAGCACGTCAGGGACGGAGGAAAAACAGATCCCTTCAGCACGTCAGGGACGGAGGAAAAACAGCTCCCTTCAGCACGTCAGGGACGGAGGAAAAACAGCTCCCTTCACCACGTCAGGGACGGAGGAAAAACAGCTCCCTTCAGCACGTCAGGGACGGAGGAAAAACAGCTCCCTTCACCACGTCAGGGACGGAGGAAAAACAGCTCCCTTCACCACGTCAGGGACGGAGGAAAAACAGATATTTTCAGCACGTCAGGGACGGAGGAAAAACAGCTCCCTTCAGCACGTCAGGGACGGAGGAAAAACAGATATTTTCAGCACGTCAGGGACGGAGGAAAAACAGTTCCCTTCAGCACATCAGGGACGGAGGAAAAACAGATATTTTCCTGATTCAAATCACCACAAGACCTTTCCTCCCTCCACCTCATATTCATTAACTTCAAATAGAAATATATCAGTGAATCTGAAGATTAACGTTGAAGTGAAGTAGAAATAATTAAATAGAGAAGATATCAGTCAATCTGAAGATTAACTTTGAATTGAAATATAAATCATTAAACACCTAAAAGGGAATTATCTTGAAAGGAAAATACATACAGACCATTTACTTGACAGGTAAAGCTATAATTTTTTAATGAAGGGCACTGGCATTGAGATGTTGATAATCCATTTTAGTAACTTGAGGGGCTTTATGTGTTTGTTTGTTTGTTTACATTTATTCTCTCTCTCTCTTCCTTCCAGCCCGACCTCTGACCCGAATGACCTTGACCACGCCCACCATCGTGGCCCGCCCCCAGAAACGTAAGATGACCGTGGCGACGTGCCTCTCGGCCAATGGGAAGCCTCAGAGCGTGATCAAGTGGGACACGCGGCTGAAGGGCGAGGCCACATTCCAGGAGACGCAGAACAGCAACGGCACGGTGACCGTCCGCAGTAACTATGTGGTCGTGCCGAGCAGAGAGACACACAAACAGAAACTCACCTGCATCGTAACCTACCGCAACGAGAGGATTACGGACAGTGTCGTGCTCAACGTGCAGTGTGAGTTATCACATTTATTTTCATGTCAATCATTCAAACAATGAAAAAGTTATTGTCCCAGAAGGATATTTTGTTCAAACGCAGCAGGGGTAACAGAATCCAAGAGTTAACACACTAGCCACAGAACACAGAAGATTATGACATTTATTTAACCTTTATTTAACCATGTAGTCCCAATGAGATTAGAATACCTCTTTATTTAACCATGTAGTCCCAATGAGATTAGAATACCTCTTTATTTAACCATGTAGTCCCAATGAGGTTAACCATGTAGTCCCAACGAGGTTAGAATACCTCTTTATTTAACCATGTAGTCCCAACGAGGTTAGAATACCTCTTTATTTAACCATGTAGTCCCAATGAGGTTGGAATACCTCTTTATTTAACCATGTAGTCCCAACGAGGTTAGAATACCTCTTTATTTAACCATGTAGTCCCAATGAGATTAGAATACCTCTTTATTTAACCATGTAGTCCCAACGAGGTTGGAATACCTCTTTATTTAACCATGTAGTCCCAACGAGGTTAGAATACCTCTTTATTTAACCATGTAGTCCCAACGAGGTTGGAATACCTCTTTATTTAACCATGTAGTCCCAATGAGGTTGGAATACCTCTTTATTTAACCATGTAGTCCCAACGAGGTTAGAATACCTCTTTATTTAACCATGTAGTCCCAACGAGGTTAGAATACCTCTTTATTTAACCATGTAGTCCCAACGAGGTTAGAATACCTCTTTATTTAACCATGTAGTCCCAACGAGGTTAGAATACCTCTTTATTTAACCATGTAGTCCCAACGAGGTTAGAATACCTCTTTATTTAACCATGTAGTCCCAACGAGGTTAGAATACCTCTTTATTTAACCATGTAGTCCCAATGAGGTTAGAATACCTCTTTATTTAACCATGTAGTCCCAACGAGGTTGGAATACCTCTTTATTTAACCATGTAGTCCCAACGAGGTTAGAATACCTCTTTATTTAACCATGTAGTCCCAACGAGGTTAGAATACCTCTTTCCCAAGGGAGAGTTGATTTTAAATACACTTTACACAAGGTCACTCACAGCACATCAACACATCAACACACTTTACTAAGAGAAACACAGTGTAAATAGTAGCTTAACGTGAAAGACTATCAGAGTCCAAAATGTGTCGAAGATAGGTAAAAACTACTTCTCCAATAGAAATCCCCGATCACACTTGAATTACTGCGGCATCTGAAACGGCACCTTATTCCCTATTTAGTGCACAACTGGTCTGGTCAAAAGTAGTGCACTAAATAGGGAATAGGGCGTCATTTGGGAAGCATGTCATTAGTTAATATTAGTACCATTCACTGTTCTGCTCTGCTCTGCTCTGTTCTGCTCTGCTCTGCTCTGCTCTGTTCTGTTCTGTTCTGTTCTGTTCTGCTCTGCTCTGCTCTGTTCTGTTCTGTTCTGTTCTGTTCTGTTCTGTTCTGTTCTGTTCTGCTCTGTTCTGCTCTGTTCTGCTCTGTTCTGTTCTGTTCTGTTCTGTTCTGCTCTGTTCTGCTCTGTTCTGCTCTGTTCTGTTCTGTTCTGCTCTGTTCTGTTCTGTTCTGCTCTGCTCTGCTCTGTTCTGTTCTGTTCTGCTCTGCTCTGTTCTGCTCTGTTCTGCTCTGCTCTGCTCTGTTCTGTTCTGTTCTGTTCTGCTCTGTTCTGTTCTGTTCTGTTCTGCTCTGCTCTGTTCTGTTCTGCTCTGTTCTGTTCTGCTCTGTTCTTCTCTACTCTGCTCTGTAATGTTCTGTTCTGTTCTGGTTTGCTCTGTTCTGGTTTGCAGGTGGTATACTAGCATAGTGATGTAGGACATCTTGTCATTCACTGTTGTCCTGTCATAACACAGTCAGTGCTTTCCCGTTAGCCCCGAACCTCGGCTAATCAGCTACAGACTCATTTTCAGCTGGCTACGTTTTCCGCATCCTATTAGCTAGGCAACCTTTTTTATTTAAAAGTTTCAATCCACTAGTCCGTCGAGCCCTCTCCCGCTAGAATGAACAATATGCATCTTCTAGCAATCTATTCATAGGATAGGTGCCTGTCAGTCACAAAGCAAGCAATCACAGGGAAGCACACTCTGATGTGACTCCTGCTTCCCGGTTGGCTGCAGTCAAATGTCTTTACAAGGAGGACGGAGAGAGAGCATGATACTCGTGGATTTGCACGTCCCACGTAACATAGGTGGTAACGATGAGTCAATCCACGACTTAGCCAAATTATTGTTTTCCTGGGAACATTCCTTTATTTTGTGTAGCCGTTAGCGATGATGCTAATGAAAACCTGTCTTCTAGTAGACAGAAAGTCTTTCCCCCAAAAAATCTTCTCTGTTAAACGTTAACTACAAAATAGCTGATATAATGATTATTTTCATAAATATTTGTTTTGTAAACTCTACTATTACAAAAACACCTGCTAAACATCAGCCTCTTGTTAGGTGTTTAATAAAGGGTGGCTTCACCCAAAAATATAAATTGATCAGATTTTTCAGAAATGGTCTCGGGATGTGGTTTAAGCATTTTCTGTGGACTTTGTTGTTGCTCTATTAAAAAGGGTGATTTTTGAGAGTGAAACCTAAATAAAATGGCAAAAACAGAAACCTAGAAAAACTACAAGAACAAAACGGAATCAGGCAAAAGAATAAAACCGATTTTATAATCTGACCTTATAATGTTTTTTAATTAATTTAGGCTATGTCAAATCAGAAATAAATAATACAAAAGACTAATATAACCCTTTTATTTAATTTTTTTTCTAGATAATGTGGGCTATTTACTTTATGTTTTCTGTTTGAATAAAATACATAATTTGAAAAACAAACATCATTGTGGCTATTCATATCTTGCAGTAAAACTGTCAAAAAATTGTTTTGTCAAGTTGGCTGGATGTCCCTTTGGGTGGTGGACCATTGTTCATGCACACGGGAAACTGAAAAACCCAGCCTGGCACCTACTACCACACCCCTGTTCACCTACTACCCTACCCCCTGTTCACCTACTACCCCCTGTTCACCTACTACCCTACCCCCTGTTCACCTACTACCCCCTGTTCACCTACTACCCTACCCCCTGTTTACCTACTACCCTACCCCCTGTTCACCTACTACCCCCTGTTCACCTACTACCCCCTGTTCACCTACTACCCTACCCCCTGTTCACCTACTACCCTACCCCCTGTTCACCTACTACCCCCTGTTCACCTACTACCCCCTGTTCACCTACTACCCCTACCCCCTGTTCACCTACTACCCTACCCCCTGTTCACCTACTACCCTACCCCCTGTTCACCTACTACCCCCTGTTCACCTACTACCCCCTGTTCACCTACTACCACACAGGGATGCTGGTCCATGTTGACTTCAATGCTTTCCACAGTTGTGTCAAGTTGGCTGGATGTCCTTTTGGGTGGTGGACCATTCTTGATCCACACGGGAAACTGTTAAGCGTGAAAAACCCAGCAGCGTTGCAGTTCTTGACACAAACCGGTGTGACTGGCTCCCACTACTATACCCTGTTCAAAGGCACTTAAATATTTTGTCTTGCGCGTTCACCCTCTGAATGGCACACATACACAACACACATCTCAACTGTCTCAAGGCTTAAAAGTCCTTCTTTAACCTGTCTCCTCTCCTTCATTTAAGCTGATTTAATAATTGCCATCAATAAGAGATCATAGCTTTCACCTGGTCAGTCTATGTCATGGAAAGAGCAGAGTGTTAATGTTTTGTACACTCAGTATATACATACCATCTAGAAAATGTTTTTATTCATAGTGACTTAAACAAGCATGCATACGGGTGGTCGCGGGATTCAATCCCACTACCGTGGTGTTACAAGCACCATGCTCTACCAACTGAGCTATAGAGGACCCCAGTTACTCACAAGAGAAGACAGGTCAAATGTTAAAAAAAGGTTCAATGTTCTCTGTGAAAAGTGTCCTCATCATAGAGGCCTTGGCCATATCCAGAACAACTAGCAATACATTGAATGCATACATGTTTAGTAATGTAACATGTCATCACAATACCACAACATTTTATTTTTCTCCAATTTGGGAGGTAAACTTAATGAAGTATTTCATAATTTCGTCAGTGTATTTCGGATGGAATCAAGGCATTAGAATGTGCTAGAGGCCACCAGAATAGAGCTACTTCAGTAAAAAAAAGAAAAATAATAACAAAATGTTTAGGGGCAAGCCCCCCCGGACCCCTTTTGGGGGCGCCTGGCTGGCTATTGTATCTATTTGACTAGCTACTCTATGTACTTGTGGACAACACTGAATACACTCCATGTCTTCTAAATTATAACTGTTTTTTTTACCAAAGCTTCATGTTCACACTCTAGTGGATGCTATGTTGATTGTGTGAACTGATATAGTTACTGTACATCCAAAGAACAGTGTTTGGTGGCGCTGAGGCGGAAACAGGACTGGCTACTGCTGACAATCCCTACACATCGCTGGTAATATGGTGATCTCTAGAGGGTAGTGGGGTCTAGAGGGTAGTGGGGTAGTGGGGTGATCTCTAGAGGGTAGTGGGGTGATCTCTAGAGGGTAGTGGGGTCTAGAGGGTAGTGGGGTGATCACTAGAGGGTAGTGGGGTAGTGGGGTGATCACTAGAGGGTAGTGGGGTGATCACTAGAGGGTAGTGGGGTGATCTCTAGAGGGTAGTGGGGTGATCTCTAGAGGGTAGTGGGGTAGTGGGGTGATCACTAGAGGGTAGTGGGGTGATCTCTAGAGGGTAGTGGGGTCTAGAGGGTAGTGGGGTGATCACTAGAGGGTAGTGGGGTGATCACTAGAGGGTAGTGGGGTGATCTCTAGAGGGTAGTGGGGTAGTGGGGTGATCACTAGAGGGTAGTGGGGTGATCTCTAGAGGGTAGTGGGGTGATCTCTAGAGGGTAGTGGGGTGATCTCTAGAGGGTAGTGGGGTCTAGAGGGTAGTGGGGTGATCTCTAGAGGGTAGTGGGGTGATCTCTAGAGGGTAGTGTGGTGATCTCTAGAGGGTAGTGGGGTCTAGAGGGTAGTGGGGTGATCTCTAGAGGGTAGTGGGGTGATCTCTAGAGGGTAGTGGGGTGATCTCTAGAGGGTAGTGGGGTCTAGAGGGTAGTGGGGTGATCTCTAGAGGGTAGTGGGGTGATCTCTAGAGGGTAGTGGGGTGATCTCTAGAGGGTAGTGGGGTGATCTCTAGAGGGTAGTGGGGTCTAGAGGGTAGTGGGGTGATCACTAGAGGGTAGTGGGGTGATCTCTAGAGGGTAGTGGGGTCTAGAGGGTAGTGGGGTGATCACTAGAGGGTAGTGGGGTGATCTCTAGAGGGTAGTGGGGTCTAGAGGGTAGTGGGGTGATCTCTAGAGGGTAGTGGGGTGATCTCTAGAGGGTAGTGGGGTGATCTCTAGAGGGTAGTGGGGTGATCTCTAGAGGGTAGTGGGGTGATCTCTAGAGGGTAGTGGGGTGATCTCTAGAGGGTAGTGGGGTCTAGAGGGTAGTGGGGTGATCTCTAGAGGGTAGTGGGGTGATCTCTAGAGGGTAGTGGGGTGATCTCTAGAGGGTAGTGGGGTGATCTCTAGAGGGTAGTGGGGTGATCTCTAGAGGGTAGTGGGGTCTAGAGGGTAGTGGGGTGATCTCTAGAGGGTAGTGGGGTGATCTCTAGAGGGTAGTGGGGTGATCTCTAGAGGGTAGTGGGGTCTAGAGGGTAGTGGGGTGATCTCTAGAGGGTAGTGGGGTGATCTCTAGAGGGTAGTGGGGTGATCTCTAGAGGGTAGTGGGGTGATCTCTAGAGGGTAGTGGGGTGATCTCTAGAGGGTAGTGGGGTCTAGAGGGTAGTGGGGTGATCTCTAGATGGCCGTGTAGTGGGACAGTCACAGTGAATGGCTTGAATGGAAGACATAAGGACCTTTCACAGTACTGAGCCAAACGGAGCTGACCCAAACGAAGTTGGTCTGATTTGGCATGGTTACGTAGTCGCTCGAACCATTTAGGAGAAGGACTGTGACAAAATACTGTGGGCTAACACAGTAACATTCAGGTCGACCCTATAGGGCCAATCTGGCAATACTGTACTGACACCATCTCTCTCCCCCTGACAGATGAACCGGAGGTGAAGATCGAGGGTTTTGATGGTAACTGGTACCTGAACCGTCAGGACGTCAGCCTCACCTGCAACACTGACGCTAACCCCCCTGTCACCGTCTACCAGTGGAAACTGTAAGTCTAAAACCATATCCCACACAGGGCTGAAGCTTCTTTTTACTGTCTATGTACATGTTCAAGTTGTTAGAAAGCGGTAGAAGAAGTATCTTCTCCACAATCAACAGCACGAAGGCTCAAACAGTATGAAGGAAAAGAGCATCAGGATTCGTATTGTCTTAATGTGTGTCCAAAATGACACCCTGTGCTCAATCCCCTTTGGGCTCTGGTCGACACTATTCAGGGAATAGGGTGCTATTTGGGGCACATTCTTAGTTCATATTTTTCAGCAGCATACCACCCTGCGTCCACTGCTGGCTTGCTTCTGAAGATAAGCAGGGTTGGTCCTGGTCAGTCCCTGGATGGGAGACCAGATGCTGCTGGAAGTGATGTTGGAAGGCTAGTAGGAAGCACCCTTTCATATGGTCTAAAAAAATATCCCAATTCCCCAGGGCAGTGATTGAGGACATTGCCCTGTGTAGGGTGCTGTCTTTCAGATGGGATATTATATGGCTGTCCTGACTCTTTGTGATCATAAAAGATCCCATGAAACTTATCGTAGGGGTGTTAACAATGGTGTCCTTTGAAATTCCCAATATGGCCACCTAATCATCCCCATCTTACAATTGGCTCATTCATCTCCACTCCCCTGAAACTATTCCCCAGGTCGTTGCTGTAAATGAGAATGTTTTCTCAGTCAACTGACCTGGTTAAATAAATAAACTATTACTGTGTCGGTTCAATCAAATGTATTTATGAAGCCCTTCTTACATCACTGCTCTGTTCTGCTCTGTCATAACATCAAGTGGATGTGTAGCTAACACACATTCTCCAGAACCCTGTTAAATACTCAATGCAATTTACTGCTGCAATGAAGCTGCCGCAAAGTTGGGAATTTATGATAAATAATTGTGTTATACGAGAGGTCTGGTAAACTTTTTTATTCCACTTTAGTTGTCCAATCTGGGTTTTAAAAGCATAAGCCATGCTATAAATCTATCAACATAACTATGCCCCTACTTCCTCTGTCTTCATCAACCTTTCATTCATGTGTTTCAGTTGGTTTACACACCAGTGTATTGATGATGGTAAGGCTTGAGATGGAAGCATAGGCAAAATCTATCTATCTACCTACAGTGGCTTGCGAAAGTATTCACCCCCTTGGCATTTTTCCTATTTTGTTGGCTTACAACCTGGAATTAAAATAGATTTTTTTTTTGTATCATTTGATTTACACTACATGCCTACCACTTTGAAGATGCAAAATATTTTTATTGTGAAACAAACAAGAAATAAGGGCGTGCATGAAAATTTGGGCGTGCATAACTATTCACCCCCTCAAAGTCAATACTTTATAGAGCTACCTTTTGCAGCAATTACAGCTGCAAGTCTCTTGGGGTATTTCAAGGCCTACCTTCAAACTCAGTGCCTCTTTGCTTGACATCATGGGAAAATCAAAAGAAATCAGCCAAGACCTTGTAGACCTCCACAAGTCTGGTTCATCCTTGGGAGCAATTTCCAAATGCCTGAAGGTACCACGTTCATCTGTACAAACAATAGTACGGAAGTATAAACACCGTGGGACCACGCAGCCGTCATACCGCTCAGGAAGGAGACCCGTTCTGTCTCCTAGAGATGAACGTACTTTGGAGTGAAAAGTGCAAATCAATCACAGAACAACAGCAAAGGACCTTGTGAAGATGCTGGAGGAAACAGGTACAAAAGTATCTATATCCACAGTAAAATGACTCTTATATCGACATAACCTGAAAGGCTGCTCAGCAAGGAAGAAGCCACTGCTCCAAAACCACCATAAAAAAGCCAGACTACGGTTTGCAACTGCACATGGGGACAAAGATCGTACTTTTTGGAGAAATGTCCACTGATCTGATGAAACAAAAATATAACTATTTGGCCATAATGACCAACGTTATGTTTGGAGGAAAAAGGGGGATGCTTGCAAGCCGAAGAACACCATCCCAACCATGAAGCACGGGGGTGGCAGCATCATGTTCTGGGGGTGCTTTGCTGCAGAAGGGACTGGTGCACTTCACAAAATAGATGGCATTATGAGGGAGGAAAATGATGTAGATATTTTGAAGCAACATCTCAAGACATCAGTCAGGAATTTAAAGCTTGGTCGCAAATGGGTCTTCCAAATGGACAATGACCCCGAGCATACTTCCAAAGTTGTGGCAAAATGGCTTAACCTCTTACATCGAGACGTTCCGCTAGCGGAACACCTGCTCCAATATCCAATGATAGGCGTGGCGCGAATTACAAATTCCTCAAAAATACAAAAACTTCTAAAAAACGACTATTTCACAGCATTTTAAAGACAAGACTCTCCTTTATCTAACCACACTGTCCGATTTCAAAAAGGCTTTACAGCGAAAGCAAAACATTCGATTATGTCAGCAGAGTACCCAGCCAGAAATAATCAGACACCCATTTTTCAAGCTAGCATATAATGTCACAAAAACCCAGAAGACAGCTAAATGCAGCACTAACCTTTGATGATCTTCATCAGATGACACACCTAGGACATTATGTTATACAATACATGCATGTTTTGTTCAATCAAGTTCATATTTATAAAAAAAAACAGCTTTTTACATTAGCATGTGACGTTCAGAACTAGCATACCCCCCGCAAACTTCCGGGGAATTTACTAACAATTTACTAAATTACTCACGATAAACGTTCACAAAAAGCATAACAATTATTTTAAGAATTATAGATACAGAACTCCTCTATGCACTCGATATGTCCGATTTTAAAATAGCTTTTTGGTGAAAGCACATTTTGCAATATTCTAAGTACATAGCCCAGCCATCACGGGCTAGCTATTTAGACACCCGGCAAGTTTAGCCTTCACCAAAATCAGATTTACTATAACAAAAATGTTATTACCTTTGTTGTCTTCGTCAGAATGCACTCCCAGGACTGCTACTTCAATAACAAATATTGGTTTGCTCCCAAATAATCCATCGTTATATCCGAATAGCGGCGATTTGTTCGTGCGTTCCAGAAACTATCCGAAATGGTAAAGCAGGGTCGTGCGCATGGCGCAATTCGTGACAAAACATTTCTAAATATTCCATTACCGTACTTCGAAGCATGTCAACCGCTGTTTAAAATCAATTTTTATGCAATTTATCTCGTAAAAAAGCGATAATATTCCGACCGGGAATCTCCTTTTCGGCAAACAGAGGAAAAATCACAAAGACGGGGGCGGCCAGGGCACGCGCCTAAGCCCACAGTCCCTTGATCGGCCACTTGAGAAAGGCGATAATGTGTTTCAGCCTGGGGCTGGGATGACGACATTCCGTTTTTTCCCGGGCTCTGAGAGCCTATGGACGACGTGGGAAGTGTCACGTTAGAGCAGAGATCCTTTGTAATTGAATGAGATGGCAAAGAAGTTCAAGAAATGGTCAGACAGGCCACTTCCTGTAAAGGAATCTCTCAGGTTTTGACCTGCCATTTGAGTTCTGTTATACTCACAGACACCATTCAAACAGTTTTAGAAACTTTGGAGTGTTTTCTATCCAAAGCCAATAATTATATGCATATTCTAGTTACTGGGCAGGAGTAGTAACCAGATTAAATCGGGTACGTTTTTTATCCAGCCATGAAAATACTGCCCCCTAGCCATAACAGGTTAAGGACAACAAAGTCAAGGTATTGGAGTGGCCATCACAAAGCCCTGACCTCAATCCCATAGAAAATTTGTGGGCAGAACAGGAAAAGTGTGTGCGAGCAAGGAGGCCTACAAACCTGAGTCAGTTACACCAGCTCTGTCAGGAGGAATGGACCAAAATTCACCGAACTTATTGTGGGAAGCTTGTGGAAGGCTACCTGAAACGTTTGACCCAATTTAAGGTCAATGCTACCAAATACTAATTGAGTGTATGTAAACTTCTGACCCACAGGGAATGAGATGAAAGAAAAAAAACTGAAATAAATCATTCTTAAAATAAAGTGGTGATCCTAACTGACCTAAGACAGGTAATTTTTACTAGGATTAAATGTCAGGAATTGTGAAAAACTGAGTTTAAATGTATTTGGCTAAGGTGTATGTAAACTTCCGACTTCAACTGTAAATCAATGAGTTTTCGATGGCACTAGAACGGTCTGCAGCACCCGGCCTCCACCTACTAGAATCTGAAGTCAAATGTCTACTGTTTGCTGATGATCTGGTATTTCTGTCCCCAACCAAGGAGGGCCTACAGCAGCACCTAGATCTTCTGCACAGATTCTGTCAGACCTGGACCCTGACAGACCTGGGCCCTGACAGACCTGGGCCCTGACAGACCTGGGCCCTGACAGTAAATCTCAGTAAGACAAAAATAATTGTCTTCCAAAATAGGTCCAGTTGCCCGACCACAAATACAAATTCCATCTAAACACCAGCACCACAGTTAACTTCCACAAAGTTGTGAATGATCTGAGAGACAAGGCAAGAAGGACCTTCTATGCCATCAAAAGGAACATAACATTTGACATCACAATTAGGATTTGGCTAAAAATACTTGAATCAGTTATAGAACCCATTGCCCTTTATGGTTGTGAGGTCTGGGGTCCGCTCACCAACCAAGAATTCACCAAATGGGTCAAACCAAATTGAGACTCTGCTTGAAGAATTCTGCAAAAATATCCTCCGTGTACAATGTAAAACACTAAATAATGCAGGGCAGAATTAGGCCGATACCCGCTAATTATCAAAATCCAGAAAAGAGCCGTTAAATTCTACAACGACCTAAAAGGAAGCGATTCCCAAAACTTCCATAACAAAGCCATCACCTACAGAGAGAAATTAACCTGGAGAAGAGTCCCCTAAGCAAGCTGGTCCTGGGGCTCTGCTCACAAACACAAACAGACCCCACAGAGCCCCAGGACAGCAACACAATTAGACCCAACCAAATCATGAGAAAACAAAAAGATAATTACTTGACACATTGGAAAGAATTAACAAAAAAACAAAGCAAACTAGAATGCTATTTGGCCGTAAACAGAGAGTACAGAGTGGCAGAATACCTGACCACTGTGACTGAACCAAACTTAAGGAAAGCTTTGACTATGTACAGACTCAGTGAGCATAGCCTTGCTATTGAGAAAGGCCGCCGTAGACAGACCTGGCTCTCAAGAGAAGACAGGCTATGTGCAACACTGCCCACAAAATGAGGTGGAAACTGAGCTGCACTTCCTAACCTCCTGCCCAAATATATGACCATATTAGAGTCACATCTTTCCCTCAGATTACACAGATCAACAAAGAATTAGAGACCAAAATCCCATCTTGATAAACTCCCAT
>NC_059450.1:159595370-159605370 GCF_905237065.1 Salmo salar | reverse complement strand
CAACCCAGGTGCTGTAACACTGTAGTCTACCAACCCAGGTGCTGTAGTCTACCAACCCAGGTGCTGTAGTCTATCAACCCAGGTGCTGTAGTCTATCAACCCAGGTGCTGTAGTCTACCAACCCAGGTGCTGTAGTCTACCAACCCAGGTGCTGTAACACTGTAGTCTATTAACCCAGGTGCTGTAGTCTACCAACCCAGGTGCTGTAACACTGTAGTCTACCAACCCAGGTGCTGTAACACTGTAGTCTACCAACCCATGATGTCATAATAACATAATATAATAAAAACATAATATCATAAAAACATAATATAATAAAACCATACTATCATAATATCATAATGACATAATAACATAATATAATAAAATATAATCAAATCAAATGTATTTATATAGCCCTTCTTACATCAGCTGATATCTCAAAGTGCTGTACAGAAACCCAGCCTAAATCCCCAAACAGCAAGCAATGCAGGTGTAGAAGCACGGTGGCTAGGAAAAACACCCTAGAAAGGTCAAAACCTAGGAAGAAACCTAAAGAGGAACCAGGCTATGAGGGGTGGCCAGTCCTCTTCTGGCTGTGCCGGGTGGAACATGGCCAAGATGTTCAAATGTTCATAAATGACCAGCATGGTCAAATAATAATAATCATAGTAGTTGTCGAGGGTGGAAGAGGTCAGCACCTCAAGAGTAAATGTCAGTTGGCTTTTCATCGCATATCATTAAGAGTATCTCTACCGCTCCTGCTGTCTCTAGAGAGTTGAAAACAGCAGGTCTGGGACAGGTAGCACGTCCGGTGAACAGGTCAGGGTTCTATAGCTGCAGGCAGAACAGTTGAAACTGGAGCAGCAGCACGGCCAGGTGGACTGGGGACAGCAAGGAGTCATCATGCCAGGTAGTCCTGAGGCATTGTCCTAGGGCTCAGGTCCTCTGAGAGAGAGAGAAAGAGAGAATTAGAGAGAGCATACTTAAGAAGTCATTGTGGCCCCATCCGATGATACCCCCGGACAGGGCCAAACAGGCGGGATATAACCCCACCCACTTTGCCAAAGCACAGTCCCCTCACCACTAGAGGGATATCTTCAACCACCAACTTACCATCCTGAGACAAGGTCGAGTATAGCCCACAAAGATCTCCGCCACGGCACAACCCAAGGGGGAGGTGCCAACCCAGACAGGAAGACCACGTCAGTGACTCAACCCACTCAAGTGACGCACCCCTCCTAGGGACGGCATGGAAGAGCACCAGTAAGCCAGTGACTGTAATAGGGTTAGAGGCAGAGAATCCCAGTGGAAAGAGGGGAACCGGCAAGGCAGAGACAGCAAGGGTGGTTCGTTGCTCCAGAGCCTTTCCGTTCACCTTCACACTCCTGGGCCAGACTACACTCAATCATAGGACCTACTGAAGAGATGAGTCTTCAGTAAAGACTTAAAGGTTGAGACCGAGTCTGCGTCTCTCACGTGGGTAGGCAGACCATTCCATAAAAATTGAGCTCTATAGGAGAAAGCCCTGCCTCCAGCTGTTTGCTTAGAAATTCTAGGAACAATTGGAGGCCTGCGTCTTGTGACCGTAGCGTACGTGTAGGTATGTACGGCAAAACCAAAACAGAAAGATAGGTAGGAGCAAGCCCATGTAATGCTTTGTAGGTTAGCAGTAAAACCTTGAAATCAGCCCTTGCCTTAACAGGAAGCCAGTGTAGGGAGGCTAGCACTGGAGTAATATGATCACATTTTTTGGTTCTAGTCAGGATTCTAGCAGCCGTATTTAGCACTAACTGAAGTTTATTTAGTGCTTTTTGGACAGAAAGTTTCTGATTTTTGCAATGTTACGTAGATGGAAAAAAGCTGTCCTTGAAACAGTCTTGATATGTTCTTCAAAAGAGAGATCAGGGTCCAGAGTAACGCCGAGGTCCTTCACAGTTTTATTGGAGACGACTGTACAACCATCAAGATTAATTGTCAGATTCAACAGAAGATCTCTTTGTTTCTTGGGACCTAGAACAAGCATCTCTGTTTTGGCCGAGTTTAAAAGTAGAAAGTTTGCAGCCATCCACTTCCTTATGTCTGAAACACAGGCTTCTAGCGAGGGCAATTTTGGGGCTTCACCATGATTCATTGAAATGTACAGCTGTGTGTCATCCGCATAGCAGTGAAATTTAACATTATGTTTTCGACATCCCCAAGAGGTAAAATATATAGTGAAAACAATTGTGGTCCTAAAACGGAACCTTGAGGAACACCGAAATTTACAGTTGATTTGTCAGAGGACAAGCCATTCACAGAGACAAACTGATATCTTTCCGACAGATAAGATCTAAACCAGGCCAGAACTTGTCCGTGTAGACCAATTTGCGTTTCCAATCTCTCCAAAAGAATGTGGTGATCGATGGTATCAAAAGCAGCACTAAGATCTAGGAGCACGAGGACAGATGCAGAGCCTCGGTCTGATGACATTAAAAGGTAATTTACCACCTTCACAAGTGCAGTTTTAGTGCTATGATGGGGTCTAAAACCAGACTGAAGTGTTTCATATACATTGTTTGTATACGCAACAGCTTTTTCTAAAATGTTTGAGAGGAATGGAAGATTCGATATAGGCCGATTAGTTTTTTATATTTTCTGGGTCAAGATTTGGCTTTTTCAAGAGAGGCTTTATTACTGCCACTTTTAGTGAGTTTGGTACACATCCGGTGGATAGAGAGCCGTTTATTATGTTCAACATAGGAGGGCCAAGCACAGGAAGCAGCTCTTTCAGTAGTTTAGTTGGAATAGGGTCCAGTATGCAGCTTGAAGGTTTAGAGGCCATGATTATTTTCATCATTATGTCAAGAGATATAGTATTACAAATCTTGATTGTCTCCCTTGATCCTAGGTCCTGGCAGAGTTGTGCAAACGCAGGACAACGGAGCTTTGGAGGAATACGCAGATTTAAAGAGGAGTCCGTAATTTGATTTCTAATGATCATGATCTTTTCCTCAAAGAAGTTCATGAATTTATTACTGTTGAAGTGAAAGCCGTCGTCTCTTGGGGAATGCTGCTTTTTAGTTAGCTTTGCGACAGTATCAAAAACACATTTGGATTGTTCTTATTCTCCTCAATTAAGTTGGAAAAATAGGATTATCGAGCAGCAGTGAGGGCTCTTCGATACTGCACGGTACTGTCTTTCCAAGCTAGTCGGAAGACTTCCAGTTTGGTGTGGCGCCATTTCCGTTCCAATTTTCTGGAAGCTTGCTTCAGAGCTCGTGTATTTTCTGTATACCAGGGAGCTAGTTTCTTATAACAAATGTTTTTAGTTTTTAGGGGTGCAACTGCATCTAGGGTATTGCGCAAGGTTAAATTGAGTTCCTCGGTTAGGTGGTTAACTGATTTTTGTCCTCTGACGTCCTTGGGCAGGCAGAGGGAGTCTAGAAGGGCATCAAGGAATCTTTGGGTTGTCTGAGAATTTATAGCACGACTTTTGATGCTCCTTGGTTGGGGTCTGAGCAGATTATTTGTTGCGATTGCAAACGTAATAAAATGGTGGTCGATAGTCCAGGATTATGGGGAAAAACATTAAGATCCACAACATTTATTCCATGGGACAAAACTAGGTCCAGAGTATGACTGTGGCAGTGAGTAGGTCCAGAGACATGTTGGACAAAACCCACTGAGTCGATGATGGCTCCGAAAGCCTTTTGGAGTGGGTCTGTGGACTTTTCCATGTGAATATTAAAGTCACCAAAAATGTGAATATTATCTGCTATGACTACAAGGTCCGATAGGAATTCAGGGAACTCGGTGAGGAACGCTGCATATGGCCCAGGAGGCCTGTAAACAGTAGCTATAAAAAGTGATTGAGTAGGCTGCATAGATTTCATGACTAGAAGCTCAAAAGACGAAAACGTCATTGTTTTTGTTTTTTTGTAAATTGAAATTTGCTATCGTAAATGTTAGCAACACCTCCGCCTTTGCCGGATGCACGGGGGGTATGGTCACTAGTGTAACCAGGGGGTGAGGCCTCCTTTAACACAGTAAATTCATCAGGTTTAAGCCATGTTTCAGTCAGGCCAATCACATCAAGATTATGATCAGTGATTAGTTCATTGACTATAACTGCCTTTGAAGTGAGGGATCTAACATTAAGTAGCCCTATTTTGAGATGTGAGGTCTCACAATCTCTTTCAATAATGGCAGGAATGGAGGAGGTCTTTATTCCAGTGAGATTGCTAAGGCGAACACCGCCATGTTTAGTTTTGCCCAACCTAGGTCGAGGCACAGACATGGTCTCAATGGGGATAGCTGAGCTGACTACACTGACTGTGCTAGTGGCAGACTCCACTAAGCTGGCAGGCTGGCTAACACTATTTCATTGTGGAGCTAGGGAAGTTAGAGCCCTGTCTATGTTCGTAGATAAGATGAGAGCACCCCTCCAGCTAGGATGGAGTCCGTCACTCCTCAACAGGCCAGGCTTGATCCTGTTTGTGGGTGAGTCCCAGAAAGAGGGCCAATTATCTACAAATTCTTTTTTTTTGGGAGGGGCAGAAAACAGTTTTCAACCAGCGATTTAGTTGTGAGACTCTGCTGTAGAGCTCATCACTCCCCCTAACTGGGAGGGGGCCAGAGACAATTACTTGATGCCGACACATCTTTCTAGCTGATTTACACGCTGAAGCTATGTTGCGCTTGGTGACCTCTGACTGTTTCATCCTGACATCGTTGGTGCCGACGTGGATAACAATATCCCTATACTCTCTACACTCACCAGTTTTAGCTTTAGCCAGCACCATCTTCAGATTAGCCTTAACGTCGGTAGCCCTGCCCCCTGGTAAACAGTGTATGATCGCTGGATGATTCGTTTTAAGTCTAATACTGCGGGTAATGGAGTCGCCAATGACTAGGGTTTTCAATTTGTCAGAGCTAATGGTGGGAGGCTTCGGCGTCTCAGACCCCGTAACGGGAGGAGTAGAGACCAGAGATGTCTCGGCGTCTCAGACCCCGTAACGGGAGGAGGAGAGACCAGAGAAGTCTCGGCCTCTGACTCGCTGCTTAATGGGGAGAACCGGTTGAAAGTTTCTGTCGGCTGAATGAGCGACACCGGTTGAGCATTCCTACAGCGTTTCCCTCCAGAAGCCATGAGAAAGTTGTCCGGCTGCGGGGACCGTGCGAAGGGATTTATACTAACGTTACTATCTGTACTTACTGGTGGCACAGACGCTGTTTCATCCTTTCATACACTGAAATTGCCCTTGCCTAACGATTGCGTCTGAAGCTGGGCTTGCAGCACAGCTATCCTCGCCGTAAGGCGATCGTTCTCCTGTATATTATGAGTACAACGACTGCAATTAGAAGGCATCATGTTAATGTTACTACTTAGCTTCGGCTGGTGGAATTCCTGATGAACCATGTCCAGATAAAACGTCACTTGCACAGTAATAACATAATAACACGATATCATAATAACCTAATAACATAATAACATAATAACCTAATAACCTAATAACATAATAACCTAATAACCTAATAACATAGTAACCTAATAACATAATAACATACTAACATAATAGCATAATAACATGATATCATAATAACCTAATAACATAATAACATAATAACCTAATAACATAATAACATGATATCATAATAACCTAATAACATAATAACCTATTAACCTAATAACATAATAACATAATAGCATAATAACATACTATCATAATATTGTAATATCATAATGACATAATAACATAATAACATGATATCATAATAACATAATAACATAATAACATAATAACCTAATAACCTAATAACATAATAACATAATAGCATAATAACATACTATCATAATATTGTAATATCATAATGACATAATAACATAATAACACGATATCATAATAACCTAATAACATAATAACCTAATAACCTAATAACATAATAACCTAATAACCTAATAACATAGTAACCTAATAACATAATAACATACTAACATAATAGCATAATAACATGATATCATAATAACCTAATAACATAATAACATACTAACATAATAGCATAATAACATACTATCATAATATTGTAATATCATAATGACATAATATCATAATAACATAATATCATAATAACATAATATTGTAATAACATATTATCATAATAACATAAGATCATCACATAATAAAACATAGAATTATAACATCATATAATCGAAACATAATATAATAAAACATAATAACATAATATCATAATAACATAATATCATTATAACATAATATAATAGTAACATAATACCATATTGTCATAATATCATAACATACTAACATAATATCATAACATACTAACATAATATCATAACATACTAACATAATATCATAATAACATAATAGCATAATATCATAATATCATATTAACATAATAACATAATATAATAATATCATAATATCATTATATCATAATAGCATACTATATATATATATAAATAAAAAACATAATATCATAATAACATAATATATTAATATAATATCATAATAGCAATGTATAAATACCAAGATATATCAATAATGTAATATATTGATAACAGTAATATCATAATATATTAGTAATATATTACAATAACATAATATTTATTAATAATGTATGATCATAATACCATGTATAAATAAATATAATAAAATATAATAATATCATAATAACATAATATATGAATAGCATAATATCCTAATATATTAGTAACATATTTTGATAGTAATATGATATAATATCATCATATATTAATAACACGGTACCATAATAGCATGATATAATAACACATATTAATAACATGGTATTATAATAACATTGTATATTAATAACATGGTATCATAATAGCATGATATAATAACATCATGTATTAATAACATGGTATCATAATAGCATGATATAATAACATATATTAAAAACATGGTATCATAATAGCATGATATAATAACATATATTAAAAACATAGTATTATAATAACATCATATATTAATAACATCATATGTTATTTATTTCACCTTTACTTAACCAGGTAGGCTAAGTTGTTAGCTTTGGGGATGACCAGTGAAATATACCTGCCGGAGCGCGTGCTACGGGTGGGTGTTGCTATGGTGACCAGTGAGCTGAGATAAGGCGGAGCTTTACCTAGCAAAGACTTATAGATGATCTGGAGCCAGTGGGTTTGGCGACAAATATGTAGCGAGGACCAGCCAACGAGAGCATACAGGTCGCAATGGTGGGTAGTTTATGGGGCTTTGGTGACAAAACGGATGGCACTGTGATAGACGGCATCCAATTTGCTGAGTAGAGTGTTGGAGGCTATTTTGTAAATGACATCGCCGAAGTCAAGGATCGGTAGGATGGTCAGTTTTACGAGGATATGTTTGGCAGCATGAGTGAAGGAGGCTTTGTTGCGAAATAGGAAGCCGATTCTAGATTTAGTTTTGGATTGGAGATGTTTAATGTGAGTCTGGAAGGAGAGTTTACAGTCTAGCCAAACACCTAGGTATTTGTAGTTGTCCACATATTCTAAGTCAGAACCGTCCAGAGTAGTGATGCTGGACGGGCGGGCAGGTGCGGGCAGCATTCGGTTGAAGAGCATGCATTTAGTTTTACTTGCGTTTAAGAGCAGTTGGAGGCCACGGAAGGAGAGTTGTATGGCATTGAAGCTCATTTGGAGGTTTGTTAACACAGTGTCCAAAGAAGGGCCAGAAGTATACAGAATGGTGTCGTCTGCGTAGCGGTGGATCAGAGACTCACCAGCAGCAAGAGCAACATCATTGATGTATACAGAGAAAAGAGTCGGCCCGATTTGACACACTGAACTATGTCTGAGAAGTAGTTGGTGAACCAGCCGAGGCAATCATTAGAGAAACCAAGGCTGTTGAGTCTGCTGATAAGAATATGGTGATTGACAGAGTCGAAAGCCTTGGCCAGGTCGATAAATACGGCTGCACTGTATTGTCTCTTATCGATGGCGGCTATGATATCGTTTAGGACCTTGAGCGTGGCTGAGGTGCACAACATGACCAGCTCTGAAACCAGATTGCATAGCGGAGAAGGTACGTTGGGATTTGAAATGGTCGGTGATCTGTTTGTTCACTTGGCTTTCGAAGACTTTAGATAGGCAGGGCAGGATGGATATAAGTCTGTAGCAGTTTGGGTCTAGAGTGTCTCCCCCTTTGAAGAGGGGGATGACCGTGGCCGCTTTCCAATCTTTAGGGATCTCAGACGATACGAAGGAGATGTTGAACAGGCTGGTAATAGGGGTCGCAACAATGGTGGCGGATAATTTTAGGAAGAGAGGGTCGAGATTGTCTAGTCCAGCTGATTTGTAGGGGTCCAGATTTTGCAGCTCTTTCAGGACATCAGCTGTTTGGATTTGGGTGAAGGAGAAGCACGGGGGGCTTGGGCCAGTTGCTGCGGGGGGTGCAGAGCTGTTAGCCGGGGTTGGGGTAGCCAGGTGGAAAGCATGGCCAGCCGTAGTGAAATGCTCATTGAAATTCTCGATTATAGTGGATTTATCGGTGGCGACAGAGTTTCCTAGCCTCAGAGCAGTGGGCAGCTGGGAGGAGGTGCTCTTATTCTCCATGGACTTTACAGTGTCCCAAACCTTTTTGGAATTAGTGCTGCAGGATGAAAATTTCTCTTTCAAAAAGCTAGCCTTTGCTTTCCTGACTGACTGTGTATATTGGTTCCTGACTTCCCTGAACAGTTGCATATCGCGGGGACTATTCGAAGCTAGTGCAGTCCGCCACAGGATGTTTTTGTGCTGGTCGAGGGAAGTCAGGTCTGGAGTGAACCAAGGGCTATATCTGTTCCTAGTTCTACATTTTTTTAAAGGGGCATGCTTATTTAAGATGGTGATGTAGGCAATTTTGAAGAACAACCAGGCATCTTCTACTGACAGGATGAGGTCAATATTCTTCCAGGATACACGGGCCAGGTTGATTAGACAGGCCTGCTCACAGAAGTGTTTTAGGGAGCGTTTGACAGTGATGAGTGGAGGTCGTTTGACCACGGACCCATAACGGATGCATGCAATGAGGCAGTGATCGCTGAGATCCGGGTTGAAGACAGCAGAGGTGTATTTGGAGGGCAGGTTGGTCAGGAAAATATCTATGAGGGTGCCCATGTTTACGGATTTGAGGTTGTACCTTGTAGGTTCCTTGATCATTTGTGTGAGATTGAGGGCATCTACGGCCGGGGTGTTAAGCATGTCCCAGTTTAGGTCACCTAACAGTACGAACTCTGAAGATATATATATTAATAACATGGTATCATAATAACACAATATAATAACATAATATATCAATAATATCATATATTAATAACATGGTATCATAATAACACAATATAATAACATAATATATCAATAATTTCATATATTAATAACATGGTATCATAATAACACGGTATAATAACATCATATATAAATAATATCATATATTAATAACACGGGATCATAATAACACGATATAATAACATAATATATTAATAATATCATATCATTATAATATCATAAATTAATAGCATCATATCATAATAACATGCTATATTAATAAAATAATATATTAATAACATGGTATCATAATAATATGATATAATGCCATACTATATTAATAACATAATATCATAATAACATAACATATTAATAGCATGGTATCATAATAACATAATTTATTAATAACATCATATCATAATAACATAATATTTGATAACATATTATATTAATAACATGGTATCTTAATAACATAATATAATAACATCAAATCGTAATAGCATGATATAGTAACATCATATATTAATAACATGATATCATAATAACATGCTATAGTAACATCATATATTAATAACATGGTATCATAATATCATATATTAATAACATGATATATTAATAACATAAAATATTAATAACGTCATATATTAATAACATGGTATCATAATAACATCATATATTAATAACATGGTATCATAATAACATCATATATTAATAACATGGTATCATAATAACATCATA
>NC_059450.1:159572870-159587870 GCF_905237065.1 Salmo salar | reverse complement strand
AACGACAGATTTGTACCTTTTCAGCTCAGGGATTTGAACTTCCAACCTTTCGGTTACTAGTCCAACGCTCTAACCACTAGGCTACACTGCCCCCCCCTTCTAACCACTAGGCTACCCTGCTACCCTTCATATCCTTAAAGAGATTCTCCACTACTTTTGTATACTTTGTATACTTAGTTCTGAAAGTAGCGCTCCCGAGCCAAAAGTGGTCCCTGAAACTGCCGATCACGTCACGTACTTTATGTCTTTAGTCTGTTCCGATTTAGATGTTACTAGTTCTAGTTGACAGGAAGCAGTCCTCTGTTGAAAGAGTTCTAGTTGACAGGAAGCAGTCCTCTGTTGAAGGAATTCTGGGTGACAGGAAGCAGTCCTCTGTTGAAAGAGTTCTAGTTGACAGGAAACAGTCCTCTGGTGAAGGAATTCTGGGTGACAGGAAGCAGAACCTCTGGTGAAGGAATTTGCAATGAAACGTGTCATCTTTTAGTATGAAACATTATTGAATGGAATCAAGTTGTCATGCTGAACCATCTTTCAGCATTCTAGCATAAAACTTAACATGACATTGTGGGGGGGGGGGGTCGGTTCCCATAGCAACAACGGTGACATGTTATACAGAAAGAAAGTAGTGCATCTGCCTCTTGGAATGGCACCCTATTCCCTATATAGGTCCACATAGGGCTCTGGTCAAAAGTAGTGCACTGTATAGGGAATATGTAGCTATTTGGGATACATTCTTTCTCTTCCTAAGAGGCTGGTGGAAGGTGCTATAGGAGGATGGGTTCATTGTAATTAATGGAACGGTGTCAAACATGCGGTTCGGTTAATTCCATTCCATCTTTTACAATGACCCCGTCGTCCTATAGCTCCTCCCACTAGACATAAAGGCTCCAACTGATAGAAAGCAGTCTGGCTAAGTGTCTTCTCTTCTCAAAGTCTCCCAGGCAGCTCCCCTCGGACTTTGCTGATGCTGTGAAACACAACCGAATCCTGACTTGCAACGAGGGGAGATTGTCAGCATAAATCCTTTGACTATTATTTAATAGCAATAAGCCTGCAACACCTGTAGGACAGAGAGAGGAGAGAGAACAGAGAGAATAGAGAGAACAGAGAGAGACAGAGAGGAGAGAGGGGAGAACAGAGAGAGAGAGAGGAAAGAGGAGATAGAGAGAGACAGAGAGAAAGGGGAGAGCAGAGAGAGAGGAGAGAGAGAACAGAGTGACAGAGAACAGAGAGAGAGAGAGAACGAGGGGAGAACAGAGAGAGAGAGGGGAGAACAGAGAGAGACAGAGAACAGAGAGAGGGGCTTCGAGGGGACTCCTACGGTAGGTACACCTATAGCTCATCTCTTGGCAGTAGTACTGTAGACTACTTTATCATTGACCTCAACCCAGAGTCTCTCAGAGCGTTTACAGTCAGCCCACTGACACCCTTATCAGATCACAGCAAAATCACAGTCTGCTTGACAGAGCAATATTCAATCATGAGGCATCAAAGCCTTTAACATCATCCTGAGATTTGCCATATTACCCAATATTTGGAACCAAGAACTGATCACCCCAATCCACAAAAGTGGAGACAAATTTGACAGCAATAACTACCGTGGGATATGTGTCAACAGCAACCTTGGGAAAATCCTCTGCATTATCACTAACAGCAGACTGTTACATTTCTTCAGTGAAAACAACGTACTGAGCAAATGTCAAATTGGCTTTTTACCAAATTACCGTACGACAGACCACGTATTCACCCTGCGCACCCTAATTCACAAACAAACAAACCAAAACAAAGGCAAAGTCTTCTCATGCTTTGTTGGTTTTATTTATTTATTTTTACTCAATTTGGCATGAATGCCGGCTATACAAATGTATGGTGTTGTGGGAAACACATAAGACGAAATAATTATGAAATCTGTCTACACAAACAGCAAGTGTGCGGTTAAAATGGTCAAAAAACACACATTTCTTTCCACAGGGTCGTGGGGTGAGACAGGGATGCAGCTTAAGCCCCACCCTCTTCAACATATATATCAACGAATTGGTGAGGGCACTAGAACAGTCTGGAGCACCCGGCCCTCACCCTGCTAGGATCTGAAGTCAAATGTCTACTGTTTGCTGATGATCTGGTGCTTCTGTCCCCAACCAAGGAGGGCCTACAGCAGCACCTAGATCTTCTGCACAGATTCTGTCAGACCTGGGCCCTGACAGACCTGGGCCCTGACAGACCTGGGCCCTGACAGACCTGGGCCCTGTCAGACCTGGGCCCTGACAGACCTGGGCCCTGGCAGTAAATCTCAATAAGACAAAAATAATGGTGTTCCAAAAAAGGTCCAGTTGCCAGGACCACAAACACAAATTCCATCTAGACGCTGTTGCCCTAGAGCACACAGAAAACTATACATACCTCAGCCTAAACATCAGCGCTACACTTCCACAGAGCTGTGAACGATCTGAGAGACATGAAGGACCTTCTATGCCATCAAAAGGAACATCAAATTCAACATACCAATTAGGATCTGGCTAAAAATACTTGAATCAGTTATAGAACCCATTGCCCTTTATGGTTGTGAGGTCTGGGGTCCGCTCACCAACCAAGAATTCACCAAATGGGACAAACACCAAATTGAGACTCTGCATGCAGAATTCTGCAAAAATATCCTCTATGTACAACGTAAAACACCAAATAATGCATGCAGAGCAGAATTAGGCCGATACCCGATAATTATCAAAATCCAGGAGAGAGAGAGAGAGAATACTAGTCTGACATAGCAGCATTTTGGTAGCAGCAGGGGGGGTAGGTGAGGTGGTGGTAGCAGCAGGGGGTAGGTGAGGTGGTGGTAGCAGCAGGGGGGTAGGTGAGGTGGTGGTAGCAGCAGGGGGGTAGGTGAGGTGGTGGTAGCAGAAGGGGGGTAGGTGAGGTGGTGGTAGCAGCAGGGGGGTAGGTGAGGTGGTGGTAGCAGAAGGGGGGTGAGGTGGTGGTAGCAGCAGGGGGGTAGGTGAGGTGGTGGTAGCAGCAGGGGGGGTAGGTGAGGTGGTGGTAGCAGCAGGGGGGGTAGGTGAGGTGGTGGTAGCAGAAGGGGGGTGAGGTGGTGGTAGCAGCAGGGGGGGCTAGGTGAGGTGGTGGTAGCAGCAGGGGGGTGAGGTGGTGGTAGCAGCAGGGGGGTAGGTGAGGTGGTGGTAGCAGCAGGGGGGTAGGTGAGGTGGTGGTAGCAGAAGGGGGGTGAGGTGAGGTGGTGGTAGCAGCAGGGGGGGTAGGTGAGGTGGTGGTAGCAGCAGGGGGGGTAGGTGAGGTGGTGGAAGCAGCAGGGGGGGGGTAGGTGAGGTGGTGGTAGCAGAAGGGGGGTGAGGTGGTGGTAGCAGCAGGGGGGGCTAGGTGAGGTGGTGGTAGCAGGAGGGGAAGTAGGTGAGGTGGTGGTAGCAGAAGGGGGTGAGGTGGTGGTAGCAGCAGGGGGTAGGTGAGGTGGTGGTAGCAGTAGGGGGGTGAGGTGATGGTAGCAGTAGGGGGGTAGGTGAGGTGGTGGTAGCAGCAGGGGAAGTAGGTGAGGTGGTGGTAGCAGAAGGGGGTGAGGTGGTGGTAGCAGCAGGGGGTAGGTGAGGTGGTGGTAGCAGTAGGGGGGTGGGGTGATGGTAGCAGTAGGGGGGGTAGGTGAGGTGGTGGTAGCAGCAGGGGGTTAGGTGAGGTGGTGGTAGCAGCAGGGGAAGTAGGTGAGGTGGTGGTAGCAGAAGGGGGGTGAGGTGGTGGTAGCAGCAGGAGGGGGTAGGTGAGGTGGTGGTAGCAGCAGGGGAAGTAGGTGAGGTGGTGGTAGCAGAAGGGGGGTGAGGTGGTGGTAGCAGCAGGGGGTAGGTGAGGTGGTGGTATCAGTAGGGGGGGTGGGGTGATGGTAGCAGTAGGGGGGTAGGTGAGGTGGTGGTAGCAGCAGGGGGGTAGGTGAGGTGGTGGTAGCAGCAGGGGGGTAGGTGAGGTAGTGGTAGCAGCAGGGGGGTAGGTGAGGTGGTGGTAGCAGCAGGGGGGTAGGTGAGGTAGTGGTAGCAGCAGGGGGGTAGGTAAGGTGGTGGTAGCAGCAGGGGGGTAGGTGAGGTGGTGGTAGAAGCAGGAGGTGAGGTGAGGTGGTGGTAGCAGAAGGGGGGTAGGTGAGGTGGTGGTAGCACCAGGGGGGTAGGTGAGGTGGTGGTAGCAGCAGGGGGGTAGGTGAGGTGGTGGTAGCAGCAGGGGGGGTGGGTGAGGGGGTGGTAGCAGCAGGGGGGTGGGTGAGGGGGTGGTAGCAGCAGGGGGGGTAGGTGAGGTGGTGGTAGCAGCAGGGGGGTGGGTGAGGGGTGGTAGCAGCAGGGGGGTAGGTGAGGTGGTGGTAGCAGCAGGGGGGTAGGTGAGGGGGTGGTAGCAGCAGGGGGTAGGTGAGGGGTGGTAGCAGCAGGGGGGGTAGGTGAGTGGTGGTAGCAGCAGGGGGGGTAGGTGAGGTGGTGGTAGCAGCAGGGGGGTGAGGTGGTGGTAGCAGCAGGGGGGGTAGGTGAGGTGGTGGTAGCAGCAGGGGGGGTGAGGTAATAGTCGTATTATAATTACTTCTATGATTTGATTGAGCAGTCTGACTGAGCGGTGTTAGGCACCAGCGCGCTAATAGCGTTTCAAACGTCACTCGCTCTGAGACTTGGGAGTGGTTGTTCCCCTTGCTCTGCATGGGTAACACTGCTTCGAGGGTGGCTGCTGTCGATGTGTTCCTGGTTCGAGCCCAGGTAGGAGCGAGGAGAGGGACGGAAGCTATACTGTTTCACTGGCAATACTAAAGTGCCTATAAGAACATCCAATAGTCAAAGGTATATGAAATACAAATCGTATAGAGAGAAATAGTCATATAATTCCTATAATAACTACAACCTAAAACTTCTTACCTGGGAATATTGAAGACTCATGTTAAAAGGAACCACCAGCTTTCATATGTTCCCATGTTCTGAGCAAGGAACTTAAACGTTAGCTTTCTGCCATGGCACATATTGCACTTTTACTTTCTTCTCCAATACTTTGTTTTTGCATTATTTAAACCAAATTGAACATGTTTCATTATTTATTTGAGGCTAAATTGATTTTATTGATGTATTATATTAAGTTAAAATAAGTGTTCATTCAGTATTGTTGTAATTGTCATTATTACAAATAAATGTAAAAAAAATTGGGCCGATTAATCGGCATCGGCTTTCTTTGGTTAATCGGTATCAGTGTTGAAAAATCATAATCGGTCGACCTCTAGTGTGTGTGTGTGTGTGTGTGTGTGTGTGTGTGTGTGTGTGTGTGTGTGTGTGTGTGTGTGTGTGTGTGTGTGTGTGTGTGTGTGTGTGTGTGTGTGTGTGTGTGTGTGTGTGCTCTGTTCTCAATGGGGTCAAACAGGATTGGCAGTACTAAGAGCACTCTGCGTAAAAGGTGGAGGGAAGGTGACCAAGCTAATAACTACTCAATACTGACTGCAGCAGTTCACTTCATTATGAAGCTGTCTGTCACCTCTCAATACTGACTGCAGCAGTTCACTATTCATTATAACTCTATGTCACCTCTCAATACTGACTGCAGCAGTACACTTCATTATGAAGCTCTATGTCACCTCTCAATACTGACTGCAGCAGTTCACTTCATTATGAAGCTGTCTGTCACCTCTCAATACTGACTGCAGCAGTTCACTATTCATTATAACTCTATGTCACCTCTCAATACTGACTGCAGCAGTACACTTCATTGTGAAGCTCTATGTCACCTCTCAATACTGACTGCAGCAGTACACTTCATTGTGAAGCTCTATGTCACCTCTCAATACTGACTGCAGCAGTACACTTCATTATGAAGCTCTATGTCACCTCTCAATACTGACTGCAGCAGTTCACTATTCATTATAACTCTATGTCACCTCTCAATACTGACTGCAGCAGTACACTTCATTATGAAGCTCTATGTCACCTCTCAATACTGACTGCAGCAGTACACTTCATTATGAAGCTCTATGTCACATCTCAATACTGACTGCAGCAGTTCACTATTCATTATAGCTCTATGTCACCTCTCAATACTGACTGCATCAGTTCACTATTCATTATAGCTCTATGTCACCTCTCAATACTGACTGCAGCAGTTCACTATTCATTATGAAGCTCTATGTCACCTCTCAATACTAACTGCAGCAGATCACTATTCATTATGAAGCTCTATGTCACCTCTCAATACTGACTGCAGCAGTTCACTTCATTATGAAGCTCTATGTCACCTCTCAATACTGACTGCAGCAGTTCACTATTCATTATAGCTCTATGTCACCTCTCAATACTGACTGCAGCAGTTCACTATTCATTATGAAGCTCTATGTCACCTCTCAATACTAACTGCAGAAGATCACTATTCATTATGAAGCTCTATGTCACCTCTCAATACTGACTGCAGCAGTTCACTTCATTATGAAGCTCTATGTCACCTCTCAATACTGACTGCAGCAGTTCACTTCATTATGAAGCTCTGTCACCTCTCAATACTGACTGCAGCAGTTCACTATTCATTATGAAGCTCTGTCACCTCTCAATACTGACTGCAGCAGTACACTTCATTATGAAGCTCTATGTCACCTCTCAATACTGACTGCAGCAGTACACTTCATTATGAAGCTCTATGTCACCTCTCAATACTGACTGCAGCAGTACACTTCATTATGAAGCTCAGTAAATGAGCAGTGAAAATACATGTTTTGTCATACCTATGGTATATAGTCTGAAATATCACAGCTGTCAGCCAATCAGCATTCAGTGCTCGAACCGCCCGGTTGATAAAGAACCGTAGAGGAAGATAGAAGGTTCCTCAGGATGTGTCCCCAATGACACCATATTCCCTACATAGTGCACTATGGGCCATGGTCTAAAGTAGTGCACTATGGGACATGGTCTAAAGTGGTGAACTATGGGACATGGTCTAAAGTGGTGCACTATGGGACATGGTCTAAAGTGGTGCACTATGGGACATGGTCTAAAGTGATGCACTATGGGACATGGTCTAAAGTGATGCACTATGGGACATGGTCTAAAGTGATGCACTATGGGACATGGTCTAAAGTGGTGCACTATGGGTCATGGTCTAAAGTGGTGCACTATGGGCCATGGTCTAAAGTGGTGCACTATGGGACATGGTCTAAAGTGGTGCACTATGGGACATGGTCTAAAGTGGTGCACTATGGGGACATGGTCTAAAGTAGTGCACTATGAGCCATGGTCTAAAGTGGTGCACTATGGGCCATGGTCTAAAGTAGTGCACTATGGGACATGGTCTAAAGTAGTGCACTATGGGTCATGGTCTAAAGTAGTGCACTATGGGTCATGGTCTAAAGTAGTGCACTATGGGACATGGTCTAAAGTAGTGCACTATGAGCCATGGTCTAAAGTGGTGCACTATGGGCCATGGTCTAAAGTGGTGCACTATGGGTCATGGTCTAAAGTAGTGCACTATGGGACATGGTCTAAAGTGGTGCACTATGGGACATGGTCTAAAGTAGTGCACTATGGGTCATGGTCTAAAGTGGTGCACTATGGGGACATGGTCTAAAGTAGTGCACTATTGGGACATGGTCTAAAGTGATGCACTATGGGTCATGGTCTAAAGTGGTGCACTATGGGACATGGTCTAAAGTAGTGCACTATGGGTCATGGTCTAAAGTAGTGCACTATGGGCCATGGTCTAAAGTGGTGCACTATGGGTCATGGTCTAAAGTGGTGCACTATGGGACATGGTCTAAAGTGGTGCACTATGGGGACATGGTCTAAAGTAGTGCACTATGGGTCATGGTCTAAAGTGGTGCACTATGGGACATGGTCTAAAGTGGTGCACTATGAGCCATGGTCTAAAGTGGTGCACTATGGGACATGGTCTAAAGTAGTGCACTATGGGACATGGTCTAAAGTGGTGCACTATGGGTCATGGTCTAAAGTAGTGCACTATGGGTCATGGTCTAAAGTGGTGCACTATGGGTCATGGTCTAAAGTAGTGCACTATGGGTCATGGTCTAAAGTGGTGCACTATGGGGACATGGTCTAAAGTAGTGCACTATGGGGACATGGTCTAAAGTGGTGCACTATGGGTCATGGTCTAAAGTGGTGCACTATGGGGACATGGTCTAAAGTAGTGCACTATGGGTCATGGTCTAAAGTAGTGCACTATGGGGACATGGTCTAAAGTGGTGCACTATGGGTCATGGTCTAAAGTGGTGCACTATGGGTCATGGTCTAAAGTGGTGCACTATGGGCCATGGTCTAAAGTGGTGCACTATGGGTCATGGTCTAAAGTGGTGCACTATGGGTCATGGTCTAAAGTGGTGCACTATGGGTCATGGTCTAAAGTGGTGCACTATGAGCCATGGTCTAAAGTAGTGCACTATGGGACATGGTCTAAAGTAGTGCACTATGGGACATGGTCTAAAGTGGTGCACTATGGGTCATGGTCTAAAGTGGTGCACTATGAGCCATGGTCTAAAGTAGTGCACTATGGGACATGGTCTAAAGTAGTGCACTATGGGTCATGGTCTAAAGTAGTGCACTATGGGACATGGTCTAAAGTAGTGCACTATGGGTCATGGTCTAAAGTGGTGCACTATGGGGACATGGTCTAAAGTGGTGCACTATGGGACATGGTCTAAAGTGGTGCACTATTGGGACATGGTCTAAAGTGGTGCATTATGGGGAATAGGATCAAATCAAATTGTATTTGTCACATGCTTCATAAACAACAGGTGCAGAGAGAAAAGTAGAAAAAATAATGGAAATATACTAACACAAGAATAAATACACAATGAGTAACAATAACTTGGCTATAAAAATGTGGTACCAGTACTGAGTTGCTGTGCAGGGGTACAAGGTAGTTAAGGTAGATATGTATGTAGGTAGTTAAGGTAGATATGTATGTAGGTAGTTAAGGTAGATATGTATGTAGGTAGTTAAGGTAGATATGTATGTAGGTAGTTAAGGTAGATATGTATGTAGGTAGTTAAGGTAGATATGTATGTAGGTAGTTAAGGTAGATATGTATGTAGGTAGTTAAGGTAGATATGTATGTAGGTAGTTAAGGTAGATATGTATGTAGGTAGTTAAGGTAGATATGTATGTAGGTAGTTAAGGTAGATATGTATGTAGGCAGGGATAAAGTGACAAACAAGATAGATAATAAACAGTAGCAGCAGTGTATGTGGTGAGTGAAAAACAGACGGCTACTTTGAGGAATCTCAAATATGAAATATATTTTGATTTGTTTAACACTGGTTACTACATGATTCCATATTTGATTCCATATTTGTTATTTCATAGTCCTGATGTCTTCACTATTATTCTACAATGTAGAAAATAGTACAAATAAAGAAAAACCCTTGAATGAGTAGGTGTTCAAAAACTTTTGACTGGTACTGTATACATACGCTAACGTACATGCATATACACATACATATATATATATATATATATATATATATATATATATATATATATATATATATATATATATATATATATATATATATATATATCAGTGACTTGTGAAAGTATTCACCCCCTTGGCATTTTTCCTATTTTGTTGCTTTATAACCTGGAATTAAAATAGATTTTTTTGAGGGGGTTGTATCATTTGATTTACACTACATTCCTAATATTTTTTCTTGTGAAACAAACGAGAAATAACACAAAAAAAAACAGAAAACTTGAGTTTGCATAACCATTCACCCCCCGAAGTCAATACTTTGTATAGCCACCTTTTGCTGCAATTACAACTGCAAGTCTCTTGGGGTATGTCTCTATAAGCATTTTTACATTTACATTTTAGTCATTTAGCAGACGCTCTTATCCAGAGCGACTTACAAATTGGTGCATTCACCTATAATATCCAGTGGAACAACCACTTTACAATAGTGCATCTAAATCTTTTAAGGGGGGGGTTAGAAGGATTACTTTATCCTATCCCAGGTATTCCTTGAAGAGGTGGGGTTTCAGGTGTCTCCGGAAGGTGGTGATTGACTCCGCTGTCCTGGCGTCGTGAGGGAGCTTGTTCCACCATTGGGGTGCCAGAGCAGCGAACAGTTTTGACTGGGCTGAGCGGGAACTGTGCTTCCTCAGACGTAGGGGAGGCGAGCAGGCCAGAGGTGGATGAACGGAGTGCCCTTGTTTGGGTGTAGGGCCTGATCAGAGCCTGAAGGTACGGAGGTGCCGTTCCCCTCACAGCTCCGTAGGCAAGCACCATGGTCTTGTAGCGGATGCGAGCTTCGACTGGAAGCCAGTGGAGAGAGCGGAGGAGCGGGGTGACGTGAGAGAACTTGGGAAGGTTGAACACCAGACGGGCTGCGGCGTTCTGGATGAGTTGTAGGGGTTTAATGGCACAGGCAGGGAGCCCAGCCAACAGCGAGTTGCAATAATCCAGACGGGGGATGACAAGTGCCTGGATTAGGACCTGCGCCGCTTCCTGTGTGAGGCAGGGTCGTACTCTGCGAATGTTGTAGAGCATGAACCTACAGGATCGGGTCACCGCCTTGATGTTGGTGGAGAACGACAGGGTGTTGTCCAGGGTCACGCCAAGGCTCTTAGCACTCTGGGAGGAGGACACAAGGGAGTTGTCAACCGTGATGGCGAAATCATGGAACGGGCAGTCCTTCCCCGGGAGGAAGAGCAGCTCCGTCTTGCCGAGGTTCAGCTTGAGGTGGTGATCCGTCATCCACACTGATATGTCTGCCAGACATGCAGAGATGCGATTCGCCACCTGGTTGTCAGAAGGGGGAAAGGAGAAGATTAATTGTGTGTCATCTGCATAGCAATGATATGAGAGACCATGTGAGGATATGACAGAGCCAAGTGACTTGGTGTATAGCGAGAATAGGAGTGGGCCAAGAACAGAGCCCTGGGGGACACCAGTGGTGAGAGCACGTGGTGCGGAGACAGATTCTCGCCACGCCACCTGGTAGGAGCGACCTGTCAGGTAGAACGCAATCCAAGCGTGCGCGGCGCCGGAGATGCCCAGCTCGGAGAGGGTGGAGAGGAGGATCTGATGGTTCACGGTATCAAAGGCAGCAGATAGGTCTAGAAGGATGAGAGCAGAGGAGAGAGAGTTAGCTTTAGCAGTGCGGAGAGCCTCCGTGACACAAAGAAGAGCAGTCTCAGTTGAATGCCCAGTCTTGAAACCTGACTGATTAGGATCAAGAAGGTCATTCTGAGAGAGATAGCAAGAGAGCTGGCCAAGGACGGCGCGTTCAAGAGTTTTGGAGAGAAAGGAAAGAAGGGATACTGGTCTGTAGTTGTTGACATCGGAGGGATCGAGTGTAGGTTTTTTCAGAAGGGGGTGCAACTCTCGCTCTCTTGAAGACGGAAGGGACGTAGCCAGCGGTCAAGGATGCGTTGATGAGCGAGGTGAGGTAGGGGAGAAGGTCTCCGGAAATGGTCTGGAGAAGAGAGGAGGGGATAGGGTCAAGTGGGCAGGTTGTTGGGCGGCCGGCCGTCACAAGACGCGAGATTTCATCTGGAGAGAGAGGGGAGAAAGAGGTCAAAGCACAGGGTAGGGCAGTGTGAGCAGGACCAGCAGTGTCGTTTGACTTAGCAAACGAGGATCGGATGTCGTCAACCTTCTTTTCAAAATAAGCTTGGCACATCTAGCCACTGGGATTTTTGCCCATTCTTCAAGGCAAAACTGCTCCAGCTCCTTCAAGTTGGATGGGTTCCGCTGGTGTACAGCAATCTTTAAGTCATACCACAGATTCTCAATTGGATTGAGGTCTGGGCTTTGACTAGGCCATTCTAAGATAATTAAATGTTTCCCCTGTATTTAGAGCCATCCATCATTCCTTCAATTCTGACCAGTTTCCCAGTCCCTGCTGATGAAAAATATCCCCACAGCATGATGCTGCAACCACCATGCTTCACTGTGGGGATGGTGTTCTTGGGGTGATGAGAGTGTTGGGTTTGCTCCAGACATAGCGTTTTCCTTTATGGCCAAAAAGCTCAATTTTAGTCTCATCTGACCAGAGTACCTTCTTCCATATGTTTGAGTAGTCTCCCACATGCCTTTTGGCGAACACCAAACATGTTTGCTCATTTTTTTCTGGCCACTCTTCCGTAAAGCCCAGCTCTGTGGAGTGTACGGCTTAAAGTGGTCCTATGGACAGATACTCCAATCTCCACTGTGGAGCTTTGCAGCTCCTTCAGGGTTATCTTTGGTCTCTTTGTTGCCTCTCTGATTAATGCCCTCCTTGCCTGGTCCGTGAGTTTTGGTGGGCGGCCCTCTCTTGGCAGGTTTGTTGTGGTGCCATATTCTTTCCATTTTTTATAATGGATTTCTCGGTGCTCCGTGAGATGTTCAAAGTTTCAGATATTTTTTTATAACCCAACCCTGATCTGTACTTCTCCACAACTTTGTCCCTGACCTGTTTGGAGAGCTCCTTGGTCTTCATAGTGCCGCCCTGCTTGGAGGTGCCCCTTGCTTAGTGGTGTTGCAGACTGTGGGGCCGTTCAGAACGGGTGTATATATACTGAGATCATGCGACAGATTATGTGACACAGATTGCAAACAGGTGGACTTTATTTAACTAATTATGTGACTTCTGAAGGTAATTGGTTGCACCAGATCTTATTTAGGGGCTTCATAGCAAAGGTGGTGAATACATATGCACTCACCACTTTTCCGTTTTAACATTTTTTGAAAGTTTTGAAACAAGTAATTTTTTTTTTCTTCACTTTTTCTGTATGTATTTTGTATGTATTTTGTGTATGTCCATTACATGAAATTCAAATAACATCTATTTATATTGCAGGTTGTAATGCAACAAAATAGGAAAAACTTCAAGGGGGATGAATATAGTGCAAGGCACTGTATAATATATATATATATATATATATATATATATATATATATATATATTTAGATAATACATACACCTTAGCCAAATACATTTAAACTCAGTTTTTCACAATTCCTGACATTTAATCCTAGTAAAAATTCCCTGTCTTAGGTCAGTTAGGATCACCACTTTATTTTAAGAATGTGAAATGTCAAAATAATAGAAGAGAGAATGATTTATTTCAGCTTTCATTTCTTTCATCACATTTCCAGTGTGACAGAAGTTTACATACACTCAATTAAGTATTTGGTAGCTTTGCCTTTAAATTGTTTAACTTGGGTCAAACATTTCAAGTAGGCTTCCACAAGCTTCCCACAATAAGTTGGCTGAATTTTGGCCCATTCCTCCTGACAGAGCTGGTGTAACTGACTCAGGTTTGTAGGCCTCCTTGCTCGCACACACTTTTCCAGTTCTGCCCACAAATTTTCTATGGGATTGAGGTCAGGGCTTTGTGATGGCCACTCCAATTCCTTGACTTTTTGCCACAACTTTGAAATTATGCTTGGGGTCGTCGTCCATTTGGAAGACACATTTGCGCCCAAGCTTTAACTTCCTGACTGATGTCTTGAGATGTTGCTTCAATATATCCACATAATTTTCCTTCCTCATAATGCCATCTATTTTGTAAGTGCACCAGTCCCTCCTGCAGCAAAGCACCGCCACAACATAATGCTGCCACCCCATGCTTCATGGTTGGGATGGTGTTCTTCGGCTTGCAAGCCTCCACCTTTTTCCTCTAAACATAACGTTGGTCATTATGGCCAAACAGTTATATTTTTGTTTCATCAGACCAGAGGACATTTCTCCAAAAAGTATGATCTTTGTCCCCATGTGCAGTTGCAAACCGTAGTCTGGCTTTTTTTATGGCGGTTTTGGAGCAGTGGCTTCATCCTTGCTGAGCAGCCTTTCAGGTCATATCGATATAGGACTTTTTTTACTGTGGATTTAGATACTTTTGTACCGGTTTCCTCTGGCATCTTCACCAGGTCCTTTGCTGTTGTTCTGGGATTGATTTGCACTTTTTGCACCAAAGTGTGTTCATCTCTAGGAGACAGAACGCGTCTCCTTCCTGAGCGGTATGACGGCTGCGTGGTCCCATGGTGTTTATAATTGCGTACTATTGTTTGTACAGAAGATAGGTACCTTCAGGCATTTGGAAATTGCTCCCAAGGAAAAACCAGACTTGTGGAGGTCTACAATTGTTTTTCTGAGGTCTTGACTGATTTCTTTTGATTTTCCCATGATGTCAAGCAAAAAGCCACTGAGTTTGAAGGTAGGCCTTGAAATACATCCACATGTACACCTCCAATTGACTCAAATTATGTCAATTAGCCTTTCAGAAGCTTCTAAAGCCATGACATAATTTTCTGGAATTTTCCAAGCTGTTTAAAGGCACAGTCAACTTAGTGTATGTAAACTTCTGACCCACTGGAATTATGATACAGTGAATTATAAGTGAAATAATCTGTATGTAAACAATTGTTGGGAAAATGACTTGTGTCATGCACAAAGTAGATGTCCTATCCGACTTGCCAAAATGTTACTTTGTTAACAAGAAATTTGTGGAGTGGTTGAAAAACGAGTTTTAATGACTCCAACCTAATTGTAAGTAAACTTCCGACTTCAACTGTATATGTAGCATTCTATTGGTTGAAATAATTGTATTTTTTTTTTTTTTTTATTGAAATATTCTTAGTTTTGAGTTCATAAACCATGTGCCATGGAATCGGTACATCTAAAATCTCTTCCCAACTATATTGCAATATATATGGCACATAGCTGTCAATACCTTTGTTAATTCTATGCGCTATGCAATTTGCTATAATTTTTTGCATCACAACACTGAAGTGTAAAAGGCCTCTAATTGTTTTAAATGGATTGGATCTTTATATTTACCACTTGGTTCCTGTTTCAGTAATAATGAAATCAGAACCTGTCTGATAATCTACCATTTTAAATAAGGGTGTTTAAAAAATGCTAATGACGGTCCTCTGAGTATATCAAGAAAGATTTGGTATACCTCCACTGTTATGCCATCAAGGCTTTAATTGCATCAAAAAGTTCCTCCTCTGTAATTTGGCCTTCATATTAGTCTTTCTGTACAGATGTTAATTTTACATTATTAATAG
>NC_059450.1:159475370-159567870 GCF_905237065.1 Salmo salar | reverse complement strand
GTTATGGTAATATGTTTAGGAGACTAGAGGACGAGGGTCGGTGTTAGTTGTTATGGTAATATGTTTAGGAGACTAGAGGACGAGGGTCGGTGTTAGTTGTTATGGTAATATGTTTAGGAGACTAGAGGACGAGGGTCGGTGTTAGTTGTTATGGTAATATGTTTAGGAGACTAGAGGACGAGGGTTGGTGTTAGTTGTTATGGTAATATGTTTAGGAGACTAGAGGACGAGGGTTGGTGTTAGTTGTTATGGTAATATGTTTAGGAGACTAGAGGACGAGGGTCGGTGTTAGTTGTTATGGTAATATGTTTAGGAGACTAGAGGACGAGGGTCGGTGTTAGTTGTTATGGTAATATGTTTAGGAGACTAGAGGACGAGGGTCGGTGTTAGTTGTTATGGTAATATGTTTAGGAGACTAGAGGACGAGGGTCGGTGTTAGTTGTTATGGTAATATGTTTAGGAGACTAGAGGACGAGGGTCGGTGTTAGTTGTTATGGTAATATGTTTAGGAGACTAGAGGACGAGGGTTGGTGTTAGTTGTTATGGTAAAATGTTTAGGAGACTAGAGGACGAGGGTTGGTGTTAGTTGTTATGGTAATATGTTTAGGAGACTAGAGGACGAGGGCTGGTGTTAGTTGTTATGGTAATATGTTTAGGAGACTAGAGGACGAGGGTTGGTGTTAGTTGTTATGGTAATATGTTTAGGAGACTAGAGGACGAGGGTCGGTGTTAGTTGTTATGGTAATATGTTTAGGAGACTAGAGGACGAGGGTTGGTGTTAGTTGTTATGGTAATATGTTTAGGAGACTAGAGGACGAGGGTTGGTGTTAGTTGTTATGGTAATATGTTTAGGAGACTAGAGGACGAGGGTCGGTGTTAGTTGTTATGGTAATATGTTTAGGAGACTAGAGGACGAGGGTTGGTGTTAGTTGTTATGGTAATATGTTTAGGAGACTAGAGGACGAGGGCTGGTGTTAGTTGTTATGGTAATATGTTTAGGAGACTAGAGGACGAGGGCTGGTGTTAGTTGTTTTGTAAATAGTCAGGTGGCCATTTGATTAGCTGTTCAGGAGTCTTATGTCTGGGGGATAGAAGCTGTTAAGGAGCCTTTTGGTCCTAGACTTGACTTGACTTTTGAGGATCTGGGGACCCATGCCAAATCTTTTCAGTCTCCTGAGGGGGAAAAGGCGTTGTCGTGCCCTCTTCACAACTGTCTTGGTGTGTTTGGACTGTGATAGTTTGATGGTCATGTGGACACCAATGAACTTGAAGCTCTCAACCTGCTCCACTACAGCCCAGTCGATGTTAATGGGGGCCTGTTCGGTCTTCCTTATCCTGTAGTCCACAATCATTTCCTTTGTCTTTGTCTTTGTCTTGCTCACATTGAGGAGGAGGTTGTTGTCCTGTCACCACACTGCCAGGTCTCTGACCTCCTCCCTATAGGCTGTCTCATCGTTGTCGGTGATCAGGCCTACCACTGTTGTGTCATCAACAAACGTAATAATGGTGTTGAAGTCGTGCCTCGCCGTGCAGTCGTGGGTGAACAGGGAGTACAGGAGGGGACTGAGCACGTACCCCTGAGGGGCCCCTGTGTTGAGGATCAGCGTAGGAGATGTTTTGTTACCTACCCTCACCACCTGGGGGCGGCCCCTCAGGATGTCCAGGATCCAGTTGCAGAGGGAGGTGTTTAGTCCCAGGGTCCGTAGCTTAGTGATGAGCTTTGAGGGCGCTTATGGTGTTGAACGCTGAGCTGTAGTCAAAGAATAGCATTCTCACGTAGGTGTTCCTTTTGTCCAGGTGGGAAAAGGCAGTGTGGAGTGCAACAGAGTCTCACATGGGGTCTCCTCCCATCCTCTCATTTCCTTTCCTCTCATCCTCTCCTCAAATCAAAATTCAAATGTATTTTTATATAGCCCTTCGTACATCAGCTGATATTCTCAAAGTGCTGTACAGAAACCCAGCCTAAAACCCCAAACAGAAAGCAAAGCATGTGAAAGAAGCACGGTGGCTAGGAAAAACTCCCTAGGAAAAACTCCCTAGAAAGGCCAAAAACCTAGGAAGAAACCTAGAGAGGAACCAGGCTATGAGGGGTGGCCAGTCCTCTTCTGGCTGTGCAGGGTGGATATTATAACAGAACATGGTCAAGATGTTAAAATGTTCATAAATGACCAGCATGGTCAAATAATAATAATCATAGTAGTTGTCGAGGGTGCAACAAGCACGTCCGGTGAACAGGTCAGGGTTCCATAGCCGCAGGCAGAACAGTTGAAACTGGAGCAGCAGCACGGCCAGGTGGACTGGGGACAGCAAGGAGTCATCATACCAGGTAGTCCTGAGGCATGGTCCTAGGGCTCAGGTCCTCAGAGAGAAAGACAGAAAGAGAGAAAGAGAGAATTAGAGAGAGCATATTTAAATACACACAGGACACCGGATAAGACCAGAGAAATACTCCAGATGTAACAGACTGACCCTAGCCCCCCGACACATAAACTACTGCAGCATAAATACTGGAGGCTGAGACAGGAGGGATCAGAAGACACTGTGGCCCCATCCGATGATACCCCCGGACAGGGCCAAACAGGCAGGATATAACCCCATCCTCCCATCCTTTCCTCCTCTCCTCTCCTCCCATCTTTTCCTCCTCTCCTCTCATCCCATCCTCTCCTCTTCTCTCTTCTGCTCTCATCCCATCCTCCCCCATCATCTCTTCCTCTCCTCTCCTCCCATCCCATCCTTTCCTCTCCTCTGCTCTCCTCCCATCCCATCCCATCCTCTCCTCCCATCCCATCCTCTCATCTCATCTCATCTCCTCTGCTCTCCTCCCATCCTCTCCCATCCTCTCCTCTGCTCTTCTCCCATCCTCTCCTCCCATCCTCTCCTCCTCTAGCTACTTTACACCCAGGCTATCTCCCTGCCTCCTCCCTTCCTCCTCCCCGCCTATCCCAAGGCTCTAACAGTATTCCTCTCGGGTGGGTGGTTGTGGGTCCGTTGAGTGATGAAGTGTGCCTCTATCCCACTCTCCCACCCACGGGAAGAGCCTCTGGCTGCTAGCGTCCCGCTACCATCATGCTCATTATCCAAGCATTAGCATGCTCTTCTCTGTCTTTTCCTTCACACACACACTGACATGCACGCACACACACACTCATACACAGACATGCACACACTCACACACACACACACACACACACACACACACACACACACACACACACACACACACACACACACACACACACACAGACATGCACACACACTCATACACAGACGTGCACACACACACACACACACACACACACACACACACACACACACACACACTCACACACAGACAGACATGCACACACACACACACAGACATGCACACGCACACACATACACACACACATACACTCTCACACACACACACACACACACTCACACACACAGACATGCACACACACACACACACACACTCACACACACACACACACACACACACACACACACACACACACACACACACACACACACACGGTGGGCTGCTCATAAAGTGTCTGTTGTGTGGCGCCAGAAACATTACAAAGAGAGAAAAAAAACTTGTTTTGCATTAAAGATGGTGGGGGACGGAAAACTGTTTAGACAGGAAGGGTCTTCTGTATTGTATTTGGGGAAAGAAGGGAAGCCCACAGACAGACCTGGGGAGGGAGTGAGAGCAGATGGTGAGGATTTATCTTTACATTTCTTTCTGCCTTGCTGGCTACTTTGGTTTCTCTGGTGTATAGAGATATAGATAAATGGAGAGGAGGGGAGAGGAGAGGAGAGGAGAGGTGAGGAGAGGTGAGGAGAGGTGAGGAGAGGAGAGGAGAGGAGAGGAGAGGAGAGGAGAGGAGAGGACAGAGAGAGAAGAGGAGAGGAGAGAGAGAGGAGAGGAGAGGAGAGGAAAGAGAGGGATGACAGGGAGATGCAACAGATAGGAGGATAAGCATTGGTGGAGTGGTCGAGCTCCCTTCAGTCCAGCTTATCTGTCCTCTTAATTATCTTCTCCTCCCCCCATTCACCGTTACCTCTCCTTCTCCTCCCCCTCCATCCTCTCTTTCCTCTCCCTCCCATTCTCTATCCTTCCCATCTCTTCCAATCTCTTCCTCTTCCATTCTCTATCCTTCCCATCTCTTCCCATCTCTTCCTCTTCCATTCTCTATCCTTCCCATCTCTTCCTCTTCATTCTCTATCCTTCCCATCTCTTCCAATCTCTTCCTCTTCCATTCTCTATCCTTCCCATCTCTTCCTCTTCATTCTCTATCCTTCCCATCTCTTCCTCTTCATTCTCTATCCTTCCCATCTCTTCCCATCTCTTCCTCTTCCATTCTCTATCCTTCCCATCTCTCCCCATCTCTTCCTCTTCCATTCTCTATCCTTCCAATCTCTTCCTCTTCCATTCTCTATCCTTCCCATCTCTTCCCATCTCTTCCGCTTCCATTCTCTATCCTTCACATCTCTTCCTCTTCCATTCTCCATCCTTCCCATCTCTTCCCATCTCTTCCTCTTCCATTCTCTATCCTTCTCATCTCTTCCCATCTCTTCCTCTTCCATTCTCTATCCTTCCCATCTCTTCCTCTTCCATTCTCTATCCTTCCCATCTCTTCCCATCTCCTCCTTCTCTTCCATCCATTCTGACACTGCATGGCATGTCCCTACCATCCTACCCTAGGAGAGACTGATGGTGTAGTATGTCCCTACCATCCTACCCTAGTAGAGACTGATGGTGTACTACCATCCTACCCTAGGAGAGACTGATGGTGTAGTATGTCCCTACCATCCTACCCTAGTAGAGACTGATGGTGTACTACCATCCTACCCTAGTAGAGACTGATGGTGTACTACCATCCTACCCTAGGAGAGACTGATGGTGTAGTATGTCCCTACCATCCTACCCTAGTAGAGACTGATGGTGTAGTATGTCACTACCATCCTACCCCAGTAGAGACTGATGGTGCACTACCATCCTACCCTAGGAGAGACTGATGGTGTAGTATGTCACTACCATCCTACCCGAGTAGAGACTGATGGTGCACTACCATCCTACCCTAGTAGAGACTGATGGTGTACTACCATCCTACCCTAGGAGAGACTGATGGTGTAGTATGTCCCTACCATCCTACCCTAGGAGAGACTGATGGTGTAGTATGTCACTACCATCCTACCCTAGGAGAGACTGATGGTGTAGTATGTCCCTACCATCCTACCCTAGGAGAGACTGATGGTGTAGTATGTCACTACCATCCTACCCTAGGAGAGACTGATGGTGTAGTATGTCCCTACCATCCTACCCTAGGAGAGACTGATGGTGTACTACCATCCTACCCTAGGAGAGACTGATGGTGTAGTATGTCCCTACCATCCTACCCTAGGAGAGACTGATGGTGTAGTATGTCCCTACCATCCTACCCTAGGAGAGACTGATGGTGTAGTATGTCCCTACCATCCTACCCTATAATCTCTACCCAGTACAGCCAGAAGAGGACTGGCCACCCCTCATAGCCTAGTTCCTCTCTACCCAGTACAGCCAGAAGAGGACTGGCCACCCCTCATAGCCTGGTTCCTCTCTACCCAGTACAGCCAGTAGAGGACTGGCCACCCCTCATAGCCTGGTTCCTCTCTACCCAGTACAGCCAGAAGAGGACTGGCCAACCCTCAGAGCCTGGTTCCTCTCTACCCAGTACAGCCAGTAGAGGACTGGCCACCCCTCATAGCCTGGTTGCTCTCTACCCAGTACAGCCAGAAGAGGACTGGCCACCCCTCATAGCCTGGTTCCTCTCTAGGTTTCTTCCTAGGTTCTGGCCTTTCTAGGGAGTTTTTCCTAGCCACCATGCTTCTACATCTGCATTGCTTGCTGTTTGGGTATTTAGGATGGGTTTCTGTACAGCACTTTGTGACATCGGCTGATATAAATACATTTGATTGATTGATGTAGGTCAGACAGCGTCTCAGGGTTAGGCTGAAGGCTCTCAGAGTCACTAACGACGCTGGTCTTTCTATCCTTTAACCTCTACTCCCCTCTCCTCCTGCTGTCCTCCCCTCCTACAGTTTAACCTGCTACCTCCTCTCCTCCTGCTGTCCTCCCCTCCTACAGGGTATGGTAGCATGGTGAGCAGCGTGACGTGCTAGCTACGATATGGTAGCATGGTCAGCTGCGTGACGTGCTAGCTACGATATGGTAGCATGGTGAGCAGCGTGACGTGCTAGCTACGATATGGTAGCATGGTGAGCAGCGTGACGTGCTAGCTACGATATGGTAGCATGGTGAGCAGCGTGACGTGCTAGCTACGATATGGTAGTATGGTGAGCAGCGTGACGTGCTAGCTACGATATGGTAGCATGGTGAGCAGCGTGACGTGCTAGCTACGATATGGTAGCATGGTGAGCAGCGTGACGTGCTAGCTACGATATGGTAGCATGGTGAGCAGCGTGACGTGCTAGCTACGATATGGTAGTATGGTGAGCAGCGTGACGTGCTAGCTACGATATGGTAGCATGGTGAGCAGCGTGACGTGCTAGCTACGATATGGTAGTATGGTGAGCAGCGTGACGTGCTAGCTACGATATGGTAGCATGGTGAGCAGCGTGACGTGCTAGCTACGATATGGTAGTATGGTGAGCAGCGTGACGTGCTAGCTACGATATGGTAGTATGGTGAGCAGCGTGACGTGCTAGCTACGATATGGTAGCATGGTGAGCAGCGTGACGTGCTAGCTACGATATGGTAGCATGGTGAGCAGCGTGACGTGCTAGCTACGATATGGTAGCATGGTGAGCAGCGTGACGTGCTAGCTACGATATGGTAGTATGGTGAGCAGCGTGACGTGCTAGCTACGATATGGTAGCATGGTGAGCAGCGTGACGTGCTAGCTACGATATGGTAGCATGGTGAGCAGCGTGACGTGCTAGCTACGATATGGTAGCATGGTGAGCAGCGTGACGTGCTAGCTACGATATGGTAGTATGGTGAGCAGCGTGACGTGCTAGCTACGATATGGTAGCATGGTGAGCAGCGTGACGTGCTAGCTACGATATGGTAGTATGGTGAGCAGCGTGACGTGCTAGCTACGATATGGTAGCATGGTGAGCAGCGTGACGTGCCAGCTACCTCTTCCTGGGAGCATGATGATTTAATGGGTCTGACAAAGTCTCAGGGTCAGCCCACTGGCTAGTGCTGCTGCTGTGGTGATTCACTCATCACATTCATTACACGAAGAGGAGAGGAGAGGAGAGGAGAGGAGAGGAGAGGAGAGGAGAGGAGAGGAGAGGAGAGGAGAGGAGAGGAGAGGAGAGGAGAGGAGAGGAGGGGAGAGGAGAGGAGAGGAGAGGAGAGGAGAGGAGAGGAGAGGAGAGGAGAGGAGAGGAGGGGAGGGGAGAGGAGAGGAGAGGAGGGGAGGGGAGAGGAGGGGAGGGGTGAGGAGAGGAGAGGACGGGAGGGGAGAGGAGATGAGAGGAGAGGAGAGGAGGGGAGGGGAGGGCAGAGGAGAGGAGAGGAGAGGAGAGGAGAGGAGAGGAGAGTGGTACAGGAAGGAGAGGACAGAGGTACAGTGAGGAGAATGAGAGAGGTACAGGGAGAAGAGGAGAGAAAAGTCAACAAGATAAATTAATGCTAATATTTCTCAATTGTAAAGAACTGTATACAGCAAGCTGTACCCTGATGTCATAAATAATAAACTATGACTAAAATACAGCACTGACCTAATTAGTCATGCACTTTTTCATTACTTTTTCATTCATTACCTATGAATCTGTACTGTACCTATGAATCACATCCTAGTACAGATACCCTCCACATCCTAGTACAGATACCCTCCACATCCTAGTACAGATTCCCTCCACATCCTAGTACAGATTCCCTCCACATCCTAGTACAGATACCCTCCACATCCTAGTACAGATACCCTCCACATCCTAGTACAGATACCCTCCACATCCTAGTACAGATACCCTCCACATCCTAGTACAGATTCCCTCCACATCCTAGTACAGATTCCCTCCACATCCTAGTACAGATTCCCTCCACATCCTAGTACAGATACCCTCCACATCCTAGTACAGATTCCCTCCACATCCTAGTACAGATTCCCTCCACATCCTAGTACAGATACACTCCACATTGTATTGCAGATACACATGTAATGTAATGGAATAAACCTCTATCTATGAAACATATATGGATACAGTCTCCCATCACTAGCCATGGTGCTGTGAGTGACAGATATGAGTCCCAAATAGCACCTTAGTCTCTATATAGCGCACTACTTTTGACCGGGACCCGTAGGGCACAATATGTGGAATGGGTGCCATTTGGGACACAGACAATATGGGGACTTGGAGATGACAAGCCTGCTGGAGCCAGTGAAATAACTGCATGCATGCTCAGGACATGTCAGTGGCGATGTCACATCCTGTTTTTATGTCACATGCTGTTTGATGCCGTATTATTTCATGACGTGTTGTTATCTCCCTCAGAGCAGGCTTCTGAATACCCATCTCTTCTGCTTTTTACGGTGAATTCAATCGGGTCCAACGGTTTAATGGTGTGAGTGACATTTACCCCACACATCCACACACAACGGAAGCCACCGCAAAGTCATGAAGTCGGTGACAGAAGGAAGGAAACGTGTTGACAGAAGAGAAGTATAGCTAGCAGGAGAAGAAAGAGAGAGGAGAGGAAAAAAGAGAGATGAGAAGAGAGAGAGAGGAGAGAGAGGAGAGAGAGAGGAGAGAGAGACAGGGAGACAGAAGAAGAGTATAGCTAGCAAGAGAAGAAAGAAAGAGAGAGAGAGGAGGAGATAGAGAGGAGAAGAGAGAGAGGAGAGAGAGAGGAGAGAGAGAGAGAAGAAGAGAGAGAGAGGAGAGAGAGGGAGACAGAAGAAGAGTATAGCTAGCAAGAGAAGAAAGAGAGGGAGAGGAGGAGATGGAGAGAGAGAGAGAGAGAGGAGAGAGAGATAGAAGAAGAGTATAGCTAGCAAGAGAAGAAAGAGAGAGGGATAAAAGAGAGGGAGATAGAGAGACATAAGTAAGGAGTACATGAGGAGTACATGAGGAGACAGGAGGAGACAGGAGGAGACATGAGGAGACATGAGGAGACAGGAGGAGACATGAGGAGACAGGAGGAGACATGAGGAGACATGAGGAGACATGAGGAGACAGGAGGAGACAGGAGGAGACATGAGGAGACAGGAGGAGACAGGAGGAGACATGAGGAGACAGGAGGAGACATGAGGAGACATGAGGAGACAGGAGGAGACAGGAGGAGGCAGGAGGAGACAGGAGGAGACAGATTCATGACTTTTAGGGCTCCCGAGTGCTGCAGTGGTCTAAGGCACTGCATCCCAGTCCCTGGTTCGAATACAGGCTGTGATTGGGAGTCCCATAGGGCAGTGCACAATTGGCCCAGCATCGTCCGGGTTTGGCCGGCATTGTAAATAAGACTTTGTTCTCAACTAACTTGCCTAGTTAAATAAAGGTAACATGTTTTTTTTTTTTTTTTATGAGGTGTTTGGAGCTTAGCTTTGCTACAGTGTAGTTGTCACCTCCCAGTCATGCAAGGAGGGAGGCATTGTGTTAACTTCCTGTCAGTGATGAGTCTTTATTCTTTGTGGCAGTATTATATCTCCATGACTTCACAACCCCAGGGCTGTTCAGACAGCCAGGATAACGAGGACCTCCCGCTCCAATCGCTACATTAATGTGCCTATAGCTTCCTCTCATCCTCTTTTTTACTGCCATTGTTCTCTCTCTCTCTCTCTCTCTCTCTTTCTCTCTCTCCTCTCTCTCTCCTCTCTCTTCTCTCTCTCTCCTCTCTCTCTCCTCTCTCTCTCTCTCCTCTCTCTTCTCTCTCTTCACTCTCTCTCTCCTCTCTCTCTCCTCTCTCTTCTCTCTCTCTCCTCTCTCTTCTCTCTCTCTCCTCTCTCTCTCCTCTCTCTCTCTCTCCTCTCTCTTCTCTCTCTTCACTCTCTCTCCTCTCTCTCTCTCCTCTCTCTTCTCTCTTTCTCTTCTCTCTCTCTCTCTCCTCTCTCTCTTCTCTCTCTCTCCTCTCTCTCTCTCCTCTCTCTCTCTCTCTCTCTCTCCTCTCTCTCTCCTCTCACTCTCTCTCCTCTCTCTCTTCTCTCTCTTCACTCTCTCTCCTCTCTCTCTCTCTCTCCTCTCTCTCTCCTCTCTCTTCACTCTCTCTCCTCTCTCTCTCCTCTCTCTCTTCTCTCTCTCTCTTCTCTCTTCTCTCTCTCTCTCTCTCTGTCTTTCTCTCTCCCCTCTCTCTCTCTCTCTCCTCTCTCTCTCCTCTCTCTCCTCTCTCTCTCTTCTCTCTCTCTCTGTATCTCTCTCTCACTCTCTCTCTCTCCTCTCTCTCTCTCTCTCTGTATCTCTCTCTCACTCTCTATCTCTCCTCTCTCTCTCTCCTCTCTCTCTCTCCTCTCTCTCTCTCTCCTCTCTCTCTGTATCTCTCTCTCACTCTCTCTCCTCTCTCTCTCTCTCTCTCTCTCTCTCTCTCTCTCTCTCTCTCTCTCTCTCTCTCTCTCTCTCTCTCTCTCTCTCTCTCTCTACAGGAGTTAGTTAGTGTATATTTGATGAGTCTGGTGCTTCAAGGTAACACCTGTATTTGGGGAGTTTCTCCCATTCTTCTCTGCAGATCCTCTCAAGCTCTGTCAGGTTGGATGGGGAGCGTCGCTGCACAGTTATTTTCAGGTCTCTCCAGAGATGTTTGATTGGGTACAAGTCCAGTCTCTGTCTGGGCCACTCAAGGACATTCAGAGACTTGCCTCGAAGCCACTCCTGCATTGTCTTGGCTGTGTGCTTAAGGGTCATTGTCCTTTTGGAAGGTGAACCTTCACCCCAGTCTGAGGTCCTGAGCGCTCTGGAGCAGGTTTTCATCAAGGATCTCCCTGTGCTTTGCTACGTTCATCTTTCCCTCGATCCTGACTAGTCTCCCAGTCCCTGCTGCTGAAAGACATCCCCACAGCATGATGCTGCCACCACCATGCTTCACAGTAGGGATGGTGCCAGGTTTCCTCCAGATGTTAGTCTTGGCATACAGGCCAAAGAGTTCAATCTTGGTTTCATCAGGCCAGATAATCTTGTTTCTCATGGTCTGAGAGTCTTTAGGTGCCTTTTGGAACTCCAAGCGGGCTGTCATGTGCCTTTTACTGAGGAGTGGCTTCCGTCTGGCCGCTCTACCATAAAGGCCTGATTGGTGGAGTTCTGCAGAGATGGTTGTCTTTCTGGAAGGTTCTCCCATCTCCACAGAGGAACTCTGGAGCTCTGTCAGAGTGACCATCATTCTTGGTCACCTACCGAACCAAGGCCCCTGTGTTCTTGGGGACCTTCAATGCTGCAGACATTTTTTTGGTACCCTTCCCCAGATCTGTACCTCGACACAATCCTGTCTCGGAACTCTACAGGCTGAAGACATGTGTCAAATATGTGTCCTATATGGCACCCCTACTACCACCACATCCCTCCCTCCTCCTACCTCATCCAACACTCCCTCCGTCAATCCCTCCCTCCTCCTACCTCCCCCTCCTTCCATCCCTCCCTCATCCCCTCTCCCTCCTTATCCCCTCTCCCTATTCCTCATCCCCTCTCCCTCATCATCCCCTCTTCCTCCTCACCCCCTCTCTGTCCTCATCCCCTCTCACCCCCTCTCTGTCCTCATCCCCTCTCCCTATTCCTCATCCCCTCTCCCTCATAATCCCCTCTCCCTATTCCTCATCCATTTTCCCTCCTCATCCCCTCTCCCTCCTCATCCCCTCTCCCTATTCAGGTGGTAGCTCCTCAGGTGGTAGGACCTCAGGTGGTAGGACATCAGGTGGTAGGACATCAGGTGGTAGGACCTCAGGTGGTAGGACCTCAGGCGGTAGGACCTCAGGTGGTAGGACCTCAGGTGGTAGGACCTCAGGCGGTAGGACCTCAGGCGGTAGGACCTCAGGTGGTAGGACCTCAGGTGGTAGCTCCTCAGGCGGTAGGACCTCAGGTGGTAGGACATCAGGTGGTAGGACATCAGGTGGTAGGACATCAGGTGGTAGGACCTCAGATAGTAGGACCTCAGATGGTAGGACATCAGGTGGTAGGACCTCAGGTGGTAGTACCTCAGGCGGTAGGACCTCAGGTGGTAGGACCTCAGGTGGTAGGACCTCAGGTGGTAGGACATCAGGTGGTAGGACCTCAGGCGGTAGGACCTCAGGCGGTAGGACCTCAGGCGGTAGGACCTCAGGTGGTAGGACCTCAGGTGGTAGGACCTCAGGCGGTAGGACCTCAGGTGGTAGGACCTCAGGTGGTAGGACATCAGGTGGTAGGACCTCAGGCGGTAGGACCTCAGGTGGTAGGACATCAGGTGGTAGGACCTCAGGCGGTAGGACCTCAGGTGGTAGGACATCAGGTGGTAGGACCTCAGGTGGTAGTACCTCAGGCGGTAGGACCTCAGGCGGTAGGACCTCAGGTGGTAGGACATCAGGTGGTAGGACCTCAGGCGGTAGTACCTCAGATTTTTCTCTTCCCACTTGTTTTAATGGCCCTGTCTGGCTTATTGGGATGTTTTCAACTTTTAAATGGTTGTACACAACTCCCTGGTTGGGATCCCTGATTGGAGAAAAATCATCAATATAAAACTACCCAATTAGAGAGGTGCTGAGGAAGGGAAGGGTGGAGGGATGAGGGATCACTGCAGATGAGAGCAGTGAAGGATAGAGGAGAGGATTAACAGGCTGTCCAGCTTTCCTTTTATCTATCCCCCCACTCCCTCCATCCTCCTTCCTCTCTTCTCCCATTCCTTCCATCCCCTTCAAGCCTATGGATTTGTCGTCCCCCCCCGGACTGAGGTAGGTGGGCGGATATCTTCCCTTACCTTGTTGAGGTGGTGGAGGATGGAGGGAGGAGGTGAAGTGGTGGAGGGATTCAGGGGAAGAGAGAGGAATGTTGATTATTGTATGCTAGGCTGCTGGAGGTGACCTAGCGTTGCTCTCTCTCCCATTCATGTGTGTAATGAAGCCTGAATAATCCCATTACAGGGTCAGATTAAAACCTGAGAGCTCTGAGAGGGGCTGAGAGCTGACACCCACACCTGCATGGGTTCACATAGTAGTCGATATCTATAAGACATGTATTTCAGAGTTTGATTGAGACTGCCTGAGAGGGCCAGGTAGCGTTTGGACTTTTAGAGCTGTTTGATTGGTTCAAGAAAACTTAAACACAGTGAAAAATATTTTAGAAGAAACAACTACTATTGTAACCCTGGTCTGCTGGGATCTGTGGCTGGTTGTGGACAGGTCTAGCACTGCTGGAGAGAGAGATAGGGATGGAGAGAGAGAGAGAGGGAAAGAGAGAGAGGGATGAAGAGAGAGAGAGAGAGAGAGAGAGTGGAGAGAGAGGGATGAAGAGAGATGGAGAGAGAGAGAGGGATGGAGAGAGAGAGAGAGGGGGATGGAGAGAAAGAGGGTTGGAGAGAGAGGGATGAAGGGAGAGAGAGGGATGGAGAAAGAGAGAGAGATGGAGAGAGAGGGATGAGAGAGAGAGAGAGAGAGAGAGAAGGATGGAGAGAGAGAGACAGAGAGAGAGAGGGATGGAGAGAGAGAGAGAGAGGGGGGATGGAGAGAGAGAGAGAGAGGGCTGGAGACAGAGGGATGGAGAGAGAGAGAGAGAGGGGGATGGAGAGAGAGGGATAGAGAGAGAGGGATGGATGGAGAGAGTGGGATAGAGAGGGATGGAAACAGATAGAAGGATGGAAACAGGAAAGAGAGGGATGAGAGAGAGGGATGGAGAGAGAGGGATAGAGAGAGGGGGATAGAGAGAGGGATATAGAGAGAGGGGGATATAGAGAGGGATATAGAGAGAGGGATGGAGAGAGATGGATGGAGAGGGAGGGATGGAGAGAGAGAGAGGGATGGAGAGAGAGGGATAGAGCGAGAGGGATGGAGAGAGAGGGATAGAGAGAGAGGGATAGAGAGAGAGGGATAGAGAGGGAGGGATAGAGAGGGAGGGATAGAGAGGGAGGGATATAGAGGGAGGGATAGAGAGAGGGGGATAGAGAGAGAAGGAGGGATAGAGAGAGAGGGAGGGATAGAGAGAGAGGGAGGGATAGAGAGAGAGGGAGGGATAGAGAGAGAGGGATAGAGAGAGAGGGATGGAGAGGGAGGGATAGAGAGGGAGGGATAGAGAGAGAGGGATAGAGAGAGAGGCAGCAGACGACTGTTACAGTGGCTGTGTGAAGTCTTTACGGTGCATTGATTGAGTGGGTTGGTAATGAACAGTGATAGTTGGAGTTCAGGGGTAGTGGTGGTGGTGTGGCCCTCTGGGCAGAGAGAGGGAAACATGTGTCCTATATGGCACCCTATTTCCTATGTAGTCACCGTAGCACTCTGGTCAAAAATAGTGCACTAAATAGGGAATAGGGTGTGATTGTCTTTTTTTATTTCATCCATTTTAAAATAAGTCTGTAACGTAACAAAATGTGGAAAAAGTCAAGGGGTCTGAATTCTTTCAGAAGGCCCTGTAGATACATGTGTACAGTATATTTGTTTTCCAGTGAGGACATTTAAATATATATATATATATATAAACAAATAAATATTAGAGTAATCGAGTACTCAAACAGTCCAAAATATCCCATGCCCGTCTAAAAAGGCCATCTAGCCAACAGCTGGTAGATACAGTGCTGGTCGGCTGGTCTACATGAGGAGATTAAGGAGAAGAGCGAGAAGGTTTCTATTTGTCAAAACGGCAGTCGAGCATCGATCCTCGCGTCACCAGAATAAAACCCTGGATATTTATCGGAAAGGAGCATCCAGCTCATCACCGTGCACTTTCACCACCCTGTGAAGTTCATCAGAACTGATTTCATCTGTAGCCTGATAATCTGCATGGTAATCTGCATCTGCATGGACCACACAGCATGTAATCGCGTGACGCCAAGTTTACTTAAATATGATTGTTGTTATTTTAAATATTTTAACATTAAGGCATTTCCACCGCTTTTCTCGCAAACAATATACAGGGTTGAGGAGGGCTGGTTCTATACAGGGCTGAGGAGGGCTGGTTCTATACAGGGCTGAGGAGAGATGGTTCTATACAGGGCTGGTTCTATACAGGGCTGAGGAGAGTTGGTTCTATACAGGGCTGGTTCTATACAGGGCTGAGGAGAGATGGTTCTATACAGGGCTGGTTCTATACAGGGCTGAGGAGGGTTGGTTCTATACAGGGCTGAGGAGAGATGGTTCTATACAGGCCTGGGGAAGGCTGGTTCTATACAGGGCTGGTTCTATACAGGGCTGAGGAGGGCTGGTTCTATACAGGGTTGGGGAGGGCTGGTTCTCTACAGGGCTGAGGAGAGATGGTTCTATACAGGGCTGAGGAGAGATAGGAGAGTTGGTTCTATACAGGGCTGAGGAGAGATGGTTCTATACAGGGCTGGGGAGGCCTGTCTAGTGGACAGTTGAGAGGCCTGTCTAGTGCAGGGTTGAGGAGGGCTGGTCTAGTGGAGGGTTGAGGAGGCCTGTCTAGTGGAGAGTTGAGGAGGCCTGTCTAGTGGAGGGTTGAGGAGGCCTGTCTAGTGGAGGGTTGAGGAGGCCTGTCTAGTGGAGAGTTGAGGAGGCCTGTCTAGTGGAGAGTTGAGGAGGCCTGTCTAGTGGAGAGTTGAGGAGGCCTGGCTAGTTGAGGAGGCCTGTCTAGTGGAGGGTTGAGGAGGCCTGTCTAGTGGAGGGTTGAGGAGGCCTGTCTAGTGGAGAGGTGAGGAGGCCTGTCTAGGGGAGGGTTGAGGAGGCCTGTCTAGTGGAGGGTTGAGGAGGCCTGTCTAGTGGAGGGTTGAGGAGGCCTGTCTAGTGGAGAGGTGAGGAGGCCTGTCTAGGGGAGGGTTGAGGAGGCCTGTCTAGTGGAGAGTTGAGGAGGCCTGTCTAGGGGAGGGTTGAGGAGGCCTGTCTAGTGGAGAGTTGAGGAGGCCTGTCTAGTGGAGAGTTGAGGAGGCCTGTCTAGTGGAGGGTTGAGGAGGCCTGTCTAGTGGAGAGTTGAGGAGGCCTGGCTAGTTGAGGAGGCCTGTCTAGTGGAGGGTTGAGGAGGCCTGTCTAGTGGAGAGTTGAGGAGGCCTGTCTAGGGGAGGGTTGAGGAGGCCTGTCTAGTGGAGAGTTGAGGAGGCCTGTCTAGTGGAGAGTTGAGGAGGCCTGTCTAGTGGAGAGTTGAGGAGGCCTGTCTAGTGGAGGGTTGAGGAGGCCTGTCTAGTGGAGGGCTGAGGAGGCCTGTCTAGGGGAGGGTTGAGGAGGCCTGTCTAGGGGAGGGTTGAGGAGGCCTGTCTAGTGGAGAGTTGAGGAGGCCTGTCTAGTGGAGAGTTGAGGAGGCCTGTCTAGGGGAGGGTTGAGGAGGCCTGTCTAGTGGAGAGTTGAGGAGGCCTGTCTAGTGGAGAGTTGAGGAGGCCTGTCTAGGGGAGGGTTGAGGAGGCCTGTCTAGTGGAGGATGATGTCTTTGTTACATTCAATCATTGAATATCCGTGAGAGAGATGTTTATTTTCAAGGCAACATTACATGCGTATAGATAGATGGATTATTAGATACAATTTACATTTGCTAATGTTAGCTGAAATGATCTTTAGCTATTCTATCCTCTTGGAATATCTTTTTATCCAGTGATATAATATAATCATACCGTCCTGAAGGTTTGATTTTTAGAACTGTAATCCTTCACAAGCTGTCTGGATCTGAGACTGAGATTACTCTCTCTCTCTCTCTCTCTCTCTCTCTCTCTCTCTCTCTCTCTCTGGCCTGACAGAATCATTTTCATCAGGGCTGTATGCATCCCAAATAGCACCCTATTCCCTACAGAATACACTACATGATATACATAACATATACAGTGGCAAGAAAAAGTATGTGAAGCCTTTGGAATTACCTATATTTCTGCATACATTTGTCAGAAAATTTGATCTGATCTTCATCTAAGTCACAACAATAGACACAGTCTTCTTAAACTAATAACACTCAAACAATTCTACGTTTTCATGTCTTTATTAAACACTGTGTAAACATTCAGTGCAGGGTGGAAAAAGTATGTGAACCCTTGGATTTAATAACTGGTTGACCCTCCTTTGGCAGCAATAACCTCAACCAAACGTTTTCTGTAGTTGCTGATCAGACCTGCACAACGGTCAGGAGGAATTTTGGACCATTCCTCTTTACAAAACTGTTTCAGTTCAGCAATATTATTGGGATGTCTGGTGTGAACTGCTCTCTTGAGGTCATGCCACAGCATCTCAATCGGGTTGAGGTCAGGACTCTGACTGGGCCACTCCAGAAGGCGTATTTTCTTCCGTTGAAGCCGTTCTGTTGTTGATTTACCTCTTTGTTTTGGGTCGTTGTCCTATTGCATCACCCAACTTCTGTTGAGCTTCAATTGGCCGGACAGATAGCCTTACATTCTCCTGCAAAATGTCTTGATGAACTTGGGAATTCATTTTTCTGGTGATGATAGCAAGCTGTCCAGGCCCTGAGGCAGCAAAGCAGCCCCAAACCATGATGCCCCCTCCACCATACTTCACAGTTGGGATGAGGTTTTGATGTTGGTGTGCTGTGCCTTTTTTTCTCCACACATAGTGCTGTGTGTTCCTTCCACACAACTCCACTTTAGTTTAATCTGTCTACAGAATATTTTGCCAGTAGCGATGTGGATGCTCTTTTGCGAACTTCAGATGTGCAGCAATGTTTTTTTTTGGACAGCAGTGGCTTCTTCCGTGGCGTCCTCCCATGAACACTATTCTTGTTTAGTGTTTTATGTATCATAGACTTGTCACTAGAGATGTTGGCATGTCCCAGAGATTTCTCTAAGTCTTTAGCTGACACTCTAGGATTATTCTTAACCTCATTGAGCATTATGCGCTGTGCTCTTGCAGTCATCTTTGCAGGATGGCCACTCCTAGGGAGAGTAGCAACAGTGCTGAACTTTCTCCATTTATAGACAATTTGTCTTACTGATGAACATCAAGGCTTTTAGAGATACTTTTGTAATCCTTTCCAGCTTTATGCAAGTCAACAATTCTTAATCTTGGGTCTTCTGAGATCTATTTTCTTCAAGGCATGGTTCACATCAGGCAATTCTTTTTGTGAATAGCAAACTCACATTTGGTGAGTGCTTTTTGTAGGGCATGGCAGCTCTAACCAACATCTACAATCTCGTCTCATTGATTGGAGTCAAGGTTAGCTGACTCCTCACTCCAATTAGCTTTTGGAGAAGTCATTAGCCTAGGGGTTCAAATACTTTTCCAACCTACACTGTGAAAGTTGAAATGATGTATTCAATATAGACAAGAAAAATACAATAATTTGTGTGTTATTAGTTTAAGCACAGTGTATTTGTCTATTGTTGTGGCTTAGATGAAGATCAGATCAAATTTTATGACCAATTTATGCAGAAATCCAGGAAATTGTAAAGGGTTCATATACTTTTTCTTGCCACTGTGTATACACTACATGACCAAAAGTATGTGGACATCTGCTCGTCGAACATCTCATTCCAAAATCATGGGCATTAATATGGAGTTAGTCCCCCCTTTGCTGCTATATCAGCCTCCACTCTTCTGGGAAGGCTTTCCACTAGATGTTGGATCATTGCTGCGGGTTCTGCTTCCGTTCAGCCACAAGAACATTAGTGAGGTTGGGCACTGATGTTGGGCGGTTAGGCCCTGGCTCGTAGTTGGTGTTCTAAAGGTGATCGATGGGGTTGAGGTCAGGGCTCTGTGCAGGCCAGTTAAGTTCTTCCACAGCAATCTTGACAAACCATTTCTGTTTGACCTCACTTTGTGCACAGGGGCATTGTCATGCTGAAACAGAAAAGGGCCTTTGTCAAACTGTTACCACGAAGTTGGAAGCACAGAATCATCTAGAATGTGTTGTATATTGTAGTATTAATATTTCCCTTGACTGGAACTAAGGGGCCCAAACTATGAAAAACAGCCCCAGACCATTATTCCTCCTCCACCAAACTTTACAGTTGGGATAATGCATTGTGGCAGGTAGCGTCTCCTGGCATACGCCAAACACAGATTTGTCCGTTGGAATGCCAGATGGTGAAGCGTGATTAATCACTCCAGAGGGACACATTTCCACTGCTCCAGAGTACAATGGCGGTGGGCTTTACACCACTCCAGCCGACGCTTGGCATTGCGCATGGTGATCTTAGGCTTGTGTGCAGCTGCTCGGCCATGGAAACCCATTTCATGAAGCTCCCAATGAACTGTTGTTTTGCTGACGTTGCTTCCAGAGGCAGTTTGGAGCTCTGTAGTGAGTGTTGCAACCGAGGACAGATGATTTTTACGCGCTTCAGCACTCAGCGGTCCCATTCTGTGAGCTTGTGTGGCCTACCACTTCGTGGCTGAGCCGTTGTTGCTCCTAGATGTTTCCACTTCACAATAACAGAACTTACAGTTGACCTGGGCAGCTCTAGCAGGGCAGAAATGTGACAAAATGACTTGTTGGAAAGGTGTCGTCCTATGACAGTACCACGTTGAAAGTCACTAAGCTCTTCAGTACGAGCCATTCTACTGCCAATGTTTGTCTATGGAGATTGCATGGTGGTGTGCTCGATTGTATTCACCTGTTAACAATAGGGTTTGTCTGAAACAGCCAAATCCACTAATTTGGAGGGGTATCCACATACAGTACATTTTTATATATAGTGTATATGCCATTTGGGCTCTGGTGCACTATAAAGGGTGCCATTTGGGCTCTGGTTAGAAGTAGTGCACTATAAAGGGAATAGGGTGCTCAACTTTTCTGTCTGTTACAGGAAACATTACTGCTGATATGCCACAGCTGAATGTTGCAGCGTTGTAGCACTGTGTGGTCCTGCAGCAGTGTTTCCACCTCCCATACATTTATGAATCCTCTAGTCTCTATCTTCTTAGTAGAAAGGTTCACGGCTGACGTAGCATGCCATAGGTGAATGTTTTAGGGTTTAGGGGGAATGTTTAGGGGGGCTGTGTTTTCACTTTCTCCTGCCTTCTCTCACCATCCTCTCCCCCTTTATCCTTTTAGTGGACTAGACACTGAGATTCCTTTACTTTCTTTTTCCTCTCTTGAAGATTCAGGGTGTTTCCTATTGAAGCTAATTGTAATGTAGCTCTGCAGGTTTGCTCCGGCTTTGATCACTGTCAGATAATCGTCACTCTGCCTCTGTGAGAAGTCTGCCTCTGTGAGAAGTCTGCCTCTGTGAGAGAGCCTTGAAGAGCAGCGCGGTTTATTCAACCTATATCTATTTGTGACTTGTTTCAGGAAACGAGGTGTATGTCGCTCGTCACTACTTCACAGGAGAGGCATTTGAACGGAAAACATGAATTTTTTATCAAAATGCGTTTTTATTTGGGGGGGGGGCAGGAATGCCGTCTGGAACATGTGAACTTTCATGTGCCTTAATAACAAATGTGCATGCTATCTGTAAATACGAATACAATTGTTAAATTACAAGCCTAGTTGGTTTAGCCACAGAAAAAAATCAGGAACCTTCCCACTTGCCTTGATTGGCTGAGATAATGAGTGGGCTGGACATGCTGAGAAATGATTTCGGATTGGTCTGCCATGTAGCCCGCTTCTGTCTATAACAAAGGGCTGTTCAGTATGTGTAGGTAATCATTTCTAAATCAGCTGGGTTTTTATTTTTTTATTTTTTATAGATATCACGAATAACTGTAAAGGTGTTGCTCTTTACTTTCTGAGATACAGTTTTGAAATCAGTGGAATGCCTGGTGGAAGCAGAGTATGATATCTAAGGAGATGGAGAGAATTCTGCCGTTTTATTGCAAATATGCGGAGGGAGTCGAATAGAGAACACACAGAAGGCTGTTGTATAAAACACCTGTCTCTGGATTACATCTTCAAACTAAGGGAAACCGTGGCATCTGTGACAGAGGGAAAAGAGTTCATCCATGTACACAGGTAGAAAAATCTAGCTAACTACATTTTCAGATATTATACATTTCTAAATTTGTCAGAACGTCATTTTACATTTACATTTATGTCATTTAGCGGACGCTCTTATCCAGAGCGACTTACAAATTGGTGCATTCACCTTATGATATCCAGTGGAACAACCACTTTACAATAGTACATCTATATCTTTTTTTTTGGGGGGGGGGTTAGAAGTATTACTTTATCCTATCCCAGGTATTCCTTAAAGAGGTGGGGTTTCAGGTGTCTCCGGAAGGTGGTGATTGACTCCGCTGTCCTGGCGTCGTGAGGGAGCTTGTTCCACCATAGGGGTGCCAGAGCAGTGAACAGTTTTGACTGGGCTAAGCGGGAAATGTGCTTCCGCAGAGGTAGGGAGGCGAGCAGGCCAGAGGTGGATGAACGCAGTGCCCTTCTTTGGGTGTACGGCCTGATCAGAGCCTGAAGGTACGGAGGTGCCGTTCCCCTCACAGCTCCGTAGGCAAGCACCATGGTCTTGTAGCAGATGCGAGCTTCAACTGGAAGCCAGTGGAGTGTGCGGAGGAGCGGAGTGACGTGAGATAACTTTTCATTGGAAGTTAAAGCATACTGTTAGCTAGCTACCTAACATTAGCTGGCTGGCTCGCTAGCTAACATTATGTGTATGATCTGTGTAGTAATATTATTTGTATCTCAGAGCCATTTGCATTGATAGTCATATCCTGATGTTAGCGAGATAGCTAACATTGAATCTAGCTGGTTAGCCACCTGAAGATTCATGCAGGGTAGTAATGTTATGAGTTGGGATTATGGTTCATAGTTTAGTTAACTGCACCAAAGTTAAATTAGGATATAACGTTAGGCCAGCAAGACAGTGTCCAAGTTCTCAAATACTCCAGTAGAATGCCCCTGTTTTTATTTCATCACACTTACAAAACCGTAAGCTATTTTCTGTAAATTAGCTTTTCACTAACTTCTAAGTGTTGATCTTGTTGTGAGTTTATTTTTCCTGTAATAATGAATACAAATGACCTAAAGTCCACACGTTGTCAGCTATATGCTGATGTCATCACATGTGAATCCTTAAAGAGATGGGTGGGGCTAAGGCTTAAGAGGGTGGTAACGATGCTGAATGGGTGGAGACAAAGAAGAGTTCTCCAGTAGGTTTACCAAAACATTCAAAAGTGGGGTTACTAGTTGATCAACTTTAAAAGCAGAATTACTTTCCCATTGTTCCTCAAATGTAGTGTATGATATACCATTTTCTAGCTCAGAGAGTCTGTACTTTTATCCGATGTAAAAAGAAAAAACACAATTTCAAACGAATCGAGCTGGTCGGTCACATATCTAGAGAGAGGAGTGGGAGGGACAGCGAGAGAGGGAAAGAGAGAACGAGATGTGAATTAGGAGGGGAAAAATTTGGGTGGCGTAGTCGGCATCAATGTACTCTGAAACATTTCTAAGTTGCTTGTCGTTTAGATAGCATTTCATCCACTATAGGTGATTTTTATCAGGGTTGAGAACCTCACATACTGTGCCTAGTGTTCAGCCTGCAACTGTGATTATCTGCTGTCTGTCTGTGGCACAAACCTATCCTGTTCCTGTTAGACAAGGACATCCTGTTCCTGTTAGACAAGGACATCCTGTTCCTGTTAGACAAGGACATCCTGTTCCTGTTAGACTAGGCCATCCTGTTCCTGTTAGACTAGGCCATCCTGTTCCTGTTAGACAAGGACATCCTGTTCCTGTTAGACAAGGACATCCTGTTCCTGTTAGACAAGGCCATCCTGTTCCTGTTAGACAAGGACATCCTGTTCCTGTTAGACAAGACCTTCCTGTTCCTGTTAGACAAGGACATCCTGTTCCTGTTAGACAAGGACATCCTGTTCCTGTTAGACAAGGACATCCTGTTCCTGTTAGACAAGGGGTTTGTCTAGACACCAAATAATGTGTTCCCAAATGGCACCGTATTCCCTATATAGTGCACTTATGTTGCCCTGGTCAAAAGTAGTGCACTGTGTAAGGAAACGGGTACAATTTTGGGAATCATCCTAAACCTTTTGTCTGCATTGTCTTGTTTATTAGACTGGCAGTGTGTGATGTGTTAAAGACTGGCAGTGTGTGATGTGTTAAAGACTGGCAGTGTGTGATGTGTGAGACTGGCAGTGTGTGATGTGTGAGACTGGCAGTGTGTGGTGTGTTAAAGACTGGCAGTGTGTGGTGTGTTAAAGACTGGCAGTGTGTGGTGTGTTAAAGACTGGCAGTGTGTGGTGTGTTAAAGACTGGCAGTGTGTGGTGTGTTAAAGACTGGCAGTGTGTGGTGTGTTAAAGACTGGCAGTGTGTGATGTGTTAAAGACTGGCAGTGTGTGGTGTGTTAAAGACTGGCAGTGTGTGGTGTGTTAAAGACTGGCAGTGTGTGGTGTGTTAAAGACTGGCAGTGTGTGGTGTGTTAAAGACTGGCAGTGTGTGATGTGTTAAAGACTGGCAGTGTGTGATGTGTTAAAGACTGGCAGTGTGTGATGTGTGAGACTGGCAGTGGGTGATGTGTGAGACTGGCAGTGTGTGTGTTTCTGTCTTTCTCTTTTGGGAGTCACATGTGGCTGGCGATGACTAAAGCTTGCTTTGCAGTGGGTGGGGGGGGGGTCCGTCGTTGGTGCGCTTCCCGGGGGCGTGGGATGGGGTCCTTCCTGTTCCCTTTGCTTATCCTTCCCTGTCTCCCTTCCTTCCTTCCATCTTTCCCAAAACAGAGCACCTGCACACTGAGCACACCCCCTCCTCCTCCTCCCACCTGAGCACTGACACACCCCTTCCATCTGTCTTTTCCTACCCAGAATTCCCTAACAACCCGCCACCTGGGGGCCGTGAGATCCCGCAGGAGCAGCACAATGCGGGTGCCGTCATCGGGTGCGCTGTGGGCGGGGTCGTCCTGTTAGCGGCGGCCGCCACCCTGCTCTTTGTCTTCCTGCGCCGCCGCCAGCGCACCTTCAAGGGCGACTACAGCACCAAGAAACAGGTGTTTGGGAACGGCTACAGCAAGGCCGGGGGCCTGCCAGCCCACCCTCCCATCCCCAACAACCTGCAGTACCCAGACGACTCGGATGACGAGAAGAAGCCTGCACAGATCGCTGTGACCGGAGGGTTCGAGGCGAGCGAGCGTGATTTTGACGGAGACGCGGAGGACTTGAAGAGGCCCTATTTCACAGTGGACGAAGGAGAGAGTCAAGATTACGACGAACGGACTCTCGCTTTCCAGTACAACCCCGGGCCGGAGATAGCCGACGATATGGTGTCCCAAACCGATGGCTCTGTCATTTCAAAGAAAGAGTGGTATGTGTAGGGGCATGCAACAAACAACCAAACCAAACCAACCAAGCTCCCGTCCCACCCCCCTACCATCGCACTAGCACCCCTACTACCACCACCACTACCACCACTACTACCACCCCTACTACCACTACCACCACTACCACCACTACTACCACCCCTACTACCACCACAACCACCACCACTACCACCACTACCACCACAACCACCACCACCACTACTACCACCACAACCACAACCACCACTACCACCACCACCACTACTACCACCACCACCACTACTACCACCACAACCACAACCACCACTACCACCACCACTACCACCCCTACTACCACCACAACCACCACCACTACTACCACCCCTACTACCACCCCTACTACCACACCTACTACCACCACTACTACCACCACTACCACCACTACTACCACCCCTACTACCACCACTACTACCACCACAACCACTACTACCACCACCACTACTACCACCCCTACTACCACCACTACTACCACCACCACCACTACTACCACCACCACTACTACCACCACCACCACCACCCCTACTACCACCACTACTACCACCACAACCACCACCACCCCTACTACCACCCCTACTACCACCACAACCACCACCACCCCTACTACCACCCCTACTACCACCACTACTACCACCACAACTACCACCACCCCTACTACCACCACTGCTACCACCACCACCATCACCCCTACTACCACCACCATCACCCCTACTACCACCACCACCACCACCACTACTACCACCACCACCACCACCACTACTACCACCACCACCCCTACTACCACCACTACTACCACCCCTACTACCACCACTACTACCACCCCTACTACCACCACTACCACCACTACTACCACCACCACCCCTACTACCACCACTTCCACCACTACTACCACCCCTACTACCACCCCTACTACCACCACTACCACCACCACCACCCCTACTACTACCACCATCACCCCTACTACTACCACCACTACCACCCCTACTACCACCACCACCACTACCACCACCACCACCACTACTACTACTACTACCACCACCACCACTACTACTACCACTACCGCCCCTACTACCACCACTACCACTACTACCACCACTACCGCCCCTACTACCACCACTGCCACCACACCACCTCACCCCCATCCCTCCCTCCACCTCATCCCTCAGCAGTTCTGTATAGTACCACCCCAACCCCCCAACCCATCATTTCCCAGTGAGCTAAAACCGCTTTAGAAAATGCAACATCAAGTCCTAAAGAGCTTTCAACAACACATCATCAACATGTCAACGACGACATTACATTCAAATTCCATGAGATGAAACTGCAGATAATACAAAACACGGTTTGTCATTGGACTCATGCCCAACCGCCATTGACTTCCATTGGACTCATACCCAACCGCCATTGGCTTCCATTGGACTCATACCCAACCGCCATTGGCTTCCATTGGACTCATACCCAACCGCCATTGGCTTCCATTGGACTCATACCCAACCGCCATTGGCTTCCATTGGACTCATACCCAACCGCCATTGGCTTCCATTGGACTCATACCCAACCGCCATTGGCTTCCATTGGACTCATACCCAACCGCCTTTGGCTTCCATTGGGCTCATACCCAACCGCCATTGGCTTCCATTGGGCTCATACCCAACCGCCATTGGCTTCCATTGGACTCATACCCAACCGCCATTGGCTTCCATTGGACTCATACCCAACCGCCATTGGCTTCCATTGGACTCATACCCAACCGCCATTGGCTTCCATTGGACTCATGCCCAACCGCCATTGGCTTCCGAAGGCCAGACAGAAAGATTGATCTGGTCACTTGGAAAATACAGGTGGATTATTCTTGTGTATTTTTCCATGATATTCTAAATGTATTACATGTAAAGAGACTTGGGAGAGATGAGGTATTTGCTAAGCACATTGTGAAAGTCCTACACTGGATGTATGATACATTGTTTTTAATTCCTTATTCTCATCACCATTGCCTTTTCTGCAATTTTATTTTTATTTTTATAACTTGCTTTTATATGTTATGGGATCAACTAGGGGTCAAAGGTTGTCTAGGGGGTAAAAATGTCAATCAAAACTATAGATGGAATTGTACAGATGGTATTTTATTCAGTATGACCAGCAAGACTAGAAAAGACTGGTTCTGCCCATGTATTACAGCAGAGCATATCCTACTACAGAGTATAGTAGTAGGGGAGACTGGGGTAAGTTGAGCCATTTTGTTTTTGCATTCAGCATCATTCCATCAAGGGAAATATATGATTATTTCTAACAAAGATATCTACATATATTTCAGAATGTTTTGTATCCTTGGAAATAAGTGGTTTCTTGACACAACTTACTCCAGGTATGAGGTAAGGTGAGCCGCGGGACAGGGTAAGGTGAGCCGCGGGACAGGGTAAGGTGAGCCGCGGGACAGGGTAAGCTGAGCCGCGGGACAGGGTAAGGTGAGCCGCCTGCAAATGTCTGTACTGAAAACCAATACCTTTTCTACCATGTCTATCTGTATTTCCCAAACACAATTAAGCAAAATCACAATCACTTTTTTGGTATTTTAATCATTTGAAGCATATTTTAACATAGGCCAGGCCCTGTTGTTACCTCATATGCCTTGCATTACGCCTGGGGAGAAAACATTTCAATTAGCTCTACTTTGGCTCAACCATTGGCTCAACTTACCCCAAGGCAAACATTTTGACTTTATTAGCCCACACAGCTACAAGGATGTACTTCCATGCTAGGCTTATAACCTCACTTTGACGCTTATAGAGACCAGAACTGATGCATAGAACAATCTTAAAATGATCTACTTTAATTTAGATACAAGCATCATAAAACCTCTTAACACAATAAATTCATTTGACTTGGTGAATACCAGTGTTTTGGACCTAACTTGCTAACCACTTTTTACACGTAGTTTCTTTCTTCATGGTCTCCATGAAATGCTCACCTCTTCCTAAATATTTGGTCAAATTATTCATTTTGTGTTTCTTAGAAGCAAGGGGGCGGCTCAACTAACCCTTTGGCTCAGGTTGCCCCCCACTCTCCCTTACTGTGTGTTAGAGTATATGATGTATTTTGGCCTCTTGCCAGACCTAACTAAAAAGACATGTATGTTTGAGCTTCTCTCCAAAAGACATGCCTGGTGTTTATGGAAGAACTCTGTACTCTTCATGGTATGATGAGGCCTGTGCACACTGCACTGAGAGCTGAGGCACATGTCAACACAACAAGCCATATGGACATGGCAGTAATACAGGCCTAAGGGAGATGACAGTAGATATAGAAGGAGAATGTGTCGCTATGTGCCCTACATTCAGATGTCGAGTTGTTTTAGTGGCCATTTTAGTCTGGCAGCCATTTTAGTCTGGCAGCCATTTTAGTTTGGCAGCCATTTTAGTCTGGCAGCCATTTTAGTTTGGCAGCCATTTTAGCTCCACTGAGAAAGCAGGAGAGAGAGAGAGAGAGAGAGAGAGAGAGAGAGAGAAGGCAGAAAGGCTTGCTGTCCTGAACCATTATACACTTAAATTGGTCCCATATTAACTTCCTGTGAAATGTTCACTTGTTAAGAGGGTGTCCCGTATTTTCAACATACAAGACCAAACAAAAATACTTAAATGATGCTCTGAGAAATTTCATTTAATAATTTGGATCTTGTGTACCTGTGTACCTGTACTCTTTATGTAATTAAATGTCTATTTGGGTTGTTGAGCGATCGTAATCATGTCTTATTAACGCTCTAGCCAGGTTGGATTAGAGCGCTGTGGATATCAACAGAAGGCTGGTTCCAGAGTGATGTTGGGTCTGTATGACTGTATGAATTCTCCCTAAGGTACTGGCTATAGTACTTCCCACTCACACCACCTTTAGCAGGAGCCTCCTGGGACAATGAGGACATGAGGACAATGAGGACAATGCTAAACGTGGGTGTGCTTCTCTGCCTTCAGAGAGAACATTTTTTTTAAAAAGCAAAGGGAATAAGAGAAATATTGTGATAAATATTGTCAAGCTCTGTTTTTTCTGTTTGTTGTTGTTGTTGTTGTTGTTGTTGTTTGTTTTCATTGGGTGATGTTTTTTTTGTTTGTTTCATAGATTAAATTGCAACAGCTCTGTATCAATTCATACTGGAGAAAAAAATATGGTTCCTTTTGCCTGACGAGTTGGCAGCTGAAGCTGTAGATGGGCATACGACCATCCTTTAGAGAGCCATTGTATTGGTTAGCTTTTTAAACCCACTATCTTGCTTGCCAGTAGCTGAGGTCCACAGCAGAAACAGTCTTTGTCCTCACAGCTTTGAGGTCCATCACACACATGCTACAGCAGAGTATTATGATTGGGGGAAAAACAAAGTACGAGTGGGAATTCTGTCAAAAAAGAGACAGAAGTCAAAGCACAGAGAAGACTTACCTGGCTGATTTTAAACTGGTAGAAAAGATGAAGTGTTGTTTTTAGGTGATTTATGTGAGGGTTGGATGTATGGGTGTTGTTTGCAGGGGAGGCTGGTGGGAGGAGGTATAGGAGGACGGGCTTTGTGTTCACAGATCAGAGGAGAGGACGGCTCCTTGCCAGTGTTTGTAGGGAGGTGGGATATGTTGGGCTGGGCAGAGGCTGACAGGATTTCATCATTCTGTAGAGACCAATGTTTCATCTCAAAAGAACCCTATCCCATACAATGTGCACTACTAATGACCAGGGCACTATATAGGGAATAGGGTGCTATTTGGGACGCAAAACAAATATTACTGTTGCATGTTTCTCTGCAGACCCAGCAACATGATTCTGATTCTGAATCACCACTATAATGTGTTGATTCTGATTCTGAACCACCACTATAATGTGTTGATTCTGATTCTGAATCACCACTATAATGTGTTGATTCTGATTCTGAATCACCACTATAATGTGTTGATTCTGATTCTGAATCCACCACAATGTGTTGATTCTGATTCTGAACCACCACTATAATGTGTTGATTCTGATTCTGAACCACCACTATAATGTGTTGATTCTGATTGATTCTGATTCTGAACCACCACTATAATGTGTTGATTCTGATTCTGAATCACCACTATAATGTGTTGATTCTGATTCTGAATCACCACTATAATGTGTTGATTCTGATTCTGAACCACCACTATAATGTGTTGATTCTGATTCTGAATCACCACTATAATGTGTTGATTCTGATTCTGAACCACCACTATAATGTGTTGATTCTGATTCTGATCCACCACTATAATGTGTTGATTCTGATTCTGAACCACCACTATAATGTGTTGATTCTGATTCTGAACCACCACTATAATGTGTTGATTCTGATTCTGATCCACCACTATAATGTGTTGATTCTGATTCTGAACCACCACTATAATGTGTTGATTCTGATTGATTCTGATTCTGAACCACCACTATAATGTGTTGATTCTGATTCTGAATCACCACTATAATGTTTTGATTCTGATTCTGAATCACCACTATAATGTGTTGATTCTGATTCTTAATCACCACTATAATGTGTTGATTCTGATTCTGAACCACCACTATAATGTGTTGATTCTGATTCTGAACCACCACTATAATGTGTTGATTCTGATTCTTAATCACCACTATAATGTGTTGATTCTGATTCTGAATCACCACTATAATGTGTTGATTCTGATTCTGAACCACCACTATAATGTGTTGATTCTGATTCTGAACCACCACTATAATGTGTTGATTCTGATTCTGAATCACCACTATAATGTGTTGATTCTGATTCTGAACCACCACTATAATGTGTTGATTCTGATTCTGAACCACCACTATAATGTGTTACACTTTAAAGATGTAAACACAACTATAACGACGTAAAAAAGAAAGGTGTCCTGTCATCAACAACCATTTTTATATTCGCCTTGTGTTTTTTTTTTTTTTACTTCTGCTGCAATGATTTTGAATAATAACCACATACAACATGCTTTATGATAGAGACCTTACATGAATCTTTATTTTCTTATTCCTTCGGTATGTTAGCTAAGTGTTCAGTGGCTATGCCTTTTGTGAGAAGTGAGGTTTTGTTAAAATATATTGCATATAAAGAATGATTTAACATTGATGAAAAAGAGAAGTTCTCTTTGACATTAAAGTTTACATTTTACATTTACGTCATTTAGCAGACGTTCTTATCCAGAGCGACTTACAAATACGTGACGTCGTGAGGGAGCTTGTTCCACCATTGGGGTGCCAAAGTTGAGGAATGATCCAAATAGCTTGTATCTCTGTGATGTCAGAAACAGCTTCCATCGTGTCCTATCAAATGACAGAGAAAGGAGAGACATTAGTTCTTACTTCCTCTTCCTCTTCACTCTTCACTTCAACCCTCCAGCGCTTTGATTCCCTATGAAAACACCTGCATATCTGGAGAACGTTTGCAGAGTTGAAAACAGAAATATTCCCGCAGTAATTGAGAGATTTGATATAATTCAAACACCCCTAGAACACAACTATGTCCCAGTGCCCAAAAGCATTTCCATAACTGAAGTCAATTATATTTCTATTCAAGCACAAATCAATGTTTTGTTCCTTTTAGGAACCACTGCCATACTTGACCTGAAATGATTTAAAAACAAAAAAAATGTGGGAGAATGACAGAATTAGGTATTGGTGTTGTCCTTGAGTCCATATATTATGGTTGTTGTAAAAAATATTCTCTATCTTCTTTTTCATTGTCATTCCCTCAAATCTACTTTTGTATACAAAAGCATTAAGTCTAAAGGCTTCAACTCTTTTGTATACAATGGCATTAAGTCTATAAGCATCAGCCCAACATTCCATTGTAAATAATGTATATAACATTGAAGTTGAGATTATAGATGGGTTTAATTTAGGAACCCTGCCTGTTCAATAAACAACAGACCTATCGCCCCCACAACATACCTATCATCCCCAAAACAACAGACCTATCGCCCCCAAAACAATAGACCTATCTCCCCCACTACATACATATCTCCCCCACAACAGACCTATCTCCCCCACAACAATAGACCTATCGTCCCCAAAACAATAGACCTATCATCCCCAAAACAATAGACCTATCGCCCCCACAACAATAGACCTATCGCCCCCACAACAATAGACCTATCGCCCCCACAACAATAGACCTATCGCCCCCAAAACAACAGACCTATCGCCCCCACAACAATAGACCTATCGCCCCCACAACAGACCTATCGCCCCCAAAACAATAGACCTATAAACCCACAACAATAGACCTATTTTGACTGCAAACATATACACTACAGATCAACTATGATTAGGTTTGCAAAATTCTGGTAACTCCAGTTAGGACATCTGGGAATTTGGCGGAAGTTACTGGAAATGTGCACCCCTACCTTTGATGGCTAGATTGAGTCGATATGCATAAATTAGTGTTACCATCATCATCTACCTGAATCTGACCCCTCCAGCACAGTAGGTCGCGTTCACCTTCTGCTCGTTCCCTCCTGATTCCAGAAATCTTCCAACTGGAATTTCTGGAAAACCTGTGAATCTTGGGAAAGTTACCGGAATTTTGCAACCCAAACAGTAAAAGGTTTTGATATGCTGCCGATATCAGCTGTTATTGTCACAGGGCCGATGCATACCTTAGACGGACTGTAAATAATAAACTGTAACAAAATTTAAAAAAAAGAGAGAGAGAGAACTTGTCTGTATGCAGCCATGTGAATGGGAAATATGTCTGAAGGTGTTATTACAAATATTGGTGGAAAAAAAATACATTCTTGTTCACATGTGATGATCCAGTGAAAGTAACTTGTATTTGTTTTAAAAAGCATTAAATGATTTCAATAGTCAATACTGTTCTCCTGTCCCCATTCACTCACTGAATGATTAATGATGTTCTCCTGTCCCCATTCACTCACTGAATGATTAATGATGTTCTCCTGTCCCCATTCACTCACTGAATGATTAATCCTGTTCTCCTGTCCCCACTCACTCACTGAATGATTAATGATGTTCTCCTGTCCCCACTCACTCACTGAATGATTAATGATGTTCTCCTGTCCCCACTCACTCACTGAATGATTAATGATGTTCTCCTGTCCCCACTCACTCACTGAATGATTAATGATGTTCTCCTGTCCCCACTCACTCACTGAATGATTAATGATGTTCTCCTGTCCCCACTCACTCACGGAATGATTAATGATGTTCTCCTGTCCCCACTCACTCACTGAATGATTAATGATGTTCTCCTGTCCCCATTCACTCACTGAATGATTAATCCTGTTCTCCTGTCCCCACTCACTCACTGAATGATTAATGATGTTCTCCTGTCCCCACTCACTCACTGAATGATTAATGATGTTCTCCTGTCCCCACTCACTCACTGAATGATTAATGATGTTCTCCTGTCCCCATTCACTCACTGAATGATTAATGATGTTCTCCTGTCCCCACTCACTCACTGAATGATTAATGATGTTCTCCTGTCCCCACTCACTCGCTGAATGATTAATGATGTTCTCCTGTCCCCACTCACTCGCTGAATGATTAATGATGTTCTCCTGTCCCCACTCACTCGCTGAATGATTAATGATGTTCTCCTGTCCCCACTCACTCACTGAATGATTAATGATGTTCTCCTGTCCCCACTCACTCACTGAATGATTACATAATATGTGTTACTTTATCTGACTGAACCTCATTTAATCAATACACACATGCCACGGTAGTACACTACATAGGGAATAGGGTGCCATGTGGGACGCAGTATTTTTAAGTGCATGCCTTTACCAAAGTAGGTTTTGGTGATGTCAGCTCCTCCTCTACCAATCGAGTTCGTCGGTAATGCAACCCACCGTACTGCATTGTCTGTTTCATTAACATGATCATTCACGGAAATCAGAGGATATTTATTCCAAATGATGATGATGATGATGATGGTGTTGACTGTAGTAAAAAGGGGTTATCTTTTTGTATTGATCGAGTGTTTGATTGTACTTTGCCTTATTCAGCCTTGTAGGTCGTCTCTTGTAAGAGCCTGAAGTTTTTCTCCGTTTTAAATGAAGCTAACTGGCTCCTTCACCTCTCGTCCTCAGACGTCCATGTTAATGGATTTCTAATTACGTCTATGAGTACAACATTCCACTTTAAACAATTACAGATGTTTATCTCCCTCTCACGCCTTAAAAGGCTCAGAAGAACAGACCAAGGTGTAGCTAACACTCGGTTAACGTTACAGGTTAACTAGGTTACCGTTACAGGTTAACTAGGTTACCGTTACAGGTTAACTAGGTTAGCGTTACAGGATAAATAACTAGGTTAACGTTACAGGTTAACTAGGTTAACGTTACAGGTTAACTAGGTTACCGTTACAGGTTAACTAGGTTAGCGTTACAGGTTAACTAGGTTAGCGTTACAGGATAATTAACTAGGTTAACGTTACAGGTTAACTAGGTTAACGTTACAGGTTAAATAGGTTACCGTTACAGGTTAACTCGGTTAATGTTACAGGTTAACTAGGTTAATGTTACAGGTTAACTAGGTTAATGTTACAGGTTAACTAGGTTAACGTTACAGAAACCCAGGGGGATATAAGGGGGTGAGGAAAACCCCAATGCCGACCCAGATAGATGTTTAACGTATGACATGATATCAATGAGAATGACATTACAGACATTACAGAGACCCAGAAGGTGGAGAATGACATTACAGAGACCCAGAAGGTGGAGAATGACATTACAGACATTACAGAGACCCAGAAGTTGGAGAATGACATTACAGAGACCCAGAAGGTAGAGAATGACATTACAGAGACCCAGAAGGTGGAGAATGACATTACAGACATTACAAAGACCCAGAAGGTGGAGACAGACATTACAGAGACCCAGAAGGTGGAGAATGACATTACAGACATTACAGAGACCCAGAAGGTGGAGAATGACATTACAGAGACCCAGAAGGTGGAGAATGACATTACAGAGACCCAGAAGGTGGAGAATGACATTACAGAGACCCAGAAGGTGGAGAATGACATTACAGAGACCCAGAAGGTGGAGAATGACATTACAGACATTACAGAGACCCAGAAGGTAGAGAATGACATTACAGAGACCCAGAAGGTGGAGAATGACATTACAGAGACCCAGAAGGTAGAGAATGACATTACAGAGACCCAGAAGGTGGAGAATGACATTACAGACATTACAGAGACCCAGAAGTTGGAGAATGACATTACAGAGACCCAGAAGGTAGAGAATGACATTACAGAGACCCAGAAGGTGGAGAATGACATTACAGAGACCCAGAAGGTAGAGAATGACATTACAGACATTACATAGACCCAGAAGGTAGAGAATGACATTACAGAGACCCAGAAGGTAGAGAATGACATCACAGAGACCCAGAAGGTGGACAATGACATTACAGAGACCCAGAAGGTGGAGAATGACATTACAGAGACCCAGAAGGTGGAGAATGACATTACAGAGACCCAGAAGGTAGAGAATGACATTATAGAGACCCAGAAGGTGGAGAATGACATTACAGAGACCCAGAAGGTGGAGAATGACATTACAGAGACCCAGAAGGTGGAGAATGACATTACAGAGACCCAGAAGGTAGAGAATGACATTACAGAGACCCAGAAGGTGGAGAATGACATTACAGAGACCCAGAAGGTAGAGAATGACATTACAGAGACCCAGAAGGTGGAGAATGACATTACAGAGACCCAGAAGGTAGAGAATGACATTACAGAGACCCAGAAGGTGGAGAATGACATTACAGACATTACAGAGACCCAGAAGTTGGAGAATGACATTACAGAGACCCAGAAGGTAGAGAATGACATTACAGAGACCCAGAAGGTGGAGAATGACATTACAGAGACCCAGAAGGTAGAGAATGACATTACAGACATTACATAGACCCAGAAGGTAGAGAATGACATTACAGAGACCCAGAAGGTAGAGAATGACATCACAGAGACCCAGAAGGTGGACAATGACATTACAGAGACCCAGAAGGTGGAGAATGACATTACAGAGACCCAGAAGGTGGAGAATGACATTACAGAGACCCAGAAGGTAGAGAATGACATTATAGAGACCCAGAAGGTGGAGAATGACATTACAGAGACCCAGAAGGTGGAGAATGACATTACAGAGACCCAGAAGGTAGAGACAGACATTACAGAGACCCAGAAGGTAGAGAATGACATTACAGAGACCCAGAAGGTGGATAATGACATTACAGAGACCTAGAAGGTAGAGAATGACATTACAGAGACCCAGAAGGTGGAGAATGACATTACAGACATTACAGAGACCCAGAAGGTGGAGAATGACATTACAGAGACCCAGAAGGTAGAGAATGACATTACAGAGACCAAGAAGGTAGAGAATGACATTACAGAGACCCAGCAGGTGGAGAATGACATTACAGACATTACAGAGACCCAGAAGGTAGAGAATGACATTACAGAGACCCAGAAGGTGGAGAATGACATTACAGAGACCCAGAAGGTAGAGAATGACATTACAGAGACCCAGAAGGTGGAGAATGACATTACAGAGACCCAGAAGGTGGAGAATGACATTACAGAGACCCAGAAGGTGGAGAATGACATTACAGAGACCCAGAAGGTAGAGAATGACATTACAGAGACCCAGAAGGTAGAGAATGACATTACAGAGACCCAGAAGGTGGAGAATGACATTACAGACATTACAGAGACCCAGAAGGTAGAGAAAGACATTACAGAGACCCAGAAGGTGGAGAATGACATTACAGAGACCAAGAAGGTAGAGAATGACATTACAGACATTACAGAGACCCAGAAGGTAGAGAATGACATTACAGACATTACAGAGACCCAGAAGGTAGAGAATGACATTACAGAGACCCAGAAGGTAGAGAATGACATTACAGAGACCCAGAAGGTGGAGAATGACATTACAGAGACCCAGAAGGTGTAGAATGACATTACAGAGACCCAGAAGGTCGAGAATGACATTACAGAGACCCAGAAGGTGGAGAATGACATTACAGAGACCCAGAAGGTGGAGAATGACATTACAGAGACCCAGAAGGTGGAGAATGACATTACAGAGACCCAGAAGGTAGAGACAGACATTACAGAGACCCAGAAGGTAGAGAATGACATTACAGAGACCCAGAAGGTAGAGAGAGACATTACAGAGACCCAGAAGGTAGATAATGACATTACAGAGACCCAGAAGGTGGAGAATGACATTACAGAGACCCAGAAGGTAGAGAATGACATTACAGAGACCCAGAAGGTGGAGAATGACATTACAGAGACCCAGAAGGTGGAGAATGACATTACAGAGACCCAGAAGGTGGAGAATGACATTACAGAGACCCAGAAGGTAGAGAATGACATTACAGAGACCCAGAAGGTGGAGAATGACATTACAGAGACCCAGAAGGTAGAGAATGACATTACAGAGACCCAGAAGGTGGAGAATGACATTACTGAGACCCAGAAGGTAGAGAATGACATTACAGAGACCCAGAAGGTAGAGAATGACATTACAGAGATCCAGAAGGTGGAGAATGACATTACAGACATTACAGAGACCCAGAAGGTGGAGAATGACATTACAGAGACCCAGAAGGTAGAGAATGACATTACAGAGACCCAGAAGGTAGAGAATGACATTACAGAGACCCAGAAGGTGGAGAATGACATTACAGAGACCCAGAAGGTGGAGAATGACATTACAGAGACCCAGAAGGTAGAGAATGACATTACAGAGACCCAGAAGGTGGAGAATGACATTACAGACATTACAGAGACCCAGAAGGTGGAGAATGACATTACAGAGACCCAGAAGGTAGAGAATGACATTACAGACATTACATAGACCCAGAAGGTAGAGAATGACATTACAGAGACCCAGAAGGTAGAGAATGACATCACAGAGACCCAGAAGGTGGAGAATGACATTACAGAGACCCAGAAGGTGGAGAATGACATTACAGAGACCCAGAAGGTGGAGAATGACATGACAGACATTACAGAGACCCAGAAGGTAGAGAATGACATTACAGAGACCCAGAAGGTGGAGAATGACATTACAGAGACCCAGAAGGTAGAGAATTACATTATAGAGACCCAGAAGGTGGAGAATGACATTACAGAGACCCAGAAGGTGGAGAATGACATTACAGAGACCCAGAAGGTAGAGACAGACATTACAGAGACCCAGAAGGTAGAGAATGACATTACAGAGACCCAGAAGGTGGATAATGACATTACAGAGACCCAGAAGGTAGAGAATGACATTACAGAGACCCAGAAGGTGGAGAATGACATTACAGACATTACAGAGACCCAGAAGGTGGAGAATGACATTACAGACATTACAGAGACCCAGAAGGTAGAGAATGACATTACAGAGACCCAGAAGGTAGAGAATGACATTACAGAGACCCAGAAGGTGGAGAATGACATTACAGAGACCCAGAAGGTAGAGAATGACATTACAGAGACCCAGAAGGTGGAGAATGACATTACAGAGACCCAGAAGGTGGAGAATGACATTACAGAGACCCAGAAGGTGGAGATTGACATTACAGAGACCCAGAAGGTAGAGAATGACATTACAGAGACCCAGAAGGTAGAGAATGACATTACAGAGACCCAGAAGGTGGAGAATGACATTACAGACATTACAGAGACCCAGAAGGTGGAGAATGACATTACAGAGACCCAGAAGGTAGAGAATGACATTACAGAGACCAAGAAGGTAGAGAATGACATTACAGAGTCCCAGCAGGTGGAGAATGACATTACAGAGACCCAGAAGGTAGAGAATGACATTACAGACATTACAGAGACCCAGAAGGTAGAGAAAGACATTACAGACATTACAGAGACCCAGAAGGTAGAGAATGACATTACAGAGACCCAGAAGGTAGAGAATGACATTACAGAGACCCAGAAGGTGGAGAATGACATTACAGAGACCCAGAAGGTGGAGAATGACATTACAGAGACCCAGAAGGTGGAGAATGACATTACAGAGACCCAGAAGGTAGAGAATGACATTACAGACATTACAGAGACCCAGAAGGTCGAGAATGACATTACAGAGACCCAGAAGGTGGAGAATGACATTACAGAGACCCAGAAGGTAGAGAGAGACATTACAGAGACCCAGAAGTTAGATAATGACATTACAGAGACCCAGAAGGTGGAGAAGGACATTACAGAGACCCAGAAGGTAGAGAATGACATTACAGAGACCCAGAAGGTGGAGAATGACATTACAGAGACCCAGAAGGTGGAGAATGACATTACAGAGACCCAGAAGGTAGAGACAGACATTACAGAGACCCAGAAGGTAGAGAATGACATTACAGAGACCCAGAAGGTGGAGAATGACATTACAGACATTACAGAGACCCAGAAGGTGGAGAATGACATTACAGAGACCCAGAAGGTAGAGAATGACATTACAGAGACCCAGAAGGTAGAGAATGACATTACAGAGACCCAGAAGGTGGAGAATGACATTACAGACATTACAGAGACCCAGAAGGTGGAGAATGACATTACAGACATTACAGAGACCCAGAAGGTAGAGAATGACATTACAGAGACCCAGAAGGTAGAGAATGACATTACAGAGACCCAGAAGGTGGAGAATGACATTACAGAGACCCAGAAGGTAGAGAATGACATTACAGAGACCCAGAAGGTGGAGAATGACATTACAGAGACCCAGAAGGTGGAGAATGACATTACAGAGATTACAGAGACCCAGAAGGTAGAGAATGACATTACAGAGACCCAGAAGGTGGAGAATGACATTACAGACATTACAGAGACCCAGAAGGTAGAGAATGACATTACAGACATTACAGAGACCCAGAAGGTAGAGAATGACATTACAGAGACCCAGAAGGTAGAGAATGACATTACAGAGACCCAGAAGGTAGAGAATGACATTACAGAGACCCAGAAGGTGGAGAATGACATAACAGAGACCCAGAAGGTGGAGAATGACATTACAGAGACCCAGAAGGTGGAGAATGACATTACAGAGACCCAGAAGGTAGAGAATGACATTACAGAGATCCAGAAGGTAGAGAATGACATGACAGACATTACAGAGACCCAGAAGGTAGAGAATGACATTACAGAGACCCAGAAGGTAGAGAATGACATTACAGAGACCCAGAAGGTGGAGAATGACATTACAGAGACCCAGAAGGTGGAGAATGACATTACAGAGACCCAGAAGGTGGAGAATGACATTACAGAGACCCAGAAGGTAGAGAATGATATTACAGAGACCCAGAAGGTGGAGAATGACATTACAGAGACCCAGAAGGTAGAGAATGACATTACAGAGACCCAGAAGGTGGAGAATGACATGACAGACATTACAGAGACCCAGAAGGTAGAGAATGACATTACAGAGACCCAGAAGGAGGAGAATGACATTACAGACATTACAGAGACCCAGAAGGTAGAGAATGACATTACTTTGTCTTCAACAGTTTTTGAAGATGTCATTGTAAAATAGGGCTCTTGTTGCAGTCATAAGGGGCTTTGAAACCAGCAGAAGTTAAGGCAGGTTGACATCGCTCAGAGTGTACATTTATTTACAGGTCTTGGTGATCCAATGGTGAAAGCGCCATATCATACAACATTTACAAGTAGATTTACCAAATATACACTGGCAATAGCCCAAAAGAAATAGCCTCTTTGCCAAGCTTTACCTGTCCTTTGTTAATGGACACAGGTAGTGGGCTAGACTGCACATCCTCCTCTTGAGAAACCAAATGAAATCTGTCGAACTGGTAGGGCTACATAGTATAAGCACTTGGCCCCCGGGACCATTACAATTACCCAATTGGCAATTATAACCAATAAACCGGTCCTATAATGTAAACGCAATTTCCACATCCAGTGTTACATTGGTACATTTGTTTTAATCAGAGATAATGATTATTCATGATATTTTAACACCACGCATACAATGGAACAATCGTTTTTTTTTATCTTCTTCAACGTTCTTCACTCTAAAAAGAAAAAGTTCCTCGAGTTCTTCCTTTAGGGATTCTTCAATGTGAAACTTTGAGAGGGCAACCCACTAGAAGTTCTTCAACGAACCCCGGTATTAATGGATGCTCTAAGTGTCACAGGTGTCGTAGCGAACAGACCAAGGGGCAGCGTGTTGAGTGCTCATTCTTAATTTATTAAAGGAGAACACTTCAACAGAACAATAACAACGTCCAACAGTTCCGTAAGGTACACAAAGACTATAGTGGAAAAACAACCACCTACAAAACCCAAAGGAAAACAGGCTGCCTAAGTATGGCTTCCAATCAGAGACAACGAAAGACACCTGCCTCTGATTGGAAACCATACTCGGCCAAAACATAGAAAATGAAACATAGAAACAGAAAACTAGAACAAATGCCCCTAGAAACAAACAAACCCCAAAAACACACAAAACAACCCCCATGCCACGCCCTGATCATACCACTATGGCACAATGACCCTTCTCACTGGTCAGGACGTGACACTCAGAACATTTTGAGTTTTCCTTTCTGAACTACCCCCCCCCCCCCTACCCTATTATTTTATAATTATTAATAATACGCATAACAATAACACAATATCTTAGTTCTCTGTTTTTATTATGATTTCAGTGCCAAAGCAGAATAAAACTAAATCTAAATATGAGGTAAACTCCCAGCAGAGGCCTCAAGTCCAGTGGGTAATATCATCTGGTGCGTTGATGTTAATGTGTTGATGTTCTCCGTATCCACAGCCAGAATGATTTTGCAGTGAGCGGTGATCAAACAGGTTTCCTGTTATATTCATCAGAGGTATAGGGAGGGTGAAGTCTGTGAATCACAAAAATTTTAATTATACAGATGATTAACAAAACATGCACACGACAGTATTCATACCTTTGGTTTTTTGTGGTGAATGTGAATGGAAAAAAAATAAATGACCTGATTTGATCATGGTTTTCATACATAATGTAGAGGCCTATGGGATATTCATTGAAGAGGTAAGGGAGAAGGATGGTAAATGTGATCTGCATAACATACCAATACCAATTGACATACCTTTGTATGCCTCCTCGTCTGTATACCTGAGAAGTTGTTGTGTTCTGCACCCAATACAGCTATCCTTCAACATATGTTTACAGCCTACATATTCTTACCTCTTTGTTGATTAATATCTATCGAATTGTGTCCATTTTTCTGTTTTTAGAAAGATTGACACAAATATCAAAAGATAGATGGTATCCTCATAAAACAATATCAATTTAGATCATACAAGGGACAAACCTTACCTTAAATTGAGGAGATCTTTAAATTTTTCAGTTATGTGCCTGCACCTACTGTCCTTTCAAATCGAAATGTTTTCAGTTGGGCAGTTAGGTTCCTGCAAGAACCTCCCCCCCAACGACAAAGGAGGTTCCTCGATGAACCCCACCTTCTATGGGGTTCTTGGGAGAACCTTTTTGGGGGCCATTTTCAGTGCCATAAGGTTCTTCAAAGAACTTTGAGGATCTTAGAAGAACCCTTGGTGATCCCCCAAATGTTCAGAGTGTGACTCCGTACCACGCGGCCAATTTCTACACGCATTCAGACACGCTTCTCCTATTACGCACAACCAGGACGACAGAAACACTGGACACAGACACACGGAACTCAGACATGAACTTGGGAAATATGATCAAAAGGAAACCAGACGTTGCATTAAATCAACAGAGCTTCTACCTCATGTGTCTTGTGAATGTTCATCACAATGTAAAATGTAACGGCCAACTCAGAGGGTTAAGAAACGGTTGGCTAAATGAAAATGTATCGTAGGCCTATCATGAAGCAGAAATGTCAACGTGTTGAAATAAATGCTATGGGGATGGAATGATGAAACGCTTGTAGTTATTGTAGTATTAGATGGAGTATAGATTTACCTCGTAAGGTAAATACCAGCATTTACATGTGTGAAAGCAACAGCAAACAATTCAACAAGAGAGAAAACTCTGTACTGCTGAGAGAACGGCGGTGAAGAGCCTATGGTGGGTCTTCGCCACACTAACAATTCATTTTAAACAAATTCCAAATGCAAGCTTCATCAGTAAATTATACATTTCAAGCCATTGTTACATCAAAATACCAGTAGACTGATGCTAGTAATACCAGTAGGCCTGTGCTAGTAATACCAGTAGGCCTGTGCTAGTAATACCAGTAGACTGATGCTAGTTAATACCAGTAGGCCGATGCTAGTTAATACCAGTAGACCTGTGCTAGTTAATACCAGTAGGCCTGTGCTAGTAATACCAGTAAGCCGATGCTAGTAATACCAGTAGGCCGATGCTAGTTAATACCAGTAAGCCGATGCTAGTTAATACCAGTAGCCTTGTGCTAGTTAATACCAGTAGCCTTGTGCTAGTTAATACCAGTAGGCCTGTGCTAGTTAATACCAGTAGGCTGATGCTAGTTAATACCAGTAGGCAGATGCTAGTTAATACCAGTAGGCCTGTGCTAGTTAATACCAGTAGCCCTGTGCTAGTTAATACCAGTAGGCCTGTGCTAGTAATACCAGTAGGCCTATGCTAGTAAATACCAGTAGGCCTGTGCTAGTTAATACCAGTAGACCTATGCTAGTAATACCAGTAGGCCTGTGCTAGTTAATACCAGTAGGCCTGTGCTAGTAAATACCAGTAGGACCTATGCTAGTTAATACCAGTAGGCCTGTGCTAGTAATACCAGTAAGCCGATGCTAGTAACGCCAGTAGGCCGATGCTAGTTAATACCAGTAGGCCGATGCTAGTTAATACCAGTAGGCCGATGCTAGTAATGCCAGTAGGCCGATGCTAGTTAATACCAGTTGGCCTGTGCTAGTTAATACCAGTAGACCGGCGCTAGTAATACCAGTAGGCCTATGCTAGTTAATACCAGTAGGCCGATGCTAGTAATACCAGTAGGCCTGTGCTAGTAATACCAGTAGGCCAATGGTAGTTAATACCAGTAGACCTATGCTAGTAAAACCAGTAGGCCTATGCTAGTTAATACCAGTAGGCCTATGCTAGTTAATACCAGTAGGCCGATGCTAGTAATACCAGTAGGCCGATGCTAGTAATACCAGTAGGCAGATGCTAGTTAATACCAGTAGGCCGATTCTAGTTAATACCAGTAGTTATATGCTAGTTAATACCAGTAGGCCTGTGCTAGTTAATACCAGTAGGCCGATGCTAGTTAATACCAGTAGGCCTGTGCTAGTAATACCAGTAGACCTATGCCAGTAATACCAGTAGGCCTGTGCTAGTAATACCAGTAGGCCAATGGTAGTTAATACCAGTAGGCCTATGCTAGTAATACCAGTAGACCTATGCCAGTAATACCAGTAGGCCTATGCTAGTAATACCAGTAGGCCTGTGCTAGTAATACCAGTAGGCCTGTGCTAGTATTACCAGTCGGCCTATGCTAGTAAAACCAGTAGGCCTATGCTAGTTAATACCAGTAGGCCTATGCTAGTAATACCAGTAGGCCTGTGCTAGTAATACCAGTAGGCCTGTGCTAGTAATACCAGCAGGCCTATGCTAGTAATACCAGTAGGCCTGTGCTAGTAATACCAGTAGGCCTGTGCTAGTTAATACCAGTAGGCCGATGCTAGTTAATACCAGTAGGCCGATGCTAGTAATACCAGTAGGCCTGTGCTAGTTAATACCAGTAGGCCTGTGCTAGTAATACCAGTAGGCCTGTGCTAGTAATACCAGTAGACCTGTGCTAGTTAATACCAGTAGGCCTGTGCTAGTAATACCAGTAAGCCTGTGGTAGTAATACCAGTCGGCCTATGCTAGTAAAACCAGTAGACCTGTGCTAGTAATAGCAGTAGGCCTATGCTAGTAATACCAGTAGGCTGATGTTAGTTAATACCAGTCGGCCTGTGCAATTAATACCAGTAGGCCTATGCTAGTAATACCAGTAGACCTATGCTAGTAATACCAGTAGGCCTGTGCTAGTAATACCAGTAGGACTGTGCTAGTTAATACCAGTAGGCCGATGCTAGTTATTACCAGTAGTTATATGCTAGCTAATACCAGTAGGCCTGTGCTAGTTAATACCAGTAGGCCGATGCTAGTTAATACCAGTAGGCCGATGCTAGTAATACCAGTAGGCCTGTGCTAGTAATACCAGTAGGCCTATGCTAGTAATACCAGTAGGCCTATACTAGTAATACCAGTAGGCCTGTGCTAGTAATGCCAGTAGGTCTGTGCTAGTTAATACCAGTCGGCCTGTGCTAGTAATACCAGTCGGCCTATGCTAGTAATACCAGTAGGCCTGTGCTAGTAATACCAGTAGGCCTGTGCTAGTAATACCAGTAGGCCTGTGCTAGTAAATATGGGTAGGCCTATGCTAGTGAAAACCAGTAGGACTATGCTAGTAAAAACCAGTAAGACTATGCTAGTAATACCAGTAGTTATATGCTAGTAATACCAGTAGGCCTATGCTAGTTAATACCAGTAGGACTATGCTAGTTAATACCAGTAGGCCTGTGCTAGTAATACCAGTAGACCTATGCCAGAAATACCAGTAGGCCTGTGCTAGTAATACCAGTAGGCCAATGGTAGTTAATACCAGTAGACCTATGCTAGTAATACCAGTAGACCTATGCCAGTAATACCAGTAGTCCTATGCTAGTTAATACCAGTAGGCCTATGCTAGTTAATACCAGTAGGCCTGTGCTAGTAATACCAGTAGGCCTGTGCTAGTAATACCAGTCGACCTATGCTAGTAAAACCAGTAGGCCTATGCTAGTTAAAACCAGTAGGCCTATGCTAGTAATACCAGTAGGCTTGTGCTAGTAATACCAGTAGGCCTGTGCTAGTAATACCAGTAGGCCTATGCTAGTAATACCAGTAGGCCTGTGCTAGTAATACCAGTAGGCCTGTGCTAGTTAATACCAGTAGGCCGATGCTAGTTAATACCAGTAGGCCGATGCTAGTTAATACCAGTAGGCCGATGCTAGTAATACCAGTAGGCCTGTGCTAGTTAATACCAGTAGGCCTGTGCTAGTAATACCAGTACGCCTGTGCTAGTAATACCAGTAGACCTGTGCTAGTTAATACCAGTAGGCCTGTGCTAGTTAATACCAGTAGGCCGATGCTAGTTAATACCAGTAGGCCGATGCTAGTAATACCAGTAGGCCTGTGCTAGTAATACCAGTAGGCCTATGCTAGTAATACCAGTAGGCCTATACTAGTAATACCAGTAGGCCTGTGCTAGTAATGCCAGTAGGTCTGTGCTAGTTAATACCAGTCGGCCTGTGCTAGTAATACCAGTCGGCCTATGCTAGTAATACCAGTAGGCCTGTGCTAGTAATACCAGTAGGCCTGTGCTAGTAAATATGGGTAGGCCTATGCTAGTGAAAACCAGTAGGACTATGCTAGTAAAAACCAGTAAGACTATGCTAGTAATACCAGTAGTTATATGCTAGTAATACCAGTAGGCCTATGCTAGTTAATACCAGTAGGACTATGCTAGTTAATACCAGTAGGCCTGTGCTAGTAATACCAGTAGACCTATGCCAGTAATACCAGTAGGCCTGTGCTAGTAATACCAGTAGGCCAATGGTAGTTAATACCAGTAGACCTATGCTAGTAATACCAGTAGACCTATGCCAGTAATACCAGTAGTCCTATGCTAGTTAATACCAGTAGGCCTATGCTAGTTAATACCAGTAGGCCTGTGCTAGTAATACCAGTAGGCCTGTGCTAGTAATACCAGTCGACCTATGCTAGTAAAACCAGTAGGCCTATGCTAGTTAAAACCAGTAGGCCTATGCTAGTAATACCAGTAGGCTTGTGCTAGTAATACCAGTAGGCCTGTGCTAGTAATACCAGTAGGCCTATGCTAGTAATACCAGTAGGCCTGTGCTAGTAATACCAGTAGGCCTGTGCTAGTTAATACCAGTAGGCCGATGCTAGTAATACCAGTAGGCCTGTGCTAGTTAATACCAGTAGGCCTGTGCTAGTAATACCAGTAGGCCTGTGCTAGTTAATACCAGTAGGCCTATGCTAGTTAATACCAGTAGGCCTGTGCTAGTAATACCAGTAGGCCTGTGCTAGTAATACCAGTCGGCCTATGCTAGTAAAACCAGTTGGCCTGTGCTAGTAATACCAGTAGGCCTATGCTAGTAATACCAGTAGGCTGATGTTAGTTAATACCAGTCGGCCTGTGCAATTAATACCAGTAGGCCTATGCTAGTAATACCAGTAGGCCTATGCTAGTAATACCAGTAGGCCTGTGCTAGTAATACCAGTAGGACTGTGCAAGTTAATACCAGTAGGCCTATGCTAGTAATACCAGTAGGCCTATGCTAGTAATACCAGTAGGCCTGTGCTAGTAATACCAGTAGGACTGTGCTAGTTAATACCAGTAGGCCGATGCTAGTAATACCAGTAGGCCTATGCTAGTAATACCAGTAGGCCGATGCTAGTTAATACCAGTAGGCCGATGCTAGTAATACCAGTAGGCCTGTGCTAGTTAATACCAGTAGGCCGATGCTAGTAATACCAGTAGGCCTGTGCTAGTAATACCAGTAGGCCTGTGCTAGTAATACCAGTAGGCCTGTGCTAGTAAATATGGGTAGGCCTATGCTAGTGAAAACCAGTAGGACTATGCTAGTGAAAACCAGTAAGAATCTGCTAGTAATACCAGTAGTTATATGCTAGTAATACCAGTAGGCCTATGCTAGTTAATACCAGTAGGCCAATGGTAGTTAATACCAGTAGACCTATGCTAGTAATACCAGTAGACCTATGCTAGTTAATACCAGTAGACCTGTGCTAGTAATACCAGTAGGCCTATGCTAGTAATACCAGTAGGCCTATACTAGTAATACCAGTAGGCCTGTGCTAGTAATGCTAGTAGGTCTGTGCTAGTAAATACCAGTCGGCCTGTGCTAGTAATACCAGTCGGCCTATGCTAGTAATACCAGTAGGCCTGTGCTAGTAATACCAGTAGGCCTGTGCTAGTAATACCAGTAGGCCTGTGCTAGTAAATATGGGTAGGCCTATGCTAGTGAAAACCAGTAGGACTATGCTAGTGAAAACCAGTAAGAATCTGCTAGTAATACCAGTAGTTACATGCTAGTAATACCAGTAGGCCTATGCTAGTTAATACCAGTAGGCCAATGGTAGTTAATACCAGTAGACCTATGCTAGTAATACCAGTAGACCTATGCCAGTAATACCAGTAGGCCTATGCTAGTTAATACCAGTAGGCCGATGCTAGTAATACCAGTATTCCTGTGCTAGTTAATACCAGTAGGCCTATGCTAGTAATACCAGTAGGCCTGTGCTAGTAATACCAGTAGACCTGTGCTAGTAATACCAGTCGGCCTATGCTAGTAAAACCAGTAGGCCTATGCTAGTTAATACCAGTAGGCCTATGCTAGTAATACCAGTCGGCCTATGCTAGTAAAACCAGTAGGCCTATGCTAGTTAATACCAGTAGGCCTATGCTAGTAATACCAGTAGGCCTGTGCTAGTAATACCAGTAGGCCTGTGCTAGTAATACCAGTAGGCCTATGCTAGTAATACCAGTAGGCCTGTGCTAGTAATACCAGTAGGCCTGTGCTAGTTAATACCAGTATGCCGATGCTAGTTAATACCAGTAGGCCGATGCTAGTTAATACCAGTAGGCCTATGCTAGTAATACCAGTAGGCCTGTGCTAGTTAATACCAGTAGGCCTGTGCTAGTAATACCAGTAGGCCTGTGCTAGTTAATACCAGTAGGCCTATGCAAGTTAATACCAGTAGACCTGTGCTAGTAATACCAGTAGGCCTGTGCTAGTAATACCAGTCGGCCTATGCTAGTAAAACCAGTAGGCCTGTGCTAGTAATACCAGTAGGCCTATGCTAGTAATACCAGTAGGCTGATGTTAGTTAATACCAGTCGGCCTGTGCAATTAATACCAGTAGGCCTATGCTAGTAATACCAGTAGGCCTATGCTAGTAATACCAGTAGGCCTGTGCTAGTAATACCAGTAGGACTGTGATAGTTAATACCAGTAGGCCGATGCTAGTTAATACCAGTAGGCCGATGCTAGTAATACCAGTAGGCCTGTGCTAGTAATACCAGTAGGACTGTGCTAGTTAATACCAGTAGGCCGATGCTAGTGAATACCAGTAGGCCTGTGCTAGTTAATACCAGTAGGCCTATGCTAGTAATACCAGTAGGCCTAGGCGAGTAATACCAGTAGGCCTATGCTAGTAATACCAGTAGACCTATGCTAGTAATACCAGTAGGCCGATGCTAGTTAATACCAGTAGGCCGATGCTAGTAATACCAGTAGGCCGATGCTAGTAATACCAGTAGGCCTATGCTAGTAATACCAGTAGGCCGATGCTAGTTAATACCAGTAGGCCGATGCTAGTTAATACCAGTAGGCCTATGCTAGTAATACCAGTAGGCCTATGCTAGTAAAACCAGTAGGCCTATGCTAGTTAAAACCAGTAGGCCTATGCTAGTAATACCAGTAGGCTTGTGCTAGTAATACCAGTAGGCCTGTGCTAGTAATACCAGTAGGCCTATGCTAGTAATACCAGTAGGCCTGTGCTAGTAATACCAGTAGGCCTGTGCTAGTTAATACCAGTAGGCCGATGCTAGTTAATACCAGTAGGCCGATGCTAGTTAATACCAGTAGGCCGATGCTAGTAATACCAGTAGGCCTGTGCTAGTTAATACCAGTAGGCCTGTGCTAGTAATACCAGTAGGCCTGTGCTAGTTAATACCAGTAGGCCTATGCTAGTTAATACCAGTAGGCCTGTGCTAGTAATACCAGTAGGCCTGTGCTAGTAATACCAGTCGGCCTATGCTAGTAAAACCAGTTGGCCTGTGCTAGTAATACCAGTAGGCCTATGCTAGTAATACCAGTAGGCTGATGTTAGTTAATACCAGTCGGCCTGTGCAATTAATACCAGTAGGCCTATGCTAGTAATACCAGTAGGCCTATGCTAGTAATACCAGTAGGCCTGTGCTAGTAATACCAGTAGGACTGTGCTAGTTAATACCAGTAGGCCGATGCTAGTTAATACCAGTAGTTATATGCTAGTTAATACCAGTAGGCCTGTGCTAATTAATACCAGTAGGCCGATGCTAGTTAATACCAGTAGGCCGATGCTAGTAATACCAGTACGCCTGTGCTAGTTAATACCAGTAGGCCGATGCTAGTTAATACCAGTAGGCCGATGCTAGTAATACCAGTAGGCCTGTGCTAGTTAATACCAGTAGGCCGATGCTAGTAATACCAGTAGGCCTATGCTAGTTAATACCAGTAGGCCTGTGCTAGTAATACCAGTAGGCCTATGCTAGTAATACCAGTAGGCCTATACTAGTAATACCAGTAGGCCTGTGCTAGTAATGCCAGTAGGTCTGTGCTAGTAAATACCAGTCGGCCTGTGCTAGTAATACCAGTCGGCCTATGCTAGTAATACCAGTAGGCCTGTGCTAGTAATACCAGTAGGCCTGTGCTAGTAATACCAGTAGGCCTGTGCTAGTAAATATGGGTAGGCCTATGCTAGGGAAAACCAGTAGGACTATGCTAGTGAAAACCAGTAAGAGCTGCTAGTAATACCAGTAGTTATATGCTAGTAATACCAGTAGGCCTATGCTAGTTAATACCAGTAGGCCAATGGTAGTTAATACCAGTAGACCTATGCTAGTAATACCAGTAGACCTATGCTAGTTAATACCAGTAGGCCTGTGCTAGTAATACCAGTAGGCCTATGCTAGTAATACCAGTAGGCCTGTGCTAGTAATGCCAGTAGGTCTGTGCTAGTAAATACCAGTCGGCCTGTGCTAGTAATACCAGTCGGCTTGTGCTAGTAATACCAGTAGGCCTGTTATGTAATACCAGTAGGCCTGTGCTAGTAATACCAGTAGGCCTGTGCTAGTAAATATGGGTAGGCCTATGCTAGTGAAAACCAGTAGGACTATGCTAGTGAAAACCAGTAAGAATCTGCTAGTAATACCAGTAGTTATATGCTAGTAATACCAGTAGGCCTATGCTAGTTAATACCAGTAGGCCAATGGTAGTTAATACCAGTAGACCTATGCTAGTAATACCAGTAGACCTATGCCAGTAATACCAGTAGGCCTATGCTAGTTAATACCAGTAGGCCGATGCTAGTAATACCAGTATTCCTGTGCTAGTTAATACCAGTAGGCCTATGCTAGTAATACCAGTAGGCCTGTGCTAGTAATACCAGTAGACCTGTGCTTGTAATACCAGTCGGCCTATGCTAGTAAAACCAGTAGGCCTATGCTAGTTAATACCAGTAGGCCTATGCTAGTAATACCAGTAGGCCTGTGCTAGTAATACCAGTAGGCCTGTGCTAGTAATACCAGTAGGCCTATGCTAGTAATACCAGTAGGCCTGTGCTAGTAATACCAGTATGCCGATGCTAGTTAATACCAGTAGGCCGATGCTAGTTAATACCAGTAGGCCGATGCTAGTTAATACCAGTAGTCCGTTGCTAGTAATACCAGTAGGCCTGTGCTAGTTAATACCAGTAGGCCTGTGCTAGTAATACCAGTAGGCCTGTGCTAGTTAATACCAGTAGGCCTATGCAAGTTAATACCAGTAGGCCTGTGCTAGTAATACCAGTAGGCCTGTGCTAGTAATACCAGTCGGCCTATGCTAGTAAAACCAGTAGGCCTGTGCTAGTAATACCAGTAGGCCTATGCTAGTAATACCAGTAGGCTGATGTTAGTTAATACCAGTCGGCCTGTGCAATTAATACCAGTAGGCCTATGCTAGTAATACCAGTAGGCCTATGCTAGTAATACCAGTAGGCCTGTGCTAGTAATACCAGTAGGCCTGTGCTAGTAATACCAGTAGGACTGTGCTAGTTAATACCAGTAGGCCGATGCTAGTGAATACCAGTAGGCCTGTGCTAGTTAATACCAGTAGGCCTATGCTAGTAATACCAGTAGGCCTAGGCGAGTAATACCAGTAGGGCTATGCTAGTAATACCAGTAGACCTATGCTAGTAATACCAGTAGGCCGATGCTAGTTAATACCAGTAGGCCGATGCTAGTAATACCAGTAGGCCTATGCTAGTAATACCAGTAGGCCTATGCTAGTAATACCAGTAGGCCGATGCTAGTTAATACCAGTAGGCCGATGCTAGTTAATACCAGTAGGCCTATGCTAGTAATACCAGTAGGCCTATGCTAGTAATACCAGTAGGCCAATGCTAGTAATACCAGTAAGCCTATGCTAGTTAATACCAGTAGGCCTATGCTAGTTAATACCAGTAGGCCGATGCTAGTTAATACCAGTAGGCCTGTGCTAGTAATACCAGTCGGCCTATGCTAGTAAAACCAGTAGGCCTGTGCTAGTAATACCAGTAGGCCTATGCTAGTAATACCAGTAGGCTGATGTTAGTTAATACCAGTCGGCCTGTGCAATTAATACCAGTAGGCCTATGCTAGTAATACCAGTAGAACTATGCTAGTAATACCAGTAGGCCTGTGCTAGTAATACCAGTAGGACTGTGCTAGTTAATACCAGTAGGCCGATGCTAGTTAATACCAGTAGGCCGATGCTAGTAATACCAGTAGGCCTGTGCTAGTAATCCCTGTAGGACTGTGCTAGTTAATACCAGTAGGCCTGTGCTAGTTAATACCAGTAGGCCTATGCTAGTAATACCAGTAGGCCTAGGCGAGTAATACCAGTAGGCCTATGCTAGTAATACCAGTAGACCTATGCTAGTAATACCAGTAGGCCGATGCTAGTTAATACCAGTAGGCCGATGCTAGTAATACCAGTAGGCCTATGCTAGTAATACCAGTAGACCTATGCTAGTAATACCAGTAGGCCGATGCTAGTTAATACCAGTAGGCCGATGCTAGTTAATACCAGTAGGCCGATGCTAGTAATACCAGTAGGCCTGTGCTAGTTAATACCAGTAGGCCGATGCTAGTAATACCAGTAGGCCTATGCTAGTTAATACCAGTAGGCCTGTGCTAGTAATACCAGTAGGCCTATGCTAGTAATACCAGTAGGCCTATACTAGTAATACCAGTAGGCCTGTGCTAGTAATGCCAGTAGGTCTGTGCTAGTAAATACCAGTCGGCCTGTGCTAGTAATACCAGTCGGCCTATGCTAGTAATACCAGTAGGCCTGTGCTAGTAATACCAGTAGGCCTGTGCTAGTAATACCAGTAGGCCTGTGCTAGTAAATATGGGTAGGCCTATGCTAGGGAAAACCAGTAGGACTATGCTAGTGAAAACCAGTAAGAGCTGCTAGTAATACCAGTAGTTATATGCTAGTAATACCAGTAGGCCTATGCTAGTTAATACCAGTAGGCCAATGGTAGTTAATACCAGTAGACCTATGCTAGTAATACCAGTAGACCTATGCTAGTTAATACCAGTAGGCCTGTGCTAGTAATACCAGTAGGCCTATGCTAGTAATACCAGTAGGCCTATACTAGTAATACCAGTAGGCCTGTGCTAGTAATGCCAGTAGGTCTGTGCTAGTAAATACCAGTCGGCCTGTGCTAGTAATACCAGTCGGCTTGTGCTAGTAATACCAGTAGGCCTGTTATGTAATACCAGTAGGCCTGTGCTAGTAATACCAGTAGGCCTGTGCTAGTAAATATGGGTAGGCCTATGCTAGTGAAAACCAGTAGGACTATGCTAGTGAAAACCAGTAAGAATCTGCTAGTAATACCAGTAGTTATATGCTAGTAATACCAGTAGGCCTATGCTAGTTAATACCAGTAGGCCAATGGTAGTTAATACCAGTAGACCTATGCTAGTAATACCAGTAGACCTATGCCAGTAATACCAGTAGGCCTATGCTAGTTAATACCAGTAGGCCGATGCTAGTAATACCAGTATTCCTGTGCTAGTTAATACCAGTAGGCCTATGCTAGTAATACCAGTAGGCCTGTGCTAGTAATACCAGTAGACCTGTGCTTGTAATACCAGTCGGCCTATGCTAGTAAAACCAGTAGGCCTATGCTAGTTAATACCAGTAGGCCTATGCTAGTAATACCAGTAGGCCTGTGCTAGTAATACCAGTAGGCCTGTGCTAGTAATACCAGTAGGCCTATGCTAGTAATACCAGTAGGCCTGTGCTAGTAATACCAGTAGGCCTGTGCTAGTTAATACCAGTATGCCGATGCTAGTTAATACCAGTAGGCCGATGCTAGTTAATACCAGTAGGCCGTTGCTAGTAATACCAGTAGGCCTGTGCTAGTTAATACCAGTAGGCCTGTGCTAGTAATACCAGTAGGCCTGTGCTAGTTAATACCAGTAGGCCTATGCAAGTTAATACCAGTAGGCCTGTGCTAGTAATACCAGTAGGCCTGTGCTAGTAATACCAGTCGGCCTATGCTAGTAAAACCAGTAGGCCTGTGCTAGTAATACCAGTAGGCCTATGCTAGTAATACCAGTAGGCTGATGTTAGTTAATACCAGTCGGCCTGTGCAATTAATACCAGTAGGCCTATGCTAGTAATACCAGTAGGCCTATGCTAGTAATACCAGTAGGCCTGTGCTAGTAATACCAGTAGGACTGTGATAGTTAATACCAGTAGGCCGATGCTAGTTAATACCAGTAGGCCGATGCTAGTAATACCAGTAGGCCTGTGCTAGTAATACCAGTAGGACTGTGCTAGTTAATACCAGTAGGCCGATGCTAGTGAATACCAGTAGGCCTGTGCTAGTTAATACCAGTAGGCCTATGCTAGTAATACCAGTAGGCTTAGGCGAGTAATACCAGTAGGGCTATGCTAGTAATACCAGTAGACCTATGCTAGTAATACCAGTAGGCCGATGCTAGTTAATACCAGTAGGCCGATGCTAGTAATACCAGTAGGCCTATGCTAGTAATACCAGTAGGCCTATGCTAGTAATACCAGTAGGCCGATGCTAGTTAATACCAGTAGGCCGATGCTAGTTAATACCAGTAGGCCTATGCTAGTAATACCAGTAGGCCTATGCTAGTAATACCAGTAGGCCAATGCTAGTAATACCAGTAAGCCTATGCTAGTTAATACCAGTAGGCCTATGCTAGTTAATACCAGTAGGCCGATGCTAGTTAATACCAGTAGGCCTGTGCTAGTAATACCAGTCGGCCTATGCTAGTAAAACCAGTAGGCCTGTGCTAGTAATACCAGTAGGCCTATGCTAGTAATACCAGTAGGCTGATGTTAGTTAATACCAGTCGGCCTGTGCAAGTTAATACCAGTAGGCCTATGCTAGTAATACCAGTAGAACTATGCTAGTAATACCAGTAGGCCTGTGCTAGTAATACCAGTAGGACTGTGCTAGTTAATACCAGTAGGCCGATGCTAGTTAATACCAGTAGGCCGATGCTAGTAATACCAGTAGGCCTGTGCTAGTAATCCCTGTAGGACTGTGCTAGTTAATACCAGTAGGCCTATGCTAGTAATACCAGTAGACCTATGCTAGTAATACCAGTAGGCCGATGCTAGTTAATACCAGTAGGCCGATGCTAGTTAATACCAGTAGGCCGATGCTAGTAATACCAGTAGGCCTGTGCTAGTTAATACCAGTAGGCCGATGCTAGTAATACCAGTAGGCCTATGCTAGTTAATACCAGTAGGCCTGTGCTAGTAATACCAGTAGGACTGTGCTAGTTAATACCAGTAGGCCTATGCTAGTAATACCAGTAGACCTATGCTAGTAATACCAGTAGGCCGATGCTAGTTAATACCAGTAGGCCGATGCTAGTTAATACCAGTAGGCCGATGCTAGTAATACCAGTAGGCCTGTGCTAGTTAATACCAGTAGGCCGATGCTAGTAATACCAGTAGGCCTATGCTAGTTAATACCAGTAGGCCTGTGCTAGTAATACCAGTAGGCCTATGCTAGTAATACCAGTAGGCCTGTGCTAGTAATACCAGTAGGCCTATGCTAGTAATGCCGGTAGGTCTGTGCTAGTAAATACCAGTCGGCCTGTGCTAGTAATACCAGTCGGCCTATGCTAGTAATACCAGTAGGCCTGTGCTAGTAATACCAGTAGGCCTGTGCTAGTAATACCAGTAGGCCTGTGCTAGTAAATATGGGTAGGCCTATGCTAGGGAAAACCAGTAGGACTATGCTAGTGAAAACCAGTAAGAGCTGCTAGTAATACCAGTAGTTATATGCTAGTAATACCAGTAGGCCTATGCTAGTTAATACCAGTAGGCCAATGGTAGTTAATACCAGTAGACCTATGCTAGTAATACCAGTAGACCTATGCTAGTTAATACCAGTAGGCCTGTGCTAGTAATACCAGTAGGCCTATGCTAGTAATACCAGTAGACCTATGCTAGTAATACCAGTAGGCCGATGCTAGTTAATACCAGTAGGCCGATGCTAGTTAATACCAGTAGGCCGATGCTAGTAATACCAGTAGGCCTGTGCTAGTTAATACCAGTAGGCCGATGCTAGTAATACCAGTAGGCCTATGCTAGTTAATACCAGTAGGCCTGTGCTAGTAATACCAGTAGGCCTATGCTAGTAATACCAGTAGGCCTATACTAGTAATACCAGTAGGCCTGTGCTAGTAATGCCAGTAGGTCTGTGCTAGTAAATACCAGTCGGCCTGTGCTAGTAATACCAGTCGGCCTATGCTAGTAATACCAGTAGGCCTGTGCTAGTAATACCAGTAGGCCTGTGCTAGTAATACCAGTAGGCCTGTGCTAGTAAATATGGGTAGGCCTATGCTAGGGAAAACCAGTAGGACTATGCTAGTGAAAACCAGTAAGAGCTGCTAGTAATACCAGTAGTTATATGCTAGTAATACCAGTAGGCCAATGGTAGTTAATACCAGTAGACCTATGCTAGTAATACCAGTAGACCTATGCTAGTTAATACCAGTAGGCCTGTGCTAGTAATACCAGTAGGCCTATGCTAGTAATACCAGTAGGCCTATACTAGTAATACCAGTAGGCCTGTGCTAGTAATGCCAGTAGGTCTGTGCTAGTAAATACCAGTCGGCCTGTGCTAGTAATACCAGTCGGCTTGTGCTAGTAATACCAGTAGGCCTGTTATGTAATACCAGTAGGCCTGTGCTAGTAATACCAGTAGGCCTGTGCTAGTAAATATGGGTAGGCCTATGCTAGTGAAAACCAGTAGGACTATGCTAGTGAAAACCAGTAAGAATCTGCTAGTAATACCAGTAGTTATATGCTAGTAATACCAGTAGGCCTATGCTAGTTAATACCAGTAGGCCAATGGTAGTTAATACCAGTAGACCTATGCTAGTAATACCAGTAGACCTATGCCAGTAATACCAGTAGGCCTATGCTAGTTAATACCAGTAGGCCGATGCTAGTAATACCAGTATTCCTGTGCTAGTTAATACCAGTAGGCCTATGCTAGTAATACCAGTAGGCCTGTGCTAGTAATACCAGTAGACCTGTGCTTGTAATACCAGTCGGCCTATGCTAGTAAAACCAGTAGGCCTATGCTAGTAATACCAGTAGGCCTGTGCTAGTAATACCAGTAGGCCTGTGCTAGTAATACCAGTAGGCCTATGCTAGTAATACCAGTAGGCCTGTGCTAGTAATACCAGTAGGCCTGTGCTAGTTAATACCAGTATGCCGATGCTAGTTAATACCAGTAGGCCGATGCTAGTTAATACCAGTAGGCCGTTGCTAGTAATACCAGTAGGCCTGTGCTAGTTAATACCAGTAGGCCTGTGCTAGTAATACCAGTAGGCCTGTGCTAGTTAATACCAGTAGGCCTATGCAAGTTAATACCAGTAGGCCTGTGCTAGTAATACCAGTAGGCCTGTGCTAGTAATACCAGTCGGCCTATGCTAGTAAAACCAGTAGGCCTGTGCTAGTAATACCAGTAGGCCTATGCTAGTAATACCAGTAGGCTGATGTTAGTTAATACCAGTCGGCCTGTGCAATTAATACCAGTAGGCCTATGCTAGTAATACCAGTAGGCCTATGCTAGTAATACCAGTAGGCCTGTGCTAGTAATACCAGTAGGACTGTGATAGTTAATACCAGTAGGCCGATGCTAGTTAATACCAGTAGGCCGATGCTAGTAATACCAGTAGGCCTGTGCTAGTAATACCAGTAGGACTGTGCTAGTTAATACCAGTAGGCCGATGCTAGTGAATACCAGTAGGCCTGTGCTAGTTAATACCAGTAGGCCTATGCTAGTAATACCAGTAGGCCTAGGCGAGTAATACCAGTAGGGCTATGCTAGTAATACCAGTAGACCTATGCTAGTAATACCAGTAGGCCGATGCTAGTTAATACCAGTAGGCCGATGCTAGTAATACCAGTAGGCCTATGCTAGTAATACCAGTAGGCCTATGCTAGTAATACCAGTAGGCCGATGCTAGTTAATACCAGTAGGCCGATGCTAGTTAATACCAGTAGGCCTATGCTAGTAATACCAGTAGGCCTATGCTAGTAATACCAGTAGGCCAATGCTAGTAATACCAGTAAGCCTATGCTAGTTAATACCAGTAGGCCTATGCTAGTTAATACCAGTAGGCCGATGCTAGTTAATACCAGTAGGCCTGTGCTAGTAATACCAGTCGGCCTATGCTAGTAAAACCAGTAGGCCTGTGCTAGTAATACCAGTAGGCCTATGCTAGTAATACCAGTAGGCTGATGTTAGTTAATACCAGTCGGCCTGTGCAATTAATACCAGTAGGCCTATGCTAGTAATACCAGTAGAACTATGCTAGTAATACCAGTAGGCCTGTGCTAGTAATACCAGTAGGACTGTGCTAGTTAATACCAGTAGGCCGATGCTAGTTAATACCAGTAGGCCGATGCTAGTAATACCAGTAGGCCTGTGCTAGTAATCCCTGTAGGACTGTGCTAGTTAATACCAGTAGGCCTGTGCTAGTTAATACCAGTAGGCCTATGCTAGTAATACCAGTAGGCCTAGGCGAGTAATACCAGTAGGCCTATGCTAGTAATACCAGTAGACCTATGCTAGTAATACCAGTAGGCCGATGCTAGTTAATACCAGTAGGCCGATGCTAGTAATACCAGTAGGCCTATGCTAGTAATACCAGTAGACCTATGCTAGTAATACCAGTAGGCCGATGCTAGTTAATACCAGTAGGCCGATGCTAGTTAATACCAGTAGGCCTATGCTAGTAATACCAGTAGGCCTATGGTAGTAATACCAGTAGGCCAATGCTAGTAATACCAGTAGGCCTATGCTAGTAATACCAGTAGACCTATGCTAGTAATACCAGTAGGCCTATGCTAGTAATACCAGTAGGCCTGTGCTAGTAATACCAGTAGGACTGTGATAGTTAATACCAGTAGGCCGATGCTAGTTAATACCAGTAGGCCGATGCTAGTAATACCAGTAGGCCTGTGCTAGTAATACCAGTAGGACTGTGCTAGTTAATACCAGTAGGCCGATGCTAGTTAATACCAGTAGGCCTGTGCTAGTTAATACCAGTAGGCCTATGCTAGTAATACCAGTAGGCCTAGGCGAGTAATACCAGTAGGCCTATGCTAGTAATACCAGTAGGCCTATTCTAGTAATACCAGTAGGCCGATGCTAGTAATACCAGTAGGCCGATGCTAGTTAATACCAGTAGGCCTATGCTAGTAATACCAGTAGGCCTATGCTAGTAATACCAGTAGGCCAATGCTAGTAATACCAGTAAGCCTATGCTAGTTAATACCAGTAGGCCTATGCTAGTTAATACCAGTAGGCCGATGCTAGTTAATACCAGTAGGCCTGTGCTAGTAATACCAGTCGGCCTATGCTAGTAAAACCAGTAGGCCTGTGCTAATAATACCAGTAGGCCTATGCTAGTAATACCAGTAGGCTGATGTTAGTTAATACCAGTCGGCCTGTGCAATTAGTACCAGTCGGCCTGTGCAATTAATACCAGTAGGCCTATGCTAGTAATACCAGTAGGCCTGTGCTAGTAATACCAGTAGGCCGATGCTAGTTAATACCAGTAGCCGATGCTAGTAATACCAGTAGGCCTATGCTAGTAATACCAGTAGACCTATGCGAGTAATACCAGTAGGCCTATGCTAGTTAAAACCAGTAGGCCTGTGCTAGTTAATACCAGTAGGCCTGTGCTAGGTAATACCAGTAGTCCTGTGCTAGTTAATACCAGTAGGCCAGTGCTAGTAATACCAGTAGGCCTGTGCTAGTTAATACCAGTAGGCCTATGATAGTAAATTTTGCCCCATTGATGACGAGCTTTCCAAGTAAACAGTTTTTGATCTCACTTTTTGGGGGAGCTGCATATTTGTTTATTATGTAATTCCTCTCTCCCTATATTTAGACATTTAAGCTGCACCCGAACGTATAGCTGTACAGCAAATCAGCAATCTGTTCGCTAGCTCACCACCCGACCTGTGTTGATTGACAGTTTGCTGGTCCAATCAGAGTACCGAGTGTTCGTTTCAATAGCCAATCTGTTGCAGTTTTTTTTTGCAAGGGCTATGCTGCGGCGACTCTCTGGCTGCGTGTTGAGTAATCCACTTAGACTTTGTCCCACAAATGAGTGACAAAACATTACAAAACCTGGCCAGATAAGTTCAAGTCATCAGTTTTTAAGTCAAAGTCAAGTTCCGATTCTTGAGGCTCCAAATCCAGTCTCAAGTTATTTTATTTTATACCAAGTCGAGTCCCAAGTCATCAAGTCATGTGACTCGAGTCATACTCGAGTCCAAGTCATGTGACTCGAGTCCACAACTCGTAAACAGACGTTGAGAAAAACCCTTTTAGTGAACTGAGTGTAAACAGACAGACAAACCCATCTAGAGTGCAGACAGCCGACATCTGCAGAGGGCTCATTACTATCCCAGCCAAGCTTCCACTGCACCTGTTCTCATCCAGTCACTCAAAGACCAGGCTTCCACTGCACCTGTTCTCATCCAGTCACTCAAAGACCAGGCTTCCACTGCACCTGTTCTCATCCAGTCACTCAAAGACCAGGCTTCCACTGCACCTGTTCTCACCCAGTCACTCAAAGACCAGGCTTCCACTGCACCTGTTCTAATCCAGTCACTCAAAGACCAGGCTTCCACTGCACCTGTTCTCATCCAGTCACTCAAAGACCAGGCTTCCACTGCACCTGTTCTCATCCAGTCACTCAAAGACCAGGCTTCCACTGCACCTGTTCTCATCCAGTCACTCAAAGACCAGGCTTCCACTGCACCTGTTCTCATCCAGTCACTCAAAGACCAGGCTTCCACTGCACCTGTTCTCATCCAGTCACTCAAAGACCAGGCTTCCACTGCAGCTGTTCTCATCCAGTCACTCAAAGACCAGGCTTCCACTGCACCTGTTCTCACCCAGTCACTCAAAGACCAGGCTTCCACTGCACCTGTTCTCACCCAGTCACTCAAAGACCAGGCTTCCACTGCACCTGTTCTCACCCAGTCACTCAAAGACCACATTATTACCCAAAAGAGGCTTTGATGGCAGATTGGGTTTTGAGGTTTTTGATATTGGGCCGTGTCCCAAATGGCAACCTATTCATCATATAATGCACTAATGTTGACAGTGATACTTTAGACCAGAGCCCAATGGGCCTTATATAGGGAATAAGTTGTAATTTGGAATCCATTCCACTGTCCAACCAAATCCACCAACCTACAGAGCTGATGATAATGTGAAGAAACAAAATAGCAACCTCTTTATCTGGATGGAATAATATGTACCCAATATGTAGGGTATAGTACAGAGCAGAACAGTGTCCCACTTGTAAGATCTGTTGTGGGGCTCTCTATCTCAGTGTCAGGGTTAAGGCTCTCTATCTCAGTGTCAGGGCTCTCTATCTCAGTGTCAGGGCTCTCTATGACAGTGTCAGGGCTCTCTATCTCAGTGTCAGGGCTCTCTATCTCAGTGTCGGGGCTCTCTATCTCAGTGTCAGGGCTCTCTATCTTAGTGTCAGGGCTCTCTATGACAGTGTCAGGGCTCTCTATCTCAGTGTCGGGGCTCTCTATGACAGTGTCAGGGCTCTCTATCTTAGTGTCAGGGCTCTCTATGACAGTGTCAGGGCTCTCTATCTCAGTGTCAGGGCTCTCTATGACAGTGTCAGGGCTCTCTATCTCAGTGTCAGGGCTCTCTATCTCAGTGTCAGGGCTCTCTATCTCAGTGTCAGGGCTCTCTATCTTAGTGTCAGGGCTCTCTATCTTAGTGTCAGGGCTTTATATCTCAGTGTCAGGGTTAGGGCTTTCTATCTCAGTGTCAGGGTAAGGGCTCTCAATCTCAGTGTCAGGGCTTTATATCTCAGTGTCATGGTTAGGGCTTTCTATCTCAGTGTCAGGGTAAGGGCTCTCTATCTCAGTGTCAGGGCTCTCTATCTTAGTGTCAGGGCTTTATATCTCAGTGTCATGGTTAGGGCTTTCTATCTCAGTGTCAGGGTAAGGGCTCTCTATCTCAGTGTCAGGGCTCTCTATCTTAGTGTCAGGGCTTTATATCTCAGTGTCAGGGTTAGGGCTCTCTATCTCAGTGTCGGGGCTCTCTATCTCAGTGTCAGGGCTTTATATCTCAGTGTCAGGGTTAGGGCTTTCTATCTCAGTGTCAGGGTAGGGGCTCTCAATCTCAGTGTCAGGGTTAAGGCTCTCTATCTCAGTGTCAGGGATCTCTATCTCCAGGGCTTTATATCTCAGTGTCATGGTTAGGGCTTTCTATCTCAGTGTCAGGGTAAGGGCTCTCTATCTCAGTGTCAGGGATCTCTATCTCAGTGTCAGGGCTTTATATCTCAGTGTCAGGGTTAGGGCTCTCTATCTCAGTGTCGGGGCTCTCTATCTCAGTGTCAGGGCTTTATATCTCAGTGTCAGGGTTAGGGTTATCTATCTCTATCTCAGTGTCAGGGATCTCTATCTCAGTGTCAGGGTTAGGGTTCTCTATCTCAGTGCCAGGGTTAGGGTTCTCTATCTCAGTGTCAGGGATCTCTATCTCAGTGTCAGTGTCAGGGTTAGGGATCTCTATCTCAGTGTCAGTGTCAGGGCTTTATATCTCAGTGTCAGGGTTAGGGCTCTCTATCTCAGTGTCGGGGCTCTCTATCTCAGTGTCAGGGCTTTATATCTCAGTGTCAGGGTTAGGGTTCTCTATCTCTATCTAAGTGTCAGGGATCTCTATCTCAGTGTCAGGGTTAGGGTTCTCTATCTCAGTGCCAGGGTTAGGGTTCTCTATCTCAGTGTCAGGGTTAGGGTTCTCTATCTCAGTGTCAGGGTTAGGGTTCTCTATCTCAGTGCCAGGGTTAGGGTTCTCTATCTCAGTGTCAGGGATCTCTATGTCAGTGTCAGTGTTAGGGTTCTCTATCTCAGTGTCAGGGTTAGGGTTCTCTATCTCAGTGTCAAGGTTCTCTATCTCAGTGTCAGGGTTAGGGTTCTCTATCTCAGTGTCAGGGTTCTCCATCTCAGTGTCAGGGTTAGGGTTCTCTATCTCAGTGTCAGGGTTCTCTATCTCAGTGTCAGGGTTAGGGTTCTCTATCTCAGTGTCAGGGTTCTCTATCTCAGTGTCAGGGTTAGGGTTCTCTATCTCAGTGTCAGGGTTCTCCATCTCAGTGTCAGGGTTAGGGTTCTCTATCTCAGTGTCAGGGTTAGGGTTCTCTATCTCAGTGTCAGTGTCAGGGCTTTCTATCTCAGTGTCAGGGTTAGGGATCTCTATCTCAGTGTCAGGGTAAGGGCTCTCTATCTCAGTGTCAGGGATCTCTATCTCAGTGTCAGGGCTTTATATCTCAGTGTCAGGGTTAGGGCTCTCTATCTCAGTGTCGGGGCTCTCTATCTCAGTGTCAGGGCTTTATATCTCAGTGTCAGGGTTAGGGTTCTCTATCTCTATCTCAGTGTCAGGGATCTCTATCTCAGTGTCAGGGTTAGGGTTCTCTATCTCAGTGCCAGGGTTAGGGTTCTCTATCTCAGTGTCAGGGATCTCTATCTCAGTGTCAGTGTCAGGGTTAGGGATCTCTATCTCAGTGTCAGTGTCAGGGCTTTATATCTCAGTGTCAGGGTTAGGGCTCTCTATCTCAGTGTCGGGGCTCTCTATCTCAGTGTCAGGGCTTTATATCTCAGTGTCAGGGTTAGGGTTCTCTATCTCTATCTCAGTGTCAGGGATCTCTATCTCAGTGTCAGGGTTAGGGTTCTCTATCTCAGTGCCAGGGTTAGGGTTCTCTATCTCAGTGTCAGGGTTAGGGTTCTCTATCTCAGTGTCAGGGTTAGGGTTCTCTATCTCAGTGCCAGGGTTAGGGTTCTCTATCTCAGTGTCAGGGATCTCTATCTCAGTGTCAGTGTTAGGGTTCTCTATCTCAGTGTCAGGGTTAGGGTTCTCTATCTCAGTGTCAAGGTTCTCTATCTCAGTGTCAGGGTTAGGGTTCTCTATCTCAGTGTCAGGGTTCTCCATCTCAGTGTCAGGGTTAGGGTTCTCTATCTCAGTGTCAGGGTTCTCTATCTCAGTGTCAGGGTTAGGGTTCTCTATCTCAGTGTCAGGGTTCTCCATCTCAGTGTCAGGGTTAGGGTTCTCTCTCAGTGTCAGTGTCAGGGCTTTCTATCTCAGTGTCAGGGTTAGGGTTCTCTATCTCAGTGTCAAGGTTCTCTATCTCAGTGTCAGGGTTAGGGTTCTCTATCTCAGTGTCAGGGTTCTCCATCTCAGTGTCAGGGTTAGGGTTCTCTATCTCAGTGTCAGGGTTCTCTATCTCAGTGTCAGGGTTAGGGTTCTCTATCTCAGTGTCAGGGTCAGGGTTCTCTATCTCAGTGTCAGGGCTTTATATCTCAGTGTCAGGGCTTTCTATCTCAGTGTCAGGGTTCTCTATCTCAGTGTCTGTGTCTTGGTTAACCAGATAACCTGAACGAGACTTAACAACCATCCCAGATGAGCGACTGAACGATCTGGATGAATTGAGTCACCCACTGACTTGGACTGACTGAACAAGATGAATGGGCTGTGTTTTGTGCGCAAACTCTAACTCTAAACAAAAGTCCAGCCAAAGTGAATCAGACAAGACAGTCACAATTCAAACAGACTGAACTAACTGGTCAGATGAACTGCCCAAACAAATTAGTGAATAACCCCACTCAACTGAGCCAGTAAAGACAGATGAAGCACATAAATCTCCCTCTGCAATTGGTCACACTCCAATTACTATACTATATTTTCATTGTTGCAACCCTTCCTGCTTTTTATCCCCTCATTATTTTTGCATGCATTTCATTGAACCCAAAAGCTCCAAATATTTTCTTTGCTTCGTCAAATTTGGAGAGACCCACTTGGTGACCTACCGCTGGCGCAGGTTCCCAGAACGAACCACATAAATTCTATATTATAGGTAAGAACGTAGCTTACCTTTGTTTTAAATTGGCCGTTTATTTGTGTAGTTCGTCCAAAACCGTCCACAGCTGCAGATTTTCACCTGGTCCCTTTTCGCCGCTCCTGGCAGGCTCTGGTATTTGAGAAATATTATTGACTGAATATTTCCACGACATCATCAATTCAAATTCCAAGATATTTTTATGAGGTTACAGTCTCAATCTCATTGCCCTGCCAGGTAGTAATAGGTGAAAGGTTCAGAGGTCTATTTCTTGCTTTAGAAAACACCATTAGTTTAGTTTTGTCAGTATTGAGGATAAGCTTGAATTGACACAAGGTATGTTGAACAGTATAAAAAGCAGTTTACAAGTTCTTTAATGCTTTTGTGTGAGACAAGGCACAATAATAAATAACAGTATCATCAGCATAAAAGTGAAGTTATCCTCTTACATCTAGACGTTCCGCTAGCGGAACACCTGCTCCAATAGCAAATGATGGGCGTGGCGCGAATTACAAATTCCTCAAAAATACAAAAACTTCCATTTTTCAAACATATGACTATTTTACACCATTTTAAAGACAAGACTCTCCTTTATCTAACCACACTGTCCGATTTCAAAAAGGCTTTACAACGAAAGCAAAACATTAGATTATGTCAGCAGAGTACCCAGCCAGAAATAATCAGACACCCATTTTTCAAGCTAGCATATAATGTCACATAAATCCAAACCACAGCTAAATGCAGCACTAACCTTTGATGATCTTCATCAGAAGACACACCTAGGATATTATGTTATACAATACATGCATGTTTTGTTCAATCAAGTTCATATTTATATCAAAAAACAGCTTTTTACATTAGCATGTGACGTTCAGAACTAGCATACCCCCCGCAAACTTCCGGTGAATTTACTAAATTACTCACGATAAACGTTCACAAAAAACATAACAATTATTTTAAGAATTATAGATACAGAACTCCTCTATGCACTCGCTATGTCCGATTTTAAAATAGCTTTTCGGTGAAAGCACATTTTGCAATATTCTAAGTAGATAGCCCGGCATCACAGGGCTAGCTATTTACACACCCACCAAGTTTAGCACTCACCAAAGTCAGATTTGCTATAAGAAAAATGTTATTACCTTTGCTGTTCTTCGTCAGAATGCACTCCCAGGACTTCTACTTCAATAACAAATGTTGGTTTGGTCCCAAATAATCCATAGTTATATCCAAATAGCGCCGTTTTGTTTGTGCGTTCAAGACACTATCCGAAAGGGTAAATAAGGGTTACGCGCCCGACGCGTTTCGTGACAAAACAATTCTAAATATTCCATTACCGTACTTCGAAGTATGTCAACTGCTGTTTAAAATCAATTTTTATGCAATTTTTCTCGTAAAAAAGCCATAATATTCCGACCGGGAAAGCGTGTTTACGTTCAAAGAGAGAGAAAGTAAAAGCATGGGATCCCCTCGTGCCTCAGTCTGATGTCCCTCTGATCGACCACCATCCAAACGCGCTAAAGTTTTTCAGCCAGCGGCTGGAATTACATCATTCAGCTTTTTCCCGGGTTCTGAGAGCCTATGGGAGCCGTAGGAAGTGTCACGTTACAGCAAAGATCCTACATTTTCTTTAAACAGAGCCAAGAAGCCCAAGGAATGGTCAGAGAGGGTACTTCCTGTATGGAATCTTCTCAGGTTTTTGCCTGCCATATGAGTTCTGTTATACTCACAGACACCATTCAAACAGTTTTAGAAACTTTAGGGTGTTTTCTATCCAAAGACAATAATTATATGCATATTCTAGTTACTGGGCAGGAGTAATAATCAGATTAAATCGGGTGCGTTTTTTATCCGGCCGTGAAAATACTGCCCCCTAGCCATAACAGGTTATGCATTTTGCACATTTTTGTCTGAATGATTTGTATAAATAGTGAATAAGATGGGACCAATTACAGAACCCTGGGGCCCACCATTACAGACAGACAATTTAACAGACATGAGCCCATCACATTGAGTACACTGAGTTCTATCAGAAAAGATAGTTAGCAAACCATGAAACTGCATGCTCCGAAAGACCTACACTCGACAATCTCTGCCTCAGTATAGCATGATCAACTGTATCAAAATCCTTAGAGAGATCAATAAAAAGTGAGACACAGTGCTGTTTTTTTGTCAAGGGCTTCAGTGATTCAGTGTACATTTGTTTGTTAAGTTTTGTACTTAAAAGAAAACATTGCTTGACAATGAACATTTAGCTCTTGTGTTAAACATACAGACATGGTCTAAAGTACTACAGTGGTTCCTCAACTAAAAGTTTTGAGATTATGCTGCGGTACTTAGAGGTAATGTGTGGTTTAGTACGGTACCCTGCATCACCACTTCATTGCTCCAGACCACCACAAGGGGGAGTTAGAGGTAATGTGTGGTTTAGTACGGTAGCCTGCGTCACCACTTCATCGCTCCAGACCACCACAAGGGGGAGTTAGAGGTAATGTGTGGTTTAGTACGGTACCCTGCGTCACCACTTCATTGTTCCAGACCACCACAAGGGGGAGTTAGAGCACTGATTATGCTTTTGGGTCCCAAGGCGTTAATGTGTCTCTAACTGACAATGAATGAATGGGCGACATAAACCAAATAGAAATTGATAATTGTGCACGACTTCAAAATTGAATTTCAATTAGCTGAATGATGAGGATGAAGAAGGTCATTGAATTTAGAACAATAGTGTAAGAATTGCTATTATTCTGTCCTGCACGCGCACACCCTGAAAAATACACTTATTTTTTGTTACTAACTCGTCAGAATGACTCACTAAAACTGTTGTTATACTAAGGTTTTTATTCTAAGACAAACGGAAATGTTCAATTATATTCCATGATATTCTTAAGATTTGTGTCTGCTAAATAATCAAGTTGATGGCGCAGTCATATAGCCTCGGCACAATTAGGATGTGGAAATGTTAAGATTATTTAGCTCTTACTGTAGTACTATAGCCTACTCCGGACCGGTGACATTGTACAGCACCATTATGGGCTATTAGCAAGACAATAGACACTTGCCAACACCTCTATGTATTTTGATACTTGCAAGGCAATTGATCAGCATTAAAAGCGTTGTGGCTGGTGCCTCCCGAGTGGTGCAGTGCAAACTGCGTTGCTATAGTTGCTGGTTCGATACCCGTGCCGGCCGTGACTGGGAGACCCATGAGTTGACTCACAGTCTAGTCTGGGTTAGGGGAGAGTTTGTCTGGCCAGGGTGTCCTTTTCCCAAAAATAGGCATGGTGGGCTTTTGTGTTTTTTTCTCTGTAAAAAAAAAACATAAATATTATTTTGGCATTTATTCAGATTACAATCACTCACTTTCGGTTATTTGAAAACGAAATCATCTTCAAAATATCGTTATTTTTTTAAACAAAGCAATTATAATTATTATTAATTAATTTAGAATGATATAAAAGCCTCTTAGATATTCTCACAGACCAGATTTGCCCTAATGAACATTTTTCCCTAGGTATTAATGTAGAATCCTGCAATCCTCTAAATCTAATTATTGGCAGAGAGTCACGTCATTGAAAAATATATTTTTAGACATACTGTAGGCCTACAGTAGGCGGCATGAGTCTCACTAGTGTTAAGTAATGTGCTGTTAAAAGTGGTGTAAGTCTTATTTATTTAAAAAGTATATTGAAGTCAGAGGCAATAGGATTTGAAGCAATTGCCTACCCGTATGTGGTTAATTATTTCATCCCCGTTTCACACTGCTCTGAGACAAGCATGGGGAATGGTCTTGATAAATCAATGAGATTTGCATTTTCACTGAATCTCTGTTTGGGTATTGGTTAGACTAAAATTAGGGTGTGAAAATGTTATGTTCTTAGCACTGCAGCCTACTTCCAACCGGTACGTTGTACAGTGCCATATTTTCCTAACGGAAACCCACGTTTCTTGGAATAGAAACACCATACAATTAATCAAATTGGACCATACTAATAATGGTAGTCTAGTGGTTAGTAGTCCAGACCATACTAATACTGCTAGTCTAGTGGTTAGTGGACCAGACCATACTAATACTGCTAGTCTAGTGGTTAGTAGACCAGACCATACTAATACTGCTAGTCTAGTGGTTAGTAGTCCAGACCATACTAATTCTGCTAGTCTAGTGGTTAGTGGACCATGCTAATACTGCTAGTCTAGTGGTTAGTAGTCCAGACCATACTAATACTGCTAGTCTAGTGGTTAGTGGACCATACTAATACTGCTAGTCTAGTGGTTAGTAGACCAGACCATACTAATACTGCTAGTCTAGTGGTTAGTGGTCCATACTAATACTACTAGTCTAGTGGTTAGTGGACCAGACCATACTAATACTGCTAATCTAGTGGTTAGTAGTCCAGACCATACTAATACTGCTAGTCTAGTGGTTAGTAGTCCAGACCATACTAATACTGCTAGTCTAGTGGTTAGTGGACCATACTAATACTGCTAGTCTAGTGGTTAGTGGACCAGACCATACGAATACTGCTAGTCTAGTGGTTAGTGGACCATACTAATACTGCTAGTCTAGTGGTTAGTGGTCCAGACCATACTAATACTGCTAGTCTAGTGGTTAGTGGTCCATACTAATACTGCTAGTCTAGTGGTTAGTGGTCCAGACCATACTAATACTGCTAGTCTAGTGGTTAGTGGACCATACTAATACTGCTAGTCTAGTGGTTAGTGGACCAGACCATACTAATACCGCTAGTCTAGTGGTTAGTGGACCAGACCATACTAATACTGCTAGTCTAGTGGTTAGTGGACCATACTAATACTGCTAGTCTAGTGGTTAGTGGACCATACTAATGCTGCTAGTCTAGTGGTTAGTGAACCAGACCATACTAATACTGCTAGTCTAGTGGTTAGTGGACCATACTAATACTGCTAGTCTAGTGGTTAGTAGTCCAGACCATACTAATACTGCTAGTCTAGTGGTTAGTGGTCCATACTAATACTGCTAGTCTAGTGGTTAGTGGTCCATACTAATACTGCTAGTCTAGTGGTTAGTGGACCAGACCATACTAATACTGCTAGTCTAGTGGTTAGTGGACCATACTAATACTGCTAGTCTAGTGGTTAGTGGACCAGACCATAATAATACTGCTAGTCTAGTGGTTAGTGGACCAGACCATACTAATACTGCTAGTCTAGTGGTTAGTGGACCATACTAATACTGCTAGTCTAGTGGTTAGTGGACCATACTAATACTGCTAGTCTAGTGGTTAGTGGTCCATACTAATACTGCTAGTCTAGTGGTTAGTAGACCAGACCATACTAATACTGCTAGTCTAGTGGTTAGTGGACCATACTAATGCTGCTAGTCTAGTGGTTAGTAGTCCAGACCATACTAATACTGCTAGTCTAGTGGTTAGTGGTCCATACTAATACTGCTAGTCTAGTGGTTAGTGGACCATACTAATACTGCTAGTCTAGTGGTTAGTAGTCCAGACCATACTAATACTGCTAGTCTAGTGGTTAGTGGTCCATACTAATTCTGCTAGTCTTGTGGTTAGTTGACCATACTAATACTGCTAGTCTAGTGGTTAGTAGTCCAGACCATACTAATACTGCTAGTCTAGTGGTTAGTGGACCATACTAATACTGCTAGTCTAGTGGTTAGTGGACCAGACCATACTAATACTGCTAGTCTAGTGGTTAGTAGACCAGACCATACTAATACTGCTAGTCTAGTAGTTAGTAGTCCAGACCATACTAATTCTGCTAGTCTAGTGGTTAGTGGACCATACTAATACTGCTAGTCTAGTGGTTAGTAGTCCAGACCATACTAATACTGCTAGTCTAGTGGTTAGTGGACCATACTAATACTGCTAGTCTAGTGGTTAGTAGTCCAGACCATACTAATACTGCTAGTCTAGTGGTTAGTGGTCCATACTAATACTGCTAGTCTAGTGGTTAGTGGTCCATACTAATACTGCTAGTCTAGTGGTTAGTGGACCATACTAATACTGCTAGTCTAGTGGTTAGTGGACCAGACCATACTAATACTGCTAGTCTAGTGGTTAGTGGACCATACTAATACTGCTAGTCTAGTGGTTAGTGGACCAGACCATACTAATACTGCTAGTCTAGTGGTTAGTGGACCATACTAATACTGCTAGTCTAGTGGTTAGTGGACCAGACCATAATAATACTGCTAGTCTAGTGGTTAGTGGACCAGACCATACTAATACTGCTAGTCTAGTGGTTAGTGGACCATACTAATACTGCTAGTCTAGTGGTTAGTGGACCAGACCATACTAATACTGCTAGTCTAGTGGTTAGTGGACCATACTAATACTGCTAGTCTAGTGGTTAGTGGACCAGACCATACTAATACTGCTAGTCTAGTGGTTAGTGGACCATACTAATGCTGCTAGTCTAGTGGTTAGTAGTCCAGACCATACTAATACTGCTAGTCTAGTGGTTAGTGGTCCATACTAATACTGCTAGTCTAGTGGTTAGTGGACCATACTAATACTGCTAGTCTAGTGGTTAGTAGTCCAGACCATACTAATACTGCTAGTCTAGTGGTTAGTGGACCATACTAATACTGCTAGTCTAGTGGTTAGTGGACCAGACCATACTAATACTGCTAGTCTAGTGGTTAGTGGACCATACTAATACTGCTAGTCTAGTGGTTAGTGGACCATACTAATACTGCTAGTCTAGTGGTTAGTGGTCCAGACCACACTAGGTCAGGAGTTATAAAACACAAACATATGAATCAACATTTTACATGGAAGCTGATCTCCCTTATGTGTGCTCTTATCATTTCATGTTAGTGGTCAAATTGTGATCCTTTTTCAATTGAAAATATTCCCATCCCTTATTTTAATATCTGTGTCCATCCCAACCATAGAGATAGATTAACTCATGTCTCATTCTCTATGATCCCAACCCAGAACTAATGGTATGGTAATCTGGAAACAACCCATTACAGAGATAATGGTATGGTAATCTGGAAACAACCCATTACAGAACTAATGGTGTGGTAATCTGAAAACAACCCAACCCAGAACTAATGGTGTGGTAATCTGGAAACAACCCATTACAGAACTAATGGTATGGTAATCTGGAAACAACCCATTACAGAACTAATGGTATGGTAATCTGGAAACAACCCATTACAGAACTAATGGTGTGGTAATCTGGAAACAACCCATTACAGAACTAATGGTGTGGTAATCTGGAAACAACCCATTACAGAACTAATGGTGTGGTAATCTGGAAACAACCCATTACAGAACTAATGGTGTGGTAATCTGGAAACAACCCATTACAGAACTAATGGTGTGGTAATCTGGAAACAACCCAATACAGAACTAGTGGTGTGGTAATCTGGAAACAACCCATTACAGAACTAATGGTGTGGTAATCTGGAAACAACCCATTACAGAACTAATGGTGTGGTAATCTGGAAACAACCCATTACAGAACTAATGGTGTGGTAATCTGAAAACAACCCAACCCAGAACTAATGGTGTGGTAATCTGGAAACAACCCATTACAGAACTAATGGTGTGGTAATCTGGAAACAACCCATTACAGAACTAATGGTGTGGTAATCTGGAAACAACCCATTACAGAACTAATGGTGTGGTAATCTGGAAACAACCCATTACAGAACTAATGGTGTGGTAATCTGGAAACAACCCATTACAGAACTAATGGTGTGGTAATCTGGAAACAACCCATTACAGAACTAATGGTGTGGTAATCTGGAAACAACCCATTACAGAACTAATGGTGTGGTAATCTGAAAACAACCCAACCCAGAACTAATGGTATGGTAATCTGAAAACAACCCAACCCAGATCTAATGGTATGGTTTTGATTTGATTTGATTTTTGATTTTATTTGGATCTCTTTTAGTCCCCATTTGGACTAATCTTCCAAGAGTCCTTAAATATTAAAATACAATTTATATACGAACACATTTTCACATATAACACACTATTACAAACATACATAATATACTAACGTAATAAACCAATAAATAAACCAATAAATAAATAAATAATGGTATGGTAATCTGGAAACAACCCATTACAGAACTAATGGTGTGGTAATCTGGAAACAACCCATTACAGAACTAATGGTGTGGTAATCTGGAAACAACCCATTACAGAACTAATGGTGTGGTAATCTGGAAACAACCCATTACAGAACTAATGGTGTGGTAATCTGGAAACAACCCATTACAGAACTAATGGTGTGGTAATCTGGAAACAACCCATTACAGAACTAATGGTGTGGTAATCTGGAAACAACCCATTACAGAACTAATGGTGTGGTAATCTGGAAACAACCCATTACAGAACTAATGGTGTGGTAATCTGGAAACAACCCATTACAGAACTAATGGTGTGGTAATCTGAAAACAACCCAACCCAGAACTAATGGTGTGGTAATCTGGAAACAACCCATTACAGAACTAATGGTGTGGTAATCTGGAAACAACCCATTACAGAACTAATGGTGTGGTAATCTGGAAACAACCCATTACAGAACTAATGGTGTGGTAATCTGGAAACAACCCATTACAGAACTAATGGTGTGGTAATCTGGAAACAACCCATTACAGAACTAATGGTGTGGTAATCTGGAAACAACCCATTACAGAACTAATGGTGTGGTAATCTGGAAACAACCCATTACAGAACTAATGGTGTGGTAATCTGAAAACAACCCAACCCAGAACTAATGGTATGGTAATCTGAAAACAACCCAACCCAGATCTAATGGTATGGTTTTGATTTGATTTGATTTTTGATTTTATTTGGATCTCTTTTAGTCCCCATTTGGACTAATCTTCCAAGAGTCCTTAAATATTAAAATACAATTTATATACGAACACATTTTCACATATAACACACTATTACAAACATACATAATATACTAACGTAATAAACCAATAAATAAACCAATAAATAAATAAATAATGGTATGGTAATCTGGAAACAACCCATTACAGAACTAATGGTGTGGTAATCTGGAAACAACCCATTACAGAACTAATGGTGTGGTAATCTGGAAACAACCCATTACAGAACTAATGGTGTGGTAATCTGGAAACAACCCATTACAGAACTAATGGTGTGGTAATCTGGAAACAACCCATTACAGAACTAATGGTGTGGTAATCTGGAAACAACCCATTACAGAACTAATGGTATGGTAATCTGGAAACAACCCATTACAGAACTAATGGTGTGGTAATCTGGAAACAACCCATTACAGAACTAATGGTATGGTAATCTGGAAACAACCCATTACAGAACTAATGGTGTGGTAATCTGGAAACAACCCATTACAGAACTAATGGTGTGGTAATCTGGAAACAACCCATTACAGAACTAATGGTGTGGTAATCTGGAAACAACCCATTACAGAACTAATGGTGTGGTAATCTGGAAACAACCCAACACAGAATTGATGTTATGCAGCCACTGTTGATTTTAAGGAGACAACATATTTTGGCTTTTGCACAGGCACAATTATTCAGAATGTAAGAAAACAAGAATTACTGTCAGAATTCCAGGTAGCCTGAAGCGTTCTCCCTTCAACAGAGCTGTTAGAATCACCTGAAGCGTTCTCCCTTCAACAGAGCTGTTAGAATCACCTGAAGCGTTCTCCCTTCAACAGAGCTGTTAGAATCACCTGAAGCGTTCTCCTTTCAACAGAGCTGTTAGAATCACCTGAAGCGTTCTCCCTTCAACAGAGCTGTTAGAATCACCTGAAGCGTTCTCCCTTCAACAGAGCTGTTAGAATCACCTGAAGCGTTCTCCTTTCAACAGAGCTGTTAGAATCACCTGAAGCGTTCTCCCTTCAACAGAGCTGTTAGAATCACCTGAAGCGTTCTCCCTTCAACAGAGCTGTTAGAATCACCTGAAGCGTTCTCCCTTCAACAGAGCTGTTAGAATCACCTGAAGCGTTCTCCCTTCAACAGAGCTGTTAGAATCACCTGAAGCGTTCTCCCTTCAACAGAGCTGTTAGAATCACCTGAAGCGTTCTCCCTTTCAACAGAGCTGTTAGAATCACCTGAAGCGTTCTCCCTTCAACAGAGCTGTTAGAATCACCTGAAGCGTTCTCCCTTCAACAGAGCTGTTAGAATCACGTGAAGCGTTCTCCCTTCAACAGAGCTGTTAGAATCACCTGAAGCGTTCTCCTTTCAACAGAGCTGTTAGAATCACCTGAAGCGTTCTCCCTTCAACAGAGCTGTTAGAATCACCTGAAGCGTTCTCCCTTCAACAGAGCTGTTAGAATCACACACCAAAAATGTAAACAACAAAACCTTGTTTCTTTGATATTGAGTCAAACAACAGAGGAAATTTGTAATGATGTGGGAAGGAGCAGAGCTTTAACAACCTCACACAGACTCCTTGATAATTTATGAACTGAGAGAAAAGTTGTTGAAGGGAAACATAAAAACAGATGGAGAATCAGATTTGACTATGGGTTTTGTCATTGTGGCACAATGCTGGAGATGATTGTTGACTACAGGAAAAGGAGGACCGAGTACGCCCCCATTCTCATCGACAGGGCTGTAGTGGAGCAGGTTGAGAGTTTCAAGTTCCTTGGTGTCCACATTACCAACAAAGGATCATGGTCCAAACACACCAAAACAGTCGTGAAGAGGACACGACAAAACTTATTCCCCCTCAGGAGACCTCATATCCTCAAAAGCTTCTACAGCTGCACCATCGAGAGCATCTTGACTGGTTGCATCACTGCCTGGTATGGCAACTGCTCAGCCTCTGATCATAAGGCACTACAGAGGGTAGTGCGTACGGCCCAGTACATCACCGGGGCCAAGCTTCCTGCCACCCAGGACCTCTATACCAGGCGGTGTCAGATGAAGGCCCAAAAATTGTCAAAGACTCCAGCCACCCTAGTCATAGACTACGGTACCGGAGCGCCAAGTCTAGGTCCAAGAGGCTTCTAAACAGCTTCTACCCCCAAGCTATAAGACTCCTGAACATCTAATCAAATGGCTACCCAGACTATTTGCATTGCCTTCAGTCCAGGACCCAGTTGCACAGGGCGGGTTTGAGACCCAGGGCCTCTCTTTTACGCTGCTACTACTCTCTATTCAAATCAAATCAAATGTTATTGGTCACATACACATGGTTAGCAGATGTTAATGCGAGTGTAGCGAAATGCTTGTGCTTCTAGTTCCGACAGTGCAGTAATATCTAACAAGTAATCTAACAATTCCCCATCAACGACCTAATACACACACATCTAAAGGGGTGAATGAGAATATGTACATATGAGTATATGGATGAGCGATGGCTGAGCGGTATAGGCAAGGTGCAGTAGATGGTATAAAATACAGTATATACATGTGATATAAGTAATGTAAGATATTTAACCATTATAAAAGTGGCATTATTTAAAGTTACTAGTGATCCATTTATTGAAGTGTCCATTGATTGGGTCTCAATGTAGGCAGCAGCCACTCAATGTTAGTGATGGCTGTTTAACAGTCTGATGGCCTTGAGATAGAAGCTTTTTTTCAGTCTCTCGGTCCCAGATTTGATGCACCTGTACTGACCTCGCCTTCTGGATGGTAGCGGGGTGAACAGGCAGTGGCTCGGGTGGTTGTTGTCCTTGATGATCTTTTTGGCCTTCCTGTGACATCGGGTTGTGTAGGTGTCCAGGAGGGAAGGTAGTTTGCCCCCGGTGATGCGTTGTGCAGACCTCACTACCCTCTGGAGAGCCTTACTGTTGTGGGCAGAGCAGTTGCCGTACCAGGCGGTGATACAGCCCAACCTCAGCCTCCTGAGGTTGAAGAGGTGCTGCTGCGCCTTCTTCACCACGCTGTCTGTGTGGGTGGACCATTTCAGTTTGTCTGTGATGTGTAGGCCCAGGAACTTAAAACTTTCCACCTTCTCCACTGCTGTCCCGTCGATATGGATAGGGGGGGTGCTCCCTCTGCAGTTTCCTGAAGTCCACGATCATCTCCTTTGTTTTGTTGACGAACAAAAGTTCAAGCTTTCCTGAAGCCGTCATACAACCCTCGCCACATCTAACCTGAAACCTTAGTCCACATCTCTCTCAGTCCCTCAGTATAGTTGGGACGTCTACCGATTCATATTGTTCTGTACTCCAGTTTAACTAAATCATATCTATATGTTAAAATCTTTGAATATTTCCTTAATATGCTCATTTACGATATACATGAATATTACCTTAATATGTACATTAAAGATGTACATGAATATTACCTTTATATGCTAATCTTAGATATACAGGGTCTTCGGAAAGTATTCAGACCCCTTGACTTTTTCCACATTTTGCTACGTTACAGCCTTATTCTAAAATTGATCAAATATTTTTTTCCCTCAGCAATATCCAATAATGCCAAAGCAAAAACAGGTTTTTAGAAATGTTTGCAAATTTATTAAAAATAAAAAACTGAAAAAAACGTATTTACATTATTTTTCAGCCCCTTTGCTATGAGACTCGAAATTGAGCTCAGGTGCATCCTGTTTCCATTAATCATCCTTGAGATGTTTCAACAACTCGATTGGAGTCCACTTGTGGTAAATTCAATTGATTGGACATGATTTGGAAAGGCACACACCTGTCTATATAAGGTCCTAGAGTTGACAGTGTATGTCAGAGCAAAAACCAAGCAATGAGGTCGAAGGACTTGTCCGTAGAGCTGTAAGACAGGATTGTGTCAAGGCATAGATCTGGGGAAGGGTACCAAAACATTTCTGTAGCATTGAAGGTCCCCAAGAACACAGTGGCCTCCATCATTCTTAAATCGAAAATGTTTGGAACCACCAAGACTCTTCCTAGAGCTGGCCAACCGGACAGACTGAGCAATGGGGGGAGAAGGGCCTTGGTGAGGGAGGTGACCAAGAACCCGATGGAGTTCTAGAGTTCCTTTGTGGAGATGGGAGAAACTTCCAGAAGGACAACCATCTCTGCAGAAGTTCACCAATCAGGCCTTTATGGTAGAGCGGACAGACGGAAGCCACTCCTCAGTAAAAGGCACATGACGGCCCGCTTGGAGTTCCAAAAGGCACCTAAAGGACTCTCAGACCATGAGAAACAAGATTCTCTGGCCTGATGAAACCAAGATTGAACTCTTTGGCCTGAATGCCAAGTGTTACGTCTGGAGGAAACCTGGCACCATCCCTACGGTGAAGCATGGTGGCAGCATCATGCTGTGGGGATGTTTTTCAGCGGCAGGGACTGGGAGACTAGTCAGGATCGAGGGAAAGATGAACGGAGCAAATTACAGAGAAATCCTTGATGAAAACCTGCTCCAGAGCGCTCAGGACCTCAGACTGGGGCGAAGGTTCACCTTCCAAGACTCGAGGCTGTAATCGCTGGCAAAGGTGCTTCAACAAAGTATTGAGTAAAGGGTCTGAATACTTATGTAAATGTTATATATCAGTTTTTATTTGTAATACATTTGCAAACATTTCGAAAACCCAATGTTTGCTTTGTCGTTATGGGGTATTGTGTGTAGACTGATGAGGGGAAAAAAACGAATGAAATACATTTTAGAAATTAGGCTGTAATGTAACAAAATGTGGATAAAGTCAAGGGGTCTGAATACTTTCCGAAAGGCACTGTACGTGAATATTACCTTAATATACTCATTCTAGTTCAGACTGAACTGTTTTCCGTATTTACTATGCACAGCAATGTGTTCGCAGTATTCCAGAACCTTTCAGTATTCCAGAATCTCCTTAAAAATCTGGTCTAGTGTATTCCGTCTATAAAAGAGGACCCATAATGCTCCCTGCTTCTGTATCCCAGCAGCGCTTGCTTGTAGACAAGACCCCATCGCTTAGTAATGTGATTACTAAAGCCTGTTTACACAGGCCTTTTATTTTATAAATGAGACGGGGCTCGCAAACAACTGGATCAAATCCCTTGAAGTAATTGGTTGGCATCTTAGGAGAGACTGTGAGCCATTGACACACACACAGCCATGGTGAAACAGAACGAAAGGTCTAGACCCTCTGGTGGTGGGAAAGTGCTGACTGCCTCTCTTCTATTAAACCCTGAAGGGAACACTCAGTACCACTGACCAGGGGGACGGAAGGAGAGAGAGAGGGAGGGAGGATGGAGAGAGGTGGAGAGAGGGGATGAACAGATGTGAGGAGAAAGAGATAGTGTGTAGTGTAGTGTTTGCCATATATGGGTTGTCTTTACAAAATGGAGGGTTTCTAAAAAGACAGCAACAAAACATTCCTTATGCAACCAGATAATGACGTCTCCGCTACCTGATCTGATATCTGGGTAACGTCTCCGCTACCTGATCTGATATCTGGGTAACGTCTCCACTACCTGATCTGATCTCTGGGTAACGTCTCCACTACCTGATCTGATCTCTGGGTAGTGTGGAGACACTACCTGATCTGATCTCTGGGTAACGTCTCCACTACCTGATCTGATATCTGGGTAACGTCTCCACTACCTGATCTGATCTCTGGGTAGTGTGGAGACACTACCTGATCTGATCTCTGGGTAACGTCTCCACTACCTGATCTGATCTCTGGGTAGTGTCTCCACTACCTGATCTGATATCTGGGTAACGTCTCCACTACCTGATCTGATATCTGGGTAACGTCTCCACTACCTGATCTGATCTCTGGGTAGTGTGGAGACACTACCTGATCTGATCTCTGGGTAACGTCTCCACTACCTGATCTGATCTCTGGGTAGTGTCTCCACTACCTGATCTGATATCTGGGTAACGTCTCCACTGCCTGATCTGATATCTGGGTAGTGTCTTCACTACCTGATCTGATATCTGGGTAGTGTCTTCACTACCTGATCTGATCTCTGGGTAACGTCTCCACTACCTGATCTGATCTCTGGGTAACGTCTCCACTACCTGATCTGATCTCTGGGTAGTGTCTCCACTACCTGATCTGATATCTGGGTTGTGTCTCCACTACCTGATCTGATATCTGGGTTGTGTCTTCACTACCTGATCTGATATCTGGGTAGTGTCTCCACTACCTGATCTGATATCTGGGTTGTGTCTTCACTACCTGATCTGATATCTGGGTTGTGTCTTCACTACCTGATCTGATATCTGGGTAGTGTCTCCACTACCTGATCTGATCTCTGGGTTGTGTCTTCACTACCTGATCTGATCTCTGGGTAGCGTCTTCGCTACCTGATCTGATATCTGGGTTGTGTCTCCACTACCTGATCTGATATCTGGGTAGTGTCTTCACTACCTGATCTGATATCTGGGTAACGTCTCCGCTACCTGATCTGATATCTGGGTAGTGTCTTCACTACCTGATCTGATATCTGGGTTTTGTCTTCACTACCTGATCTGATATCTGGGTAGTGTCTTCACTACCTGATCTGATATCTGGGTAGTGTCTCCGCTACCTGATCTGATCTGTGGGTAACGTCTTCACTACCTGATCTGATATCTGGGTAGTGTCTCCACTACCTGATCTGATCTCTGGGTAGTGTCTCCACTACCTGATCTGATATCTGGGTAGTGTCTTGAATACCTGATCTGATCTCTGGGTAGTGTCTTCACTACCTGATCTGATATCTGGGTTGTGTCTCCACTACCTGATCTGATATCTGGGTTGTGTCTCCACTACCTGATCTGATATCTGGGTAGTGTCTTCACTACCTGATCTGATATCTGGGTTGTGTCTTCACTACCTGATCTGATATCTGGGTAGTGTCTTCACTACCTGATCTGATATCTGGGTAACGTCTCCGCTACCTGATCTGATATCTGGGTAGTGTCTTCACTACCTGATCTGATATCTGGGTAGTGTCTTCACTACCTGATCTGATATCTGGGTAGTGTCTTCACTACCTGATCTGATCTCTGGGTAGTGTCTTGACTACCTGATCTGATCTCTGGGTTGTGTCTTCACTACCTGATCTGATATCTGGGTAGTGTCTTCACTACCTGATCTGATATCTGGGTTGTGTCTTCACTACCTGATCTGATATCTGGGTTGTGTCTTCACTACCTGATCTGATATCTGGGTAGCGTCTTCACTACCTGATCTGATATCTGGGTTGTGTCTTCACTACCTGATCTGATATCTGGGTTGTGTCTTCGCTACCTGATCTGATATCTGGGTTGTGTCTTCGCTACCTGATCTGATATCTGGGTTGTGTCTTCGCTACCTGATCTGATATCTGGGTAGTGTCTTCACTACCTGATCTGATATCTGGGTAGTGTCTTCACTACCTGATCTGATATCTGGGTAGTGTCTTCACTACCTGATCTGATATCTGGGTAGTGTCTTCACTACCTGATCTGATATCTGGGTAGTGTCTTCAGTGCGTGATCTGATCTCTGGGTCGTGTGTTCAGTGACTGATCTGATATCTGGGTAGTGTGTTCAGTGAGCTGATCTGATATCTGGGTAGTGTGTTCAGTGAGTGATCTGATATCTGGGTAGTGTGTTCAGTGAGTGATCTGATATCTGGGTAGTGTGTTCAGTGAGTGATCTGATATCTGGGTAGTGTGTTCAGTGCGTGATCTGATATCTGGGTTGTGTCTTCAGTGACTGATCTGATATCTGGGTAGTGTCTTCAGTGACTGATCAGATATCTGGGTAGTGTGTTCAGTGAGTGATCTGATCTCTGGGTAGTGTGTTCAGTGAGTGATCTGATATCTGGGTTGTGTCTCCACTACCTGATCTGATATCTGGGTTGTGTCTTCACTACCTGATCTGATATCTGGGTAGTGTCTTCACTACCTGATCTGATATCTGGGTTGTGTCTTCACTACCTGATCTGATATCTGGGTTGTGTCTTCACTACCTGATCTGATATCTGGGTAGTGTCTCCACTACCTGATCTGATCTCTGGGTTGTGTCTTCACTACCTGATCTGATCTCTGGGTAACGTCTTCGCTACCTGATCTGATATCTGGGTTGTGTCTCCACTACCTGATCTGATATCTGGGTAGTGTCTTCACTACCTGATCTGATATCTGGGTAACGTCTCCGCTACCTGATCTGATATCTGGGTAGTGTCTTCACTACCTGATCTGATATCTGGGTTGTGTCTTCACTACCTGATCTGATATCTGGGTAGTGTCTTCACTACCTGATCTGATATCTGGGTAGTGTCTCCGCTACCTGATCTGATCTGTGGGTAACGTCTTCACTACCTGATCTGATATCTGGGTTGTGTCTCCACTACCTGATCTGATCTCTGGGTAGTGTCTCCACTACCTGATCTGATATCTGGGTTGTGTCTTGAATACCTGATCTGATCTCTGGGTAGTGTCTTCACTACCTGATCTGATATCTGGGTTGTGTCTCCACTACCTGATCTGATATCTGGGTTGTGTCTCCACTACCTGATCTGATATCTGGGTAGTGTCTTCACTACCTGATCTGATATCTGGGTTGTGTCTTCACTACCTGATCTGATATCTGGGTAGTGTCTTCACTACCTGATCTGATATCTGGGTAACGTCTTCGCTACCTGATCTGATATCTGGGTAGTGTCTTCACTACCTGATCTGATATCTGGGTTGTGTCTTCACTACCTGATCTGATATCTGGGTAGTGTCTTCACTACCTGATCTGATCTCTGGGTAGTGTCTTGAATACCTGATCTGATCTCTGGGTTGTGTCTTCACTACCTGATCTGATATCTGGGTAGTGTCTTCACTACCTGATCTGATCTCTGGGTAGTGTCTTGAATACCTGATCTGATCTCTGGGTTGTGTCTTCACTACCTGATCTGATATCTGGGTAGTGTCTCCGCTACCTGATCTGATCTCTGGGTTGTGTCTTCACTACCTGATCTGATATCTGGGTTGTGTCTTCGCTACCTGATCTGATATCTGGGTAGTGTCTTCACTACCTGATCTGATATCTGGGTTGTGTCTTCACTACCTGATCTGATATCTGGGTAGCGTCTTCGCTACCTGATCTGATATCTGGGTTGTGTCTTCACTACCTGATCTGATCTCTGGGTAGTGTCTTCGCTACCTGATCTGATATCTGGGTAACGTCTCCACTACCTGATCTGATATCTGGGTTGTGTCTTCGCTACCTGATCTGATATCTGGGTAACGTCTCCACTACCTGATCTGATATCTGGGTAGTGTCTTCGCTACCTGATCTGATATCTGGGTTGTGTCTTCGCTACCTGATCTGTTCTCTGGGTAGTGTCTTCACTACCTGATCTGATATCTGGGTTGTGTCTTCGCTACCTGATCTGATATCTGGGTAGTGTCTTCACTACCTGATCTGATATCTGGGTTGTGTCTTCGCTACCTGATCTGATATCTGGGTTGTGTCTTCACTACCTGATCTGATATCTGGGTAGTGTCTCCGCTACCTGATCTGATATCTGGGTAACGTCTCCGCTACCTGATCTGATATCTGGGTTGTGTCTTCACTACCTGATCTGATATCTGGGTAACGTCTCCACTACCTGATCTGATATCTGGGTAACGTCTCCGCTACCTGATCTGATATCTGGGTTGTGTCTTCACTACCTGATCTGATATCTGGGTTGTGTCTTCACTACCTGATCTGATATCTGGGTAACGTCTTCACTACCTGATCTGATATCTGGGTTGTGTCTTCACTACCTGATCTGATATCTGGGTTGTGTCTTCGCTACCTGATCTGATATCTGGGTTGTGTCTTCGCTACCTGATCTGATATCTGGGTTGTGTCTTCGCTACCTGATCTGATATCTGGGTTGTGTCTTCACTACCTGATCTGATATCTGGGTAGTGTCTTCACTACCTGATCTGATATCTGGGTAGTGTCTTCACTACCTGATCTGATATCTGGGTAGTGTCTTCACTACCTGATCTGATATCTGGGTAGTGTCTTCAGTGAGTGATCTGATCTCTGGGTCGTGTGTTCAGTGAGTGATCTGATATCTGGGTAGTGTGTTCAGTGAGTGATCTGATATCTGGGTAGTGTGTTCAGTGAGTGATCTGATATCTGGGTAGTGTGTTCAGTGAGTGATCTGATATCTGGGTAGTGTGTTCAGTGAGTGATCTGATATCTGGGTAGTGTGTTCAGTGAGTGATCTGATATCTGGGTAGTGTGTTCAGTGAGTGATCTGATATCTGGGTAGTGTGTTCAGTGAGTGATCAGATATCTGGGTAGTGTGTTCAGTGAGTGATCTGATCTCTGGGTAGTGTGTTCAGTGAGTGATCTGATCTCTGGGTAGTGTGTTCAGTGAGTGATCTGATCTCTGGGTAGTATGTTCAGTGAGTGATCTGATCTCTGGGTAGTGTGTTCAGTGAGTGATCTGATCTCTGGGTAGTGTGTTCAGTGAGTGATCTGATCTCTGGGTAGTGTGTTGAGTGAGTGATCAGACGTGACTCTCTACGACACGCCATTTGAATTATGTCATATTGTGATTCAGTTTTTATTTGTGATATTTTTTGTATTATTATTATAATATATATTTTTAGAGGGGAGGGAGTGTAGATCAGCACAGTTGCTGGGAAATCATCTATTCCACTTCTATATACCTTCTTTGTAAAATTTAGCAAGGTCCAAACATTTAGGGAGAGTTTCTTCATTTATCTCTTCACAACTGTACTTTACAGAACTTGGTTTATTTTGAGTCAGAGAAACCCTCCCTGTGCATTAATCTGTGTCCTTCTCATTATAATCTGGGTCAGAGAAACCCTCCCTGTGCATTAATCTGTGTCCTTCTCATTATAATCTGAGTCAGAGAAACCCTCCCTGTGCATTAATCTGTGTCCTTCTCATTATAATCTGGGTCAGAGAAACCCTCCCTGTGCATTAATCTGTGTCCTTCTCATTATAATCTGAGTCGGAGAAACCCTCCCTGTACATTCATCTGTGTCCTTCTCATTATAATCTGAGTCAGAGAAACCCTCCCTGTGCATTAATCTGTGTCCTTCTCATTATATTCTGAGTCAGAGAAACCCTCCCTGTGCATTAATCTGTGTCCTTCTCATTATAATCTGGGTCAGAGAAACCCTCCCTGTGCATTAATCTGTGTCCTTCTCATTATAATCTGAGTCAGAGAAACCCTCCCTGTGCATTAATCTGTGTCCTTCTCATTATAATCTGAGTCAGAGAAACCCTCCCTGTGCATTAATCTGTGTCCTTCTCATTATAATCTGGGTCAGAGAAACCCTCCCTGTGCATTAATCTGTGTCCTTCTCATTATAATCTGAGTCAGAGAAACCCTCCCTGTGCATTAATCTGTGTCCTTCTCATTATAATCTGAGTCAGAGAAACCCTCCCTGTGCATTAATCTGTGTCCTTCTCATTATAATCTGGGTCAGAGAAACCCTCCCTGTGCATTAATCTGTGTCCTTCTCATTATAATCTGAGTCAGAGAAACCCTCCCTGTGCATTAATCTGTGTCCTTCTCATTATAATCTGAGTCAGAGAAACCCTCCCTGTGCATTAATCTGTGTCCTTCTCATTATAATCTGAGTCAGAGAAACCCTCCCTGTGCATTAATCTGTGTCCTTCTCATTATAATCTGAGTCAGAGAAACCCTCCCTGTGCATTAATCTGTGTCCTTCTCATTATAATCCGAGTCAGAGAAACCCTCCCTGTGCATTAATCTGTGATTGATTCTGGTTGGATTATAGTTGAACGAAGGTTTCTAGCCATAGGTCATGATCAGACTCTTAAGTGAAAATAGCTTGGTGTTCATCCCAAATAGCACCCTATTGCACTTTGTGGTTTAGTCAAAAGTAGGGCACTTCATAGGGAACAGGGTGCAATTTGGGACGTTGTGTCATAAATGGTACCAAAGTTCTTACTAACAACGGATGGATGGAAAGGTCAATGATTTATTAAATCCACGTGGAATATAACTCCAGGCTAGTAGACAGGAAGGACTAGAAGCAGTTTCCCTTTAGAAGTGTATCAATAAGTAGATTGAACTGGGTCTTTTTATTGATTTTATTGAACCTTTATTTAACTTGGCAAGTCAGTTAAGACGGCCTAGAGGCAAAAGGCCTTCTGCGGGGACGAGGGCTGTGATAAGGTATATATAAATACAGGACAAAACACACATCAGGGGTTTGTCAGGCAAGCATTTCAAATCAAATCAAATTGTATTTGTCACATGCTCCGAATACAACAGGTGTAGTAGACCTCACAGTGAAATGCTGAATACAACAGGTGTAGTAGACCTCACAGTGAAATGCTGAATACAACAGGTGTAGTAGACCTCACAGTGAAATGCTGAATACAACAGGTGTAGTAGACCTCACAGTGAAATGCTGAATACAACAGGTGTAGTAGACCTCACAGTGAAATGCTGAATACAACAGGTGTAGTAGACCTCACAGTGAAATGCTGAATACAACAGGTGTAGTAGACCTCACAGTGAAATGCTGAATACAACAGGTGTAGTAGACCTCACAGTGAAATGCTGAATACAACAGGTGTAGTAGACCTCACAGTGAAATGCTGAATACAACAGGTGTAGTAGACCTCACAGTGAAATGCTGAATACAACAGGTGTAGTAGACCTCACAGTGAAATGCTGAATACAACAGGTGTAGTAGACCTCACAGTGAAATGCTGAATACAACAGGTGTAGTAGACCTCACAGTGAAATGCTGAATACAACAGGTGTAGTAGACCTCACAGTGAAATGCTGAATACAACAGGTGTAGTAGACCTCACAGTGAAATGCTGAATACAACAGGTGTAGTAGACCTCACAGTGAAATGCTGAATACAACAGGTGTAGTAGACCTCACAGTGAAATGCTGAATACAACAGGTGTAGTAGACCTCACAGTGAAATGCTGAATACAACAGGTGTAGTAGACCTCACAGTGAAATGCTGAATACAACAGGTGTAGTAGACCTCACAGTGAAATGCTGAATACAACAGGTGTAGTAGACCTCACAGTGAAATGCTGAATACAACAGGTGTAGTAGACCTCACAGTGAAATGCTGAATACAACAGGTGTAGTAGACCTCACAGTGAAATGCTGAATACAACAGGTGTAGTAGACCTCACAGTGAAATGCTGAATACAACATGTGTAGTAGACCTTACAGTGAAATGCTGAATACAACAGGTGTAGTAGACCTCACAGTGAAATGCTGAATACAACAGGTGTAGTAGACCTCACAGTGAAATGCTGAATACAACAGGTGTAGTAGACCTCACAGTGAAATGCTGAATACAACAGGTGTAGTAGACCTCACAGTGAAATGCTGAATACAACAGGTGTAGTAGACCTCACAGTGAAATGCTGAATACAACAGGTGTAGTAGACCTCACAGTGAAATGCTGAATACAACAGGTGTAGTAGACCTCACAGTGAAATGCTGAATACAACAGGTGTAGTAGACCTTACAGTGAAATGCTTACTTACAAGCTCTTAACCTACAATGCAGTTTTAAGAAAGTTTTTACTAAGATAAACTGATGTAAAAAAATAAATAATTAAAATAAAAAATTGTGAAGAAAATGTATAAATAAGAAAATAGAAAAATAACAAATAATTAAACCCGCAACAACAATATAACAGCAGCGAGGTAACCTCTCACACAGCAAAACAAAAGAGATGATTGTGGACATCAAAAAACTGCAGAGGGTGTACGCCCTATCCACATCGAAGGGACGACAGCAGTGGAGAAGGTGGAACATTTTAAGTTCCTTACACATCACGGACAAACTGAAATGGTCCACCCACACAGACAGCGTGGTGAAGAAGCCGCAGCAGCACCTCTTCAACCTCAGGAGGCTGAAGAAATTTGGCTTGTCACCAAAAACACTCACTAACTTTTACAGATGCACAATCGAGAGCATCCTGTTTGGGCTGTATCACCGCCTGGTACTGCAACTGCGCCGCCCACAACAGTAAGGCTCTCCAGAGGGTAGTGAGGTCTGCACAATGCATCACCGGGGGCAAACTACTCGCCCCCCATGACACCTACACCACCCGATGTCACAGGAAGGCCAAAAAGATCATCAAGGACAACAGCCACCCGAGCCACTGCCTGTTCACCCCGCTATCATCCAGAAGGCGAGGTCAGTACAGGTGCATCAAAGCTGGGACCGAGAGACTGAAAAACAGCTTCTATCTCAAGGCCATCAGACTGTTAAACAGCCATCACTAACACAGAGAGGTTGCTGCCAACATACAGACTTGATATGATTGGCCACTTTAATGAATGGAACACTCAATAATGACACTTTAAGAATGTTTACAGATGTCTTATTACTTATCTCATATGTATATACTGTGTGCTACACTATCTATTCTATTCTATCTACAGTGGCTTGCGAAAGAATTCAACCTCCTTGGCATTTTTCCTATATTGTTGCCTTACAACCTGGAATTATAATAGATTTTTTGGGGGTTTGTATCATTTCATTTACACAACATGCCTACCACTTTGAAGATGAAAAATATTTTTTATTGTGAAACAAACAAGAAATAAGACAAAAAAACAGAACTTGGGCGGGCATAACTATTCACCCCCCCAAAGTCAATACTTTGTAGAGCCACCTTTAGCAGCAATTACAGCTGCAAGTCTCTTGGGGTATGTCTCTATAAGCTTGGCACATCTAGTCACTGGGATTTTTGCCCATTCTTCAAGGCAAAACTGCTCCAGCTCCTTCAAGTTGGATGGGCTCTGCTGGTGTACAGAAATCTTTAAGTCATATCACAGATTCTCAATTGGATTGATGTCTGGGCTTTGACTAGGCCATTCCAAGACATGTAAATGTTTCCCCTTAAACCACTCGAGTGTTGCTATAGCAGTATGCTTAGGGTCATTTTCCTGCTGGAAGATGAACCTCCGTCCCAGTCTCAAATCTCTGGAAGACTGAAACAGGTTTTCCCTCAAGAATTTTCCTGTACTTAGCGCCATCCATCATTATTTCAATTCTGACCAGTTTCCCAGTCCCTGCTGATGGAAAAACACAAAACAAAGCACATTCCAAGGTACCATGCATCTGGCATGATGCCAAACCATATAGCTAATTGTTACTCACATGGTAATTGGCTAACTCCTTTCATTACTCTACCACCTCTGTACAATAACACAGCATATTACACTAGAAACTGTAACAAAACTTCAGTATTGTATGTTTTACAATTCGTTTACATGACGCACGAGCAAAGTAATACAGTTGACGGCATACGTGAAAGGCAAGGCAATTTGTGCGAGTAAATACAACCAACTAACATGGATAAGCAAGCAATTCTATCAATAACAATATTATCCTCACTAGCTAAATGCTCGAATCGAACTTACAAACAAATATTTTCCCAGGCTGAAGCGTGACAAGAAATAACTGCACTGAAAGACATGGACCATAGCGTTATTTTAGCTGCATCTATTCTCTAGGTTTGAAGCTTATTTCCTGCAATTCTACACATTTAGTCATGGGGTGCATTTCCTGTTGTTGTTGCAGTTTTAAAGCTTATTTTATTGCAATTCTGTACATTTCTAATGCATATTCATGTGATATTTGAGTGACTCAAACATTACAACAATAGCTATCGGCTAAGAATCTTTTTTTTTTAAACATTAGCTGATATGGGCTAGTTGCTCTGGACATTTCTGACAAATAGCTCTCTAAGATACGCAACGACTGGCACGACAAGAGGCACTGATGATGTAATACCCCATTTAGAAATAGCACCTTGTGCATTCTGTACTGAACAAAAATATAAACGCAACATGCACCAATTTCAAAGAGTTACAATTCACATAAGGAAATCAGTCAATTTAAATGTATTTATTAGGCCTTAATCTATGGGTTTCCTATGTCTGGGCAGGGGTCCAGCCATGGTTGGGCCTTGGAGGGCGTAGGCCCACTCACTTGGCACCCAGGCCCCACCCACTGGAGAGCATGGCCCACCCAATCAGAATACATTTTTTTCCCCCACAAAAGGGCTTTATTTATAGACAGAAATACTCCTCAGCACCACAGACGATCCCACATGTGAAGAAGCCTTATATGGAGATCCTGGGCTGGCGTGGTTGGAGACTGCACATTTTAAAGTGGCCTTTTATTGATCAGGCTGTTTATTCATCTTATTGATATGCCACACCTGTCAGGTGGATGAATTATCTTGGGAAAGGAGAAATGCTCACTAACAGGGATGGAAACAAATTTGTGCACAACATTTGAGAGCTTTTTGTGCGTATGGAACATTTCTGGGATCTTTTATTTCAGCTCATGAAACATGGGACCAACACTTTACATGTTGCGTCGATACTGTTATTCGGTGAACAATTACATTTTTCAAGAGTAAGTTTTTAAAGCCGGACTGAGTTCCTTTTTTTTGTTGAGGGAGGAGGGGACCCCGTGCCTCCCTGCTGACCTCTCACACCCCCCTCTAGGGGGCGAGCTCTACAGTTTGGGAATCACAAGTGTGTAGTGTGTAGTGTGTAGTGTGTAGTGTGTAGTGCCGTAGTGTATAGTGTATAGTGTGTAGTGTGTAGTGTGTAGTGCCGTAGTGCCGTAGTGCGTAGTGCGTAGTGTGTAGTGTGTAGTGTGTAGTGCCGTAGTGCCGTAGTGCGTAGTGCGTAGTGTGTAGTGTGTAGTGTGTAGTGCCGTAGTGTGTAGTGTGTAGTGTGTAGTGTATAGTGCCGTAGTGTGTAGTGTGTAGTGTGTAGTGTGTAGTGTGTAGTGCCGTAGTGCCGTAGTGTGTAGTGTGTAGTGTGTAGTGCTGTAGTGTGTAGTGTGTAGTGTGTAATGCCGTAGTGTGTAGTGTGTAGTGTCGTAGTGCCGTAGTGTGTAGTGTGTAGTGTGTAGTGTATTGTGTGTAGTGTGTAGTGCCGTAGTGTGTAGTGTGTAGTGTGTAGTGTGTAATGCCGTAGTGTGTAGTGTGTAGTGTGTAGTGTGTAGTGCCGTAGTGTGTAGTGTGTAGTGCCGTAGTGTGTAGTATGTAGTGTGTAGTGTATAGTGTGTAGTGTGTAGTGTGTAGTGCCGTAGTGTGTAGTGTGTAGTGTGTAGTGTATAGTGCCGTAGTGTGTAGTGCCGTAGTGTGTAGTGTGTAGTGCCGTAGTGTGTAGTGTGTAGTGTGTAGTGTATAGTGCCGTAGTGTGTAGTGCCGTAGTGTGTAGTGTGTAGTGTGTAGTGCCGTAGTGTGTAGTGCCGTAGTGTGTAGTGCCGTAGTGCGTAGTGCCGTAGTGTGTAGTGTGTAGTGTGTAGTGTGTAGTGCCGTAGTGTGTAGTGCCGTAGTGCCGTAGTGTGTAGTGTATAGTGTGTAGTGTGTAGTGTGTAGTGTGTAGTGTGTAGTGCCGTAGTGCCGTAGTGTGTAGTGCCGTAGTGTGTAGTGTGCAGTGCCGTAGTGCCGTAGTGCCGTAGTGTGTAGTGCCGTAGTGCCGTAGTGCCGTAGTGTGTAGTGCCGTAGTGCCGTAGTGTATAGTGTGTAGTGCCGTAGTGTGTAGTGCCGTAGTGTGTAGTGCCGTAGTGTGTAGTGTGTAGTGTGTAGTGCCGTAGTGTGTAGTGCCGTAGTTCCATAGTGTGTAGTGTGTAGTGCCGTAGTGTGTAGTGTGTAGTGCCGTAGTGTGTAGTGTGTAGTGCCGTAGTGTGTAGTGTGTAGTGTGTAGTGCCGTAGTGCCGTAGTGTGTAGTGTGTAGTGCCGTAGTGCGTAGTGTGTAGTGCCGTAGTGCCGTAGTGTGTAGTGCCGTAGTGCCGTAGTGCCGTAGTGTGTAGTGCCGTAGTGTATAGTGTGTAGTGTGTAGTGTGTAGTGTGTAGTGCCGTAGTGCCGTAGTGCCGTAGTGCCGTAGTGCCGTAGTGCCGTAGTGCTGTAGTGCCGTAGTGCCGTAGTGCCGTAGTGTGTAGTGCCGTAGTGTCGTAGTGCCGTAGTGTCGTAGTGTGTAGTGTGTAGTGTGTAGTGCCGTAGTGCCGTAGTGTCGTAGTGTGTAGTGTGTAGTGCCGTAGTGTGTAGTGCCGTAGTGTGCAGTGCCGTAGTGTATAGTGTGTAGTGTATAGTGTCGTAGTGTGTAGTGCCGTAGTGCCGTAGTGCCGTAGTGTGTAGTGCCGTAGTGTGTAGTGTGTAGTGCCGTAGTGCCGTAGTGCCGTAGTGTGTAGTGTGTAGTGCCGTAGTGCCATAGTGTGTAGTGCCGTAGTGCCGTAGTTCCATAGGCTCTTCTGTCATTTAATGTCCATCTATTGCATGATGTCTATGGTACAATCTTCAACCTTATTTAAATGAATTAATGAGGGGGGGGACAAAGTCGAGCAGTGTCAGGGTAGAGAACAGTCCCATATGAATGGTGGATAAAGGGATGTGACTATGCCTGTCAACTATCCATTCACAAAATATCAACTGTTGTTATAACTGCAACCTGGCTGGATAGCCATGTATTTGGCTGTTTCATACTCTATTCAATAACAGTGGAGAGGAGTTATAGCTAAAGCTGTATGTGGATGACTGTCTGATTATAGCAGTAAATACAAGCTAACACAGTAATATATGTCATTTACAGGGGCTGCTTGATCATAATCATTCGGTAAGAGTGCAAAATTGTAATATCTAAAAAATGCTTCTCTAATTGTAATTTTCCTGATGTGAAACATGTTCAGATAGCTCTCATTCTCCAAACTAAACCATAAGCTATAACTCCAAGAGCTTTCCAAAGATTTACATTAGAGAATGATTAAGCAAATAACTTTAAATCTTATCTTATCTTTGAACCATACATTTTCTTAGTGGATATTTCTATGTAAATAAGGTCAGGATGGATGTCTTCACCCATACCAGTTTTTGGTTCTGAAAAGAGTAGTAATTAGCTTCTTATCTTGTGGAAGAGATACACTATCTGCAGTGAGCATATCTCCTGTACCCAAAGACTCTCAGAACATTGTGAAGGAGCATATTAATCTTAGGCTGGGATTCACCCCGATCGTGTGTTGTAGTGTACCTGACATTTAAAGGGGAGGTCAGATTGATCTGTCAT